>NC_053398.1:44924466-45245823 GCF_905171765.1 Bufo bufo
TTTAGTATCATGGAGAAATTTATCAACTCAACTGGTCTACAAATAGCAGGAATCCTTAAGTGGTGAGAGAAGATGATCTTCACATGAACAAGCAAGCTTTAGCTTTAGCAGCAAAAAAAACTGTATTCAAAAGAACTTATTGTTGAGTTTGCTGACAAAAGGAGGTACCATTGTGGTCATAGATAAAAGAGGATACTTGGAAAGAAAATCTAATCTCAACCAGCTGATACCAATATATATTAACCATATAAAGTGGACCCAGTATTTTCTCATTTTAGACCATCATAATACTTCACATGGGTGAATCATCTGTGACTGTATTCTGGTCCCGTTTGAAGTCAGTAGTTTCTGTAGTTCAAAACATGAGAAAGAAAATCCAGGTGCATCTATACTTCTATAAACGGAAAATGCAAATGTGATCGCACACTACATCCAGCACTCTGCCCTCCATGCTGGATGAGACATTGGTTTATATTTTGGCCAAAGCATAGTAAGCCACTCACCGCGTCAAGGTCGTCTCATGAGTGGTCCCTAACTCTTGTTCCTACCTGTTCATGGGCCATGACAGCCGCATCTATACTTCTGTCTATATCAAAACAAAGTAACTGTGAACAGGATTTTTGCTTGAAATAGTCATCAAATGTACTAAATGATGATTATGTTTGGTTTGGCGACACTTACTACGACAAAGCGATGGAATTGAATGTAGCACCCAATACACTAATGCCTAAATGGCAGCATTCAAGGAACAGACATCTATCCAAGAAATCCTCTTTCAACGTCATGCCCTTCTTTGAAACTGCCAAAATCTTTGAATCCCAAGGGTTCAATCGTGATTTTGTTCATCGGTTCTCTTAAAATAGTTTGATATTTACCTTTTAAATTACTTTAGAGACTCATTAAAATTGTCATGACTTTTCACAAGAACCAAGTACAGTATGACCTAAACCAACTTTTGTTCTTTCCCTTGCTTTTGACCTGGTTCATTAGCAAATGCATGTGACAACATCTCAGGTAATAAGACGTTCACATGGTGTTTCTTATTAACCACATAATGAAATTCTGACCTTATGGCCAATGGCTACTTGGTTATCCATTTACCTACTGGCACATAATTAGGTTCTTACTATGACCCATTATCGACCCATATGCCCTTGGGTGTCCTTAGTAACATATTATTTCCTCATATAGTATATGCTCAACTCCTTACCTTTCATACTTTATACAGGATTCCACAAGACTTTCATTATTATGGCACAGGTGCCAGACACCATGTAGATGCAGTGAAGTCTGGTGATGTGATTCTGAATGTCCACACACACCAACAACACCAGCAACCATTCATAATGCACCTTTCTCACCCAAGGGACTCAAAGTGCAGCTTGGAAATACTTGATATGTGGAGAGTTGTAGTGGAGGGGAGTCAGTGGCTGCCATTTATTGTAGGCACACAGTTATCAACATCCACTAGGGTAAGTTTTCACAGGAAGTCAAATAACCGCTCAGCATGTTTTTGGAGTGTGAGAGGAATTCAGAATACCTGGAGGAAACCCACAAGATCAGAGACGGGCTGGGTACTTAAAGTGGTCCTAGAAAAAAAAAAATTGAAGTGGCCCAATGTTGACAAAAGGTGGGTCAACACAAGTAGATAGGATCAGCATAAGTAGGCAGGAACAACAGACGTAGATGGGACCAGCAATATCATAATGCAGCACAAAATACTGTTCCAGCAGAACCAAATATTACAGTGCACCACAAAAATACTGTAGCCCTCGCCATAGTATTCAACTATATGACCATCTTGAGGATGGTGATACAGTTGAATTCAGAAGGGCACCTGCGGCTGTTGGACAGGTGAATACGTACTTGATGCTCCTACATCAATTAATGCTGAGAGCATCAGACTATTTACCCAGCCGGCAGCAACGAGGAGCATTGTTCCACAAGGGCATTTGCCTGTAGGGTGTATGGCCCCTGCAAAAAACAGAGGGAGAACATACAAACTCCATGTAGATGTTGTCAACAATATTAATCACTGAGTCACCATGCTTACCTGGTCTGCGCATGCACAGTCTGGATTTAACCCCTTTCCCCTGCATTTGTATGTAGCCGTACGTCCAGATTGCATATAATCTCACACAACTGTAAACCAGGGCTGTGACTCTTTAAAGTACCACAGCCCCAGAGTCTCTGCTCTCCCTGAGAGCAGAGACACAGGAGAAGCCGCAAGGAACCAATCAGAGTGGTCCCTTGCCAGTGATCGCTCTGATTGGTTAGTCTTCACAAACTAACCAATCGCAGCATGGCAGTGTAAAAATGCCGGTTTCAGGCTCTGATCTCCACTATGGAGATCAGAGCCTGAACTCAGCTATGGCCCCCTTTGTGCCCCCTGATGTCCCCGTGTCCCAATTCTATCCCCAATGCGCCCTGCAGCCCCCCTGTGTGCGGCCCCCTGTATTGTATGCGATGGCTCAGGAACAGAGCTGCCGCCATCACCAGCGAGTGTTAGGTGTAACATACAGCTGACACTTTGCTGCAACAGCCAAGATTGGTGCTGGCACCGATTTTGGCCATTTAACCCCTCAGAGGCCGCGGTCAGCCATACATGGGGTTAACATAGGGAGGGCGCTCCCGCTTTCCCTCATCGGGATGCCTCGCTGCAAGGGCAACAGCCCGCAGGTTGCCATGGCAATCGGACACCTAAGAAAGGAATCCAGGCTTGCCATGTTACATAGTTAATACAGTTGAAAAAAGATATAAGTCCATCAAGCTCAACCAAGGGATAGGAGGGGACGCGAAGTAAATGAAACTAAGATTTCTACACATTTTCATAAGCATTAATGTTGTTTACTTTGAAGAATTCATCTAAACCCTTTTTAAAACTGTCCACTGTTCCTGCTGTGACCACATCCTGAGGAAGTCTATTCCACAGCTTCACCGTTCTTACAGTAAAGAAGCTTTGACGCTTCTAGAGACTGAACTTTTTCCTCTCCAGTCGGAGGTAGTGCCCCCTTGTCTTTTGAGGGCATTTTACATATTTTTTGTATATTTGCATAGGTTAATCATGTCCCCCCTTAGACGTCTCTTCTCAAGACTAAATAAATTCAATTATTTTAATCTAAGCCTGACAGACCCTGAGGGTCTGATCAGGCTTAGTGTATACTGACAGTACAGTGCGTTGCAATAGATGACTATTGCAGTGCACTGTACAGCATCAGACCCATTGGATCTTGAAGATCCAAGTGGGACTTGATAAAAGTGTAAAAATAAAAAAGTTAAAAAAAGTTAAAAAAATAAAATAAAATATAATAAATAAATAAATAAAAATAATATTAATAAATTGCCTTTTCCAAGACAGAATTGCTGTTTTTGTCACCTCGCCTCCACAGAAAATTGAATAAAAAGCTATCAAAAAGTCATATATATCCCAAAATGATTCCAATAAAAACTACAGCCAGTTCCACAAAAAACAAGCCCTCACACAGTTACATTGGTAAAAAATAAATAAAAGTGTTATGGATGTTAGTAAATGGTGATGCAAAATATATTTTTAATACAAAAGTGATTTTATGCTGAAAAAGTAGTAAAAAATAAAAAACAATATCAATTTGGTATCACCATAACGTATCAACCCACAGAATAAAATTATAATATACACTGCATAAGGAACCCCATAAAAAATAATAAAAAACTGATAAAAATAGCAAATTTTGCCCACCTCACCTCCCAAAAATGTTATAAAAAGTGATCAAAAAGACACCAAAATGATACAAATAAAAACTACAGCCTGTCCCACAAAAAACAAGCCCTCACACAGCTACATTGGTGAAAAAAAAACCGGTTATGGCCCCTAATGTTAGAAAATCCTGATACCGCTCCTTCCCTTCTGAAGGCTACCATGCCCCCAAACAGCTGTTTATGACCACACATGGGGTGTTGCAGTATTCAGAAAGAAATGCATGGCAAATTTTTGGATGCATTTTCTCCAGTTATGCCGTGTGAAAATGAAAAATATGGGGCTAAATGAAACATTTTATTGGAAATAAAATGTAATTTTTCATATTCAAAGCCAGGTGTTTCCAAAATCTATAAAACGCTTGTTGGGTTAAAGCATTCACTTCACCCTTTGACCAAAGTGGTGTAGTTTCCAAAATAGGGTCACCTTCTAGGGGTACCTCAGGGTCTCTTCAAATGTGACATGGCTCCCGAAAACCATTCCAGCAAAATCTGCCCTCATAAAATAATACTGCGCTCCTTTCCTTCTGAGCCCTGCCGTGTGCCCATAAAGAGACCACATATGGGAGGTTTCTGAAAACTGCAGAAATCGGGGTAATAAATATTGAGGTTTGTTTTGCTGTTAACCCTTGTCATGTTACAGGAGAAATGGATCAAAATAGAAAATCTGAACAAAAAATGCAATTTTAAAATGTCACCTATTTTGCTTTAATTCCTGTGGAACACCTAAGATGTTTACAGGGTTTGTAAAATTGGTTTTGAATAAATTGAGGGGTTTAGTTTCTAAAATATGGTAATTTTTGGGTGGTTTCTATCATGTAAGACCCTTAATCCCCTAGTTACCACCAATACGAATTTTGAAGGCAGCAACTAATGGGTCTTAGGCTGAGCTGACGCCTTTTTAAGGCAGGAGTGCCGATCTGGGCTGTTTACCCCTAACATGCCGTGGGAAATGGCGCCTGCTGCATGTAAGTGGTGACAGAGGGAACGTTTCAATTAAAAATAATTGCAAAAATAAAATCTCCCTATAGTGAACTCCGTAAAAAAAAAAAAAAAAAAGGCAGAATTGCTAATTTATACCAATGAAAACTACAAGTTGTCTCGCAAACATTAAGCCCTCACACAACTCCATAGAAGGAGAAATAAAAAGTCATTGGTAATGGGAAGTGGCGATGCAAAAAGATTTTCTTCCTGTTAAAAAAAGGGTTTTATTGCACAAAAGTAGTAAAACAAAAAAAAACATATGTATTTGGTATTACTGTAATCATACTGACCTAGAGAATAAAGGTATTATGTTATTTATACCGAAAAATTAACACCGTAAAATTTATAAAGTAAAAACTCAGTGACAGTATTGCTGTTTTTTCCCATCTCCCTCCCAGAAAGAGTTAATCAGAAAGTTATATGTACCCCCAAATCACACCATTAAAAACTACAACTTGTCCCATGAAAAACAAGCCCTCATACAGCTATATAGACGAAAAAATAAAAAAGTTATAGCTCTTGGAAGGAGATAATGAAAAAAAGATAGAAAAACGTTTGGTCAGTAAGGCCCAAAACAGGCTGGTCACTAAGGGGTTAAAGGTGACTTCAGAACTGAATTGGTCCTTAAAAACGGTTTTGAACATTTTCTTGAAAATTTCAAAAATTACTTCCAAAATTCTAAGCCTTCTAACATCCTAAAAAAATAAAATGAAATTTAGAAAATGATGCAAACATAAAGTAGACATATGGGGAATGTTAATAACTATTTTGTGAGGAATCACTATTTGTCTTAAAATCAAAGAAATTAAAATTTAGAAAATTGCTAATTTTAAAGAAATTTCTGTAAATTTGGATTTTTTCATACATAAAGGTAAAATATATCAACTCAAAGTCTTAGAACCACTTGGAACAGTAAAAGTGTTCCAGAATTATTACCAGATAAAAAGTGACATGTCAGATTTGAAAAACAGAGCTTCGGCATTTGGTCCAAACTGGCTTTTGGTGGAAGGGGTTAAGAATACTACACTGCATGCTGCAGAGAAAGCACATCTATCTCTGCCATGGATCACAGTAGGATCATTTTGCACTCGCCATATGATTTCACTTGGAGAATTATTGATGTAGTCACATTCTGTCCCTGGAAACATTATAAGATAACCTGTACGTTGCGACATTATGGGCTGCCATACAGAACCTGTTAAAGTTTAGCTTTTAATACCGTCTAATTCATATACAATTTTTTCAGTCTTTACCAGAGCGATACTGGAGAAGGTCATGGAGGACCAAAACTTCCATGTTTAGTTCAGGGATATCTCCTTATACTATACAAATGTTGTATGGACTCTCAGTACACAATACATTTTAAGTCTACCCATGATATCTGAGTGGCGTTAATATCTTCTGAATATCTAAGGAATTGTAAAATGTGGAAGTGGAATAACCTGGAGAGCTGATCATCTCATAAAACTGGGCATGTAGAGCACATAAAACACTAAACACATAAACAGATATGAATCACTAAAAAAAAAAGTCTATGGATAGATAGTGAATATCTAATAGTAATGATGGCAGCAAATTCTGAAATCTCATCTTGTGGGAGGCAATTACCTAGTAATCCAGCCTGTGTTGTACCAGTGGGAATGACAAGTTTTGTTATGTAAGATGATAGATTGAGAAAAGCGTCCAGTCAACATGGAAAATGCATATTCCTCAAGAAGAAATGCTAACGAATGAATGACTCCTTGTAATAAATGGAAAAAGAAAAACCTTACAAGGAACAAAGGGGAAGATTTATCAACTCCCTGTGCCTCTTTGGTGTAAAAAAGTCACAAACCGTGAGAGAGATTTATCAACACTGGTGCAAAAGGAAAAGTGGCTTAGTCGCCCACAGTAACCAATCCGATTCCAACTTTCATTTTTCCTTTGGAAAATGAAATGATCGATCTGGTTGGTTGCTTTGGGAAACTTGTTTTCCTTTGCCCCAGTTTTGATAAATCTCCCTCTTGTGCTTGCTACTTTTTAAGTGCCACTTGCAACAAATTTTGTCGCAAGTCATGTTTAAGCTCTGCCCCTATAACTTTCTCAAAAAGGGGCGCGAAGTGGGCGGGTTTGGCAGGTCCGCCACATTTATTTTCACTTGCGCAAATGAAGACAGAAATCACCAGCTGTAGATTTCATTCTGGCGCACGGACAGCCAGAGTAGGTGCCTAGTTTATGGCAAGGCCTACGCCTCGTCATAAATTAGTGCATCCTCCAGCTGCGGGGGAGATTTGAAATCTTTGATTTCTTGATAAATCTCCCCCAAAGTCCTAGTCCAGGGTAGAATAGCAATACTTTCTTTTTTAATGGATCGATGGTGTCTGTTTCGAAATAGGTGCAATTCTTTAATTGTACCAAAGACATACCTACCATAGAGACAGACCAAATAGCTGCTATAGGGCCTATTCAGGCCCAGCCCTTACCCCATCGAGAACCTGCAAAAGGACTCCCTTCTCCAGAAGAACTTCATTGTTTGTAGCAAGTAGGTGAGAAGCGGGCTTGGAGAGGGCAACAAACGCCACGCCCTGGGGGGGGCCATCTTTATCTTGCAATGGGCCTTCTAGTGGTCTACTGAAGGTATGCTGAGGTCCACCTGCCATCTCTAAATGGTGTTTCACTACGTGAAGAATAGATGTACACATCATTCAAGGAAAAGCTCATGTTTCAGGTGTTACCAAAATTTTCACTGTAAAAGGTCTCATATGCTGTATTAACGGGTGCACGGTCGGAGCTTGTCCACGTTGCTCTTAAACAGTATTTTGATCATGATCATCAGCCAGTTCATTGTTAACAAGCGTTCGCACAAACGCTCGTTAGTGATGATCTGGCAGGGCAATTCAGATTTTTATGCTTGCTTAAAAATCGTTTGCTGACCGTAAACAACTAGACAGTATGGGGACAAGCAATGGCATTAGTGATCGCTCTTCCCCATACTGTGGAGGAGATCACTGCATGTAATAGCAGTGGTCTCCTTCACTGACAAGCAGTCGATTGCCAGGAAGGATCGTGTCATCTAATACAGTCTTAACTGGGTCTTTCAGAGTGTATTACATTACTATGTATAGAGATTTCATGCCCAAAGGAAAATCTAAAGCAAAAGCCTGTATAAATAAGGTCAAAGGGATCAGATCAGGAATTACAGAGGGGGGATATACTAGACCAGGGGTGGCCAACCTTACAAACACAAAGAGCCCCCAAAAAAACAAACGTATGACTACCAGGAGCCACAAGCTATACATTTACATGAGTCACCATATTTTTCGCCCTACAAGATGCACCTAGGTTTTAACAAAGAAAAATAAGAGAAAAAAAATATTTTTCATCTGATCTGATCCCCAATCCTCATCTGACCTAAAATAAGATCCCCAAACCTCATCAGACCTCCAAATCAGACCACCAAAATAAGACTCCCAATGCTTAGATCACACAACACAAATCAGACTCCCAGTGTCACACATCCCCCCCCCCATGCTCAGATCTCCCACCCATGCTCAGATCTGACCCCCCCATGCTCAGATCTGACACCCCCCATGCTCAGATCTGACACCCCCATGCTCAGATCTGACACCCCCCCATGCTCAGATCTGACACCCCCCCATGCTCAGATCTGACGACCCCCCCCCCCCCCATGCTCAGATCAGACCCCATGCTCAGTTCTATAATTTAAAAAAATATCTTCCCTTTCCTGATCAGGCACTGGGCTCCTGCTCGGGCACCTGCTACACTGCAGGTCTGACACGCTCTCCACTGTGACCCAATGAGCACAACGTCAGGTCATAGTGCGTGTCTCCACGTACTACGTTCTCACACTGTGTGCATCAGGACGTAGTGGAGAGTGAGCTGGAGCTGCAAAGTAGTAGGGTGGAGAGTGAGCCGGCCTGACTGCTTCCTGCTCCACAGCTAGAGCCGCACTTGAAGAAGCAAAGAGTCGCATGCGGCTCAAGAGCCACGGGTTGGCCACCCCTGTATTAGACTGATTGCTGCAAATAATAGGGAGTCTGAGTTTGCAATCATATTTTATGTCAAATGTATTCAATTGTCAATGTGATTATTAATGATACAATGTAATCCAGATTTATTACAAATAAAATGATGATAGAAAAATTTAAGATACTGATACCAATGTAAGATACCGTTCCGCAAAATTGCGGAACGGATGCGGACAGAAAAATACGGTTGTGTGAATGGGCCCTAAGGCTGAGTTCACATCACTGTTTGGCGTTCTGTTCTTCTGATCAGTCAGAAGAACAGAAAAAAAAGGTTAGGGCAGCACTAAAGCCCGCCTATTAGTTCCGGTGACGTCACTGGGCTCACTGCTAGGCAGAAGCCTCCACCTAGCAGAGACCCGTTACGTCACCGGATCTAATGCAAAAGCCCTTGTCCTGTGCGATTCAGCGCAGGGCAAGGGAGAGCATTGGAGCATGAAATACTCCTATGCTCCACTCAGAAGGGCTGCCTGGGTGGAAAAGGGAATATGAACCCGGACAACCCCTTTAAGTGCAAACTGGTGCTAACTGAGCATGACTGATGCTCAAAATAACAGATCCATTTTTTTTTGTTTTGTTTTTTATTTTATGTTTTCCTGATGGACCAGAAGAAAGGAAAGCTAAATGGTGATGTTAACTCTCCCTTATGTGTTTGTTCAACATCTTATTGAAAAAACGTGAAGTATCTACAGTATTTTGTCCCTTTATTAGCACACAGTGACCCATGGGGAGAGGAACCCAGTGTCTGAGCACTCATTAAAGTTAACTTAAAAAGGATTATGCCATGACTGATCTAAAAAATGAAAATCAGACATCATAAAGTACATGACAATTTCTATCTTTATTTATAAACTGTAGTTTTTATTAGCACAGAACGTGCAGGTTTTCAATAGTACAGAAAAGGAAAAAAATAAAATGGTCCAACATAGCTCAAACAGAGTCATTTAGCAGACCATTAAAATGGTAATAAGCACAAAAAACATTGTGTACAGCAGTACAGGTCCCATAGTTATACCAAAAGATGTAACACATAAAACTCAGGACAAGGGATAAGACAACTGACAGAACACAAAGGGAAAAGGACAGGTAAGGGAGAGTAGGAGCAGGGATGGTAGGGGACGGGGAAAAACCATTAGGGTGATGCCCGGTATGTATCCCAAGGTAGCCATATCGCTTGGAATTGTTCCACGGTGTTGTTAAGAGACGCTGTGAGACATTCCATGGACCTGAATTCACAGACCCTGGCGAGAAGCATGGACTTGGTGGGAGGGGTAGTCTGTTTCCAGGATTTGGCTGCAGTACATAGTGAGAGAAACAGCCTGGAGGAATACTTGTTCAACCCCGGAGGTGGTAGGTTAAGTAAATAGACCTTTGGGTCTAGCAGTACAGGGGATCCAAAAAGGGAATCAGCCACATCCCTCACCTCCCCCCAAAATGGGGTGATATTTGGGCACGTCCAAAAAATACGGTACAAAGAACCCACGTCGTTCAAGCACCGCCATCAGACGGAACAGTGGGGTTTATGGAATGTAGGAGTGCAGGGGTATGGTACCAGTGTATTAGCAGCGTATACTGCATCACCTTATACGTGGTGCAAATAGATGACTGGGCTGCCCTATTCTATACAGTCTGCCAGGCACTGCGAGAAAGAGGCAATCCGAGGGCAGAAGCCCATTTATCCATATATACATGATGTGGGATCTCGCCCTCCGCGGATGTGGCCAAAAGGCGGTAGATGAGAGAGATCAGGCCTCTGGCCCCGGTGCCTAGTCGGCACAGACGCTCAAATGGGGTAGGGAATGACACCTTAAGCGAACCAAAAGTAGTACTCACATAGTGACGAACCTGGAGGTAGTGGAGTCCCTCCCGCGCAGGTACTTTTGATTGGTTCTGAAGCTGCGCAAAGGATCTCAGTGTCAGAATAAAAGTGTCCACAATGTCCGCCAGGTGGAAGAGACCCAACGACAAACAGTACCGGACCATAGGAGCGGTTAAGCTGGCGGGAATAGCTGGGTTGTAAAGAAAAGAGATCATAGAGGAGTGCTGAGAGGCTAAGACAAATCGGCTGTGGCAGGTGTCCCATATGTGTTTGGTAAAGGCCATAGGCCACAGGAGGGGAGTGTGGGGGGCCACGGGGTCCGGTGCCATAGCAGGGTGTTCGGATGAACCGGGGAAATCCAGAGCTTTTCAATTTCTACCCATTGTGTATGCCTGTTGGGATGCCCAAAAAAGAACGACAAGCAAATGGGAAGCCCAGTAATAGTGTATGATATTAGGGAGCGATAGGCCACCTTTATCCGATGTGGTGACGTTTACCTTGCCATATGAAGTTGAGAATGGCCTGTTGGAGGAGGCGTAGTTCTGACATAGGGATTTGTACTGGGAGCGTCTCAAAGAAGACAATCTCTTTCTAACAAAGCTAGAACCAGCCCTGTACCTTACATGGATCCAGAGATCTCCCCATTCATTGCTCCAATGGTTCTGCTACAACATCTTTAGGCTGGAAGCTCAGGCGCTGTGTCCTTTCTGCTGCAGCTCTCTCCCTGCGACTGCCACAGCTTCTAACAGAACATATGGCTGCTGTCAGTTAAGATTTAAAGTAAGCGTATGCAACCATCTTAGTGAAGTGGACAAGAAATAAGGAAAAGATCAATCAGCAGGTGGCGCTCTACAGATAAATTTTATTGAAATATCTCAGTGATTGTACTAAATGTCTAACTACTTGTAATTACAAAAGTATTCAGATCCAGGTGCTGGTTTGAATTTAGAATATTATTCATGGGCTAACCCCTTTAAGAGCACATTATTACTGGATATCATATGTATCATCTCTATAGTGATTGGTAGGAAACCCATGACCTTTAACACCCAGCAGCCTAATCACTCAGTCTGTCCTTTGGAATTTACATTATTATTATTATTTTTTATTATTATTAAAGCACCATTCATTCCATAGCACTGTACATGTGAGAAGAGGTATACATACATAATACAGACAATTGCACTAATCATAAACAAGACGAGTTACAAACTACAATAGAAGGAGAGAGGGCCCTGTCCGTGAGGGCTTACAATCTACATGGTATGGGAGAAGGACACAGTAGGTGTGGGTGAAGTTGGTCATGGCGGTATGGAGGCAGAAGGGTCACTGGTTGTA
The DNA here is from genome assembly GCF_905171765.1 of Bufo bufo. Lineage (NCBI taxonomy): Eukaryota > Metazoa > Chordata > Amphibia > Anura > Bufonidae > Bufo > Bufo bufo. Next base: position 44,936,368 of record NC_053398.1, read on the forward strand.
GGCTTGTCTGAAGAGGTGGGTTTTCAGGTTTCTTTTAAAGGATTCCGCTGTAGGTGAGAGTCTGAAATGTTGGGGTAGCGAGTTCCAGAGTATGGGGGATGCACAGGAGAAATCTTGGTGGCGATTGTGGGAAGAGGCGATAAGAGGAGAGGAGAAAAGGAGGTTTTGTGAGGATCAGAGAGTGCGTGTGGGGGTGTATCGGGAAAGTAGCTCAGAAATGTAGGGAGCGGACAGGTTATGGACGGCCTTGTATGTATTTGTTAGTACTTTGAAGTGAATTCGCTGGGCAATGGGGAGCCAGTGAAGGGATTGGCAGAGGGGAGAGGCAAAGGAGTAATAGGGTGAGAGGTGGATTAGTCGGGCAGCAGAGTTGAAGATAGATTGGAGGGGTGCAAGAGTGCTAGATGGAAGGCCACAAAGGAAAGTGTTGCAGTAGGCGGGAGATTATGAGGGCATGTACAAGCATTTTCGCAGATTTAAAGTTAAGGAAAGCACGGATGCGGGAGATGTTTTTTAGTTGGAGGCGGAAGGTGGTGGAAAATGCTTGGATGTGCGGTCTGAAGGAGAGGGCAGAATCCAAGGTCACTCCAAGGGAGCGGACTTGGTTGACCGGGGAGAGTGTGCAGCCATTGATCGTGATAGATAGGTCTGTTGGGGGGATGAGCAAGATGGGGGAAAGAGGATGAATTCTGCTTTATCCATGTTAAGTTTTAGAAAGCGAGAGGAGGAGAAGGATGATATAGAAGATAGACATTGTGGGATTCTGGATAGTAAGGTGGTGATGTCTGGACCAGAGAGGTAGATTTGTGTGTCGTCAGCGTAGGAGTGATAGTTTACATCGATTCAGTCATGCATCAGGGTCAGGCAGTGATGCTAGACAAAAAGTCTTGGATCACAGTCGGCGTCCCAGTTCCTCATTATACTTTATTACTGCATTTTACTCATTTCAGGCTAAAAATCATTTTTTTCAGTTGGATTGTATTGAACATTTTCCTCTACGGCTTTCAGCTCCAGGTCATTTGCAGGTTATTGCTTTCTGCTTTACAATTAATCCGTCAGAGAACTGGTCCAACAGCTCGATCTGCGCCCTTGTCTCTGAACTTCTAACAGCTCATACATGATCATCACAGCTAAACACGTATTCGTTTGTTAAGAACTTCGCTTATGAGTTATCAGTAGCTCAGAGATAAGGGCTACAGATGGAGCTGTCAGACCAGTTCCCTGACGGATTCACTGTAAAGCAGGATTCAATAGTCTGCAAATGCACTGGAACTGAAAGCAGTAGAGGAAAACTGTTGAAAACGTTTAATCAAGACCTTTTGGAAAAATAATTTTTAGCCTACAATGAGTAAAATGCAATAATAAATAAATTCTTTCCAAGCTGTGATTTTTACAAGATAAAGAATTAAAAGCTTTAGTCATTTTAAAAGATTAATAGGCCTCCTTTAAATTGTTTCTGGATAGTGAGAAGCGAGCCATTACTCTGTACGTGAATCGAGTATTCTGTACTAATTGCAAACTATTATAGTTGTGCTGACAATTATTTTTTGTCTGTTATTTTCTGATTGCAGATTTTATTTTTTGCATACTCTGTAAATGATTACGGTGGCAGCTACCCTCGCCTGAGCTTCTGCTCTGCTTTGTTAATAGCAATTTAGATTTTTTATTTGTAGCAACCACATGGACAGAGTAAATTGTGGTCTGGAGGGAACTTCTTGACTTCTATAGTAGAGTGTTTAAGGCATGTTCTGTGACCTGTGCAGAGGTCATAGTGCAGGGAGGGGGGAATCGATAAGCTGTGACCATCATTGTAAATCGTGTGATCCTCTTATCTATATATAGGTATTATCAGCCATTGTCATCCTGCATGTGGTGATAATGAGATGACTGCTATGAAACGGTTTCTACAGAACAAGAAGTGTCAGCCTACTGTGACCAACGTGAAAGTTGCAAGATTTGTTATAATGAGCTTGTCATGAAGATACTCCATATTTGACTATGTACATCACTTTGTCGTTTGAAACATGTTATCCTAGATGGTGCCGTTGTTCTGGTTTTGTGTTTCATGTTTGCAGAGAAAATCAACTTTATTCCTCACTCTCGTTATATGCTAATGAGCACTTTCAACTCAATGTGGATGGCTCTTGCATCTTCAGCATGACAGGAAGATGTGCATTAAGGAATTCAATGTATGGCTTGGTGAATGGTGTCTGAACCAAGGGTTTGGCTTTGTGTCTCATGTTAGCTCTCGTTGGAATGGAAAAGAACTGTACAAGAAAGATGGTTTGCATCTTTCTCTCAAAGGAACGAATGTCCTCAGTAAACAGTTCCAAGTATTTGCCAAGGAGCATTTAAAACTAGGAAAGGGGGCAAAAGAGTGATAATGCAGCAGTCCAACTGCCCCCCAGAACAATGCCAGAAGATGCCAGTAGTACAAAGGTTAAGAAATGACAAGCTTAGATTCTTGTCTACAAATGCTCGCAGTTTAGGGAATAAGATCAATGAACTTGAGGTTATAATGGCATCTGAGAATATAGATTTAGTGGCTGTTACTGAGACGTGGTCAATGGGAGTAATGACTGGGATATAACAATACCAGGGTGATCTCTATACAGGAAAGACAGAGAAGGCAAGAAGGGGGAGGGGTGGCCCTGTATGTAAAAGATAGCATAAAATCTAATTTGATACAAGTTAGCGAGAACAATTTAGAGTCAGTTTGGGTTACCTTGCAGCTTGATAATCATAAGGTAACTCGTGTAGGTGTGATATATAGACCACCTAGCCAAGTCAAAGAATTAGATGATCTACTAGTTGAGGAAATAGCTAAAATGACATTGAAGGGGGAAGTTATCATTATGGGAGACTTCAATCTTCCTGATGTAAACTGGTAGTTGAGGAGCCAACCCGGAAGGAGGCCATTTTAGATTTAGTATTCACAAATGGGAATTTGGTATCTGATATTACTGTAGGGGAAAGCTTGGGATCTAGTGATCACCAGTCAGTGTGGTTTACTATAAGTACAGTGACTGAGTCAGACCACACAAAAACAAAAGTTTTAGAATTTAAAAAAACTGACTTTTCTAAAATTAGATTAGTGGTATACGAGTCCCTATCAGATTGGAACAGTTTCAATGGAGTCCAGGAGAAATGGGACTACTTAAAAGTGGCACTATTGAAGGCAACAGAAAATTGCATTAGGCTTGTCAGTAAAAGCAAAAAAGAAGAAGAGACCACTGTGGTACTCAGCAGAAGTGGCCAAAATCATTAAAAACAAAAAGATAGCCTTTAGAAATTATAAAAAAATTAAAAATAAACGAGGATGACAGGAAAATTTATAAGATTAGGCAGAGAGAGGCCAAACAAGTTATAAGAGCTTCTAAAGCACAGGCAGAAGAGAAATTATCTCAGTCAGTGAAAATAGGCGATAAGACATTCTTCAGATACATAAATGAAAAAAGGAAACTAAAACAAGGAATTACCAAATTAAAAACAAAAGAAGGAACGTATATGGAAGAAGATAAAGAACTAGCTGACTGCCTCATTGAATACTTCTGTTCAGTTTTTACAAAGGAAAATGAAGGAAAAAGACCTCAGTTAGGAAAGAAGACGAATGAATCTTTTGATGCATGTGTCTTTTACAGAGGAAGAGGTTCTAAGTCAGCTGTCTAAAATTAATACAAATAAGTCAAGGGGGCCTGATGGGATACACCCAAAGCTATTAAAAGAGCTCAGCGGCAAACTAGCAAAACCATTAACAGATTTATTTAACCAATCACTCGCAAGAGAAGTCGTCCCAGAAGATTGGAAATTAGCAAATGTTGTGCCCATTCACAAGAAAGGTAATAGGGAGGAATCGGGCAACTATAGGCCAGTAAGCCCGACATCAATAGTGGGGAAATTAATGGAAACCATACTTAAAGAGAGGATTGTGGAACATCTAAAATCCCATGGATTGAAAGATCAAAAACAGCATGGGTTTACTTCAGGGAGATCATGTCAAACTAATCTTATAGATTTTTTTGATTGGGTGACTAAAATAATAGATGGCGGGGGTGCAGTAGACATCGCTTATCTAGACTTTAGTAAGGCTTTTGATACTGTCCCACATAGAAGGCTTATCAATAAATTGCAGTCTTTGGGCTTGGACTCCAATATTGTTGAATGGATTAGGCAGTGGCTGAGGGACAGACAACAGAGGGTTGTAGTCAATTGAGTATATTCAGACCATGGTCTTGTTACCAGTGGGGTACCTCAGGGATCTGTTCTGGGACCCATATTGTTTAATATCTTTATCAGCAAAATTGCAGAAGGCCTCGATGGTAAGGTGTGTCTTTTTGCTGATGACACAAAGATTTGTAACAGGGTTGATGTTCCTGGAGGGATACACCAAATGGAAAAGGACTTCGGAAAACTAGAGGAATGGTCAAAAATATGGCAACTAAAATTTAATTTTGATAAGTGCAAGATAATGAACCTGGGGCGTAAAAACCCAAGAGCAGAATATAAAATCAGTGATACAGTCCTAACCTCAATATCTGAGGAAAGGGATTTAGGGGTCATTATTTCAGAAGACTTAAAGGTAGGCAGACAATGTCATAGAGCAGCAGGAAATGCTAGCAGAATGCTGGGGTGTATGGGGAGAGGCATTACCAGTAGAAAGAGGGAGGTGCTCATGCCGCTCTACAGAGCACTAGTGAGACCTCATTTGGAGTATTGTGCTCAGTACTGGAGACCATATCTCCAGAAGGATATTGATACTTTGGAGAGAGTTCAGAGAAGAGCTACTAAACTGGTACATGGATTGCAGGATAAAACTTACCAGGAAAGATTAAAGGACCTTAACATGTATAGCTTGGAAGAAAGATGAGACAAAGGGGATATGATAGAAACTTTTAAATACATAAAGGGAATCAACAAGGTAAAAGAGGAGAGAATATTTAAAAGAAGAAAAACTGCTACAAGAGGACATAGTTTTAAATTAGAGGGGCAAAGGTTTAAAAGTAATATCAGGAAGTATTACTTTACTGAGAGAGTAGTGGATGCATGGAATAGCCTTCCTGCAGAAGTGGTAGCTGCAAATACAGTGAAGGAGTTTAAGCGTGCATGGGATAGGCTTAAGGCCATCCTTTATATAAGATAGGGCCAGGGGCTATTCATAGTATTCAGTATATTGGGCAGACTAGATGGGCCACATTGTTCTTATCTGCCGACACATTCTATGTTTCTGAGTTATGGTCGCCATGCCCAAATCCTGCCCCTTGATTGATGTTTTAGAACAATGACAACATCATCTCCCCTCCTCTCCATATCTTGCATAGGTGTCTCCTTCTGGGCGCCTGCACAGTGAAGCTAAGTGTACAGCTCCTTGCTTCAGAGCTTCTCTGCACATGCACCCTACAAGGGGTTTGGTGTGCGCCTGGAAGGTTTGGGTGCATCCAGGGTGAACAGAGAACCAGGACTGCACTGTTCCCCTTGTCTGGCACATGCGCAGAGAAACGGTGAAGCCAGGAGCTGTACAGTCGTGGCCAAAAGTTTTGAGAATGACACAAATATTCGTTTTCACAAAGTTTGCTGCTAAACTGCTTTTAGATCTTTGTTTCAGTTGTTTCTGTGATGTAGTGAAATATAATTACACGCACTTCATGCATTTCAAAGGCTTTTATCGACAATTACATGACATTTATGCAAAGAGTCAGTATTTGCAGTGTTGGCCCTTCTTTTTCAGGACCTCTGCAATTCGACTGGGCATGCTCTCAATCAACTTCTGGGCCAATTCCTGACTGATAGCAACCCATTCTTTCATAATCACTTCTTGGAGTATGTCAGAATTAGTGGGTTTTTGTTTGTCCACCCGCCTCTTGAGGATTGACCACAAGTTCTCAATGGGAATTTCTTCTCCAGACAAGCCTTTTTCCAGATGCCCCAAACAATCGGAAAGAGGCTTCATCGGAGAATATGACTTTGCCCCAGTCCTCAGCAGTCCATTCACCATACTTTATGCAGAAGATCAATCTGTCCCTGATGTTTTTTTTTGGAGAGAAGTGGCTTCTTTGCTGGCCTTCTTGACACCAGGCCATCTTCCAAAAATCTTCACCTCACTGTGCGTGCAGATGCGCTCACACCTGCCTGCTGCCATTCCTGAGCAAGCTCTGCACTGGTGGCACTCCGATCCCGCAGCTGAATCCTCTTTAGGAGACGATCCTGGCGCTTGCTGGACTTTCTTGGACGCCCTGAAGCCTTCTTAATAAGAATTGAACCTCTTTCCTTGAAGTTCTTGATGATCCTATAAATTGTTGATTGAGGTGCAATCTTAGTAGCCACAATATCCTTGCCTGTGAAGCCATTTTTATGCAACGCAATGATGTCTGCACGCGATTCTTTGCAGGTCACCATGGTTAACAATGGAAGAACAATGATTTCAAGCATCACCCTCCTTTTAACATGTCAAGTCTGCCATTTTAACCTAATCAGCCTGACATAATGATCTCCAGCCTTGTGCTCGTCAACATTATCACCTGAGTTAACAAGACGATTACTGAAATGATCTCAGCAGGTCCTTTAATGACAGCAATGAAATGCAGTGTAAAGTTTTTTTTGGGATTAAGTTAATTTTCATGGCAAAGAAGGACTATGCAATTCATCTGATCACTCTTCATAACATTCTGGAGTATATGCAAATTGCTATTATAAAAACTTAAGCAGCAACTTTTCCAATTTCCAATATTTATGTAATTCTCAAAACTTTTGGCCACGACTGTACAACCAGCTTTAATCCACAGGCGTCCTTGGAGGAGGCCGAGTGACAGGTTCCTTTTATAGATAACTTGATTTAAAACAATAGGTTACTTTCTGACACGGTAGTCTCTTTAAGATTCCCCATTTACTGGAAGTAGCTCAGCCGAAACCATGAAAATCAATACCAGGCTATTATTCTTCCCCGCACCAAACTCTATTGTAGCCATTATAAATTTAGGATAACATCAGCTACCTGCAGTGAAGTGAATTGTGCCTACTGATCTCAGACTTGTATGTGGCTACTTGACCATGAAAATCCAATCAATGAAATTCCTGATGAACAGTTTTTGATCGGCTACTGTTATTTGGGATCCACAAATTATGTCTGTATTTTTACACTCTGATCCAGTGTCACAGGCAGGTAAGAAAAAAGGGGCCGTGCGCTGCTCTTCTTTAGTTTATTCTTTATTATAAGGTATGGTAGGATCGCCTATACTAAAGAAGAGCAGTGCACTGCCCCTTTTTTCTTACCTGCCTGTGACACTGTATCTGAGGATCGGCCATGCCTGGATCATTTGGGGATGCGCTGCAGACTCTGCATTCATGCTCTTCAGACTGTTGTGCCTCCTATAGCCTCCTCTGTCTCTGCCCTCCATTATCCATACGAGCGCATCTTGTCTTTTTTTTTTTTTTACTCTGCAACCTTCAGCCAGCCAGAACACAGCTCCATTCATTGTGTAGTGGATGAAGCTGCTTACTGCAGCACTGCCCCCAGGGAGTCCACTCACTTCAATGGGGGCAGTACTGCAGTAAACATCCAAGTCTACTACACAATGAATGGGCTGCAGAACTTTAGGGGTTCTTCAACATTTAATACTTGCTAGGACAGGTCATCAACATCAGAAGGTGTCGACATCCTCACACCAATCAGCTGTTCGGAAGTAGCTGTAGTGCCAGAACACGGCTCAAACCATTGTGTAGTGGACAGAGCTGTATACTGCAGCACTACTCCTATTTACTTCAATGGAGGCAGTACTGCAGTAAACATCTCAGTCTACCACAGGGTTCCCCAACTCCAGTCCTCAGGGCTCACTTGCCGGTTAGGATTTAGGAGTATCCCACAGAATAAATACCTGTGGTAAATCCTGATGGACGGACACTAATTATATCAGCTGCCCAATACTAAGGAAATCCTGAAAACATGACCGGCAGTTGGGCCCTGAGGACTGGAGTTGAGGACCACTGGTCTACCACACAATGAATGAAGTTATGTACTTTTGGTGCCAGGGGGGTTGGGTGCCGGGGGGTTGGGGTGTCAGAACCCTGACGGTCTGGTATTGATGACCTAGCCTCTGGATAGTTAAACTATTGTTAATTCCTAGAGAGCACCTTTAATGTCTAGCTAATAATGTCTGTCCTGCTAGAGCTGTCAGTCTATATTGACATTTTGGAAAGATTTCTCTATTTCTCAGCAATGTCCCCCTACCACTAATGTTTATCTTTCTGTGGCTGTCTGCTTGATTTTATGTTCTTGCTAGCAATGAGCATGGAATAACTTGCTAATTAGAAGGGAGGTAGCTCTATGCAGAGTGTATAGATACACGTGAGTCAGGCACCTTAGTCTCCAGTAATAGCGTTGAAGATGCATGTGACATTATGCTAACCTGCACTTGAGAACATTTATAAAGTCAGAACAAGAGAATCTCCCAAAATGATTAATTGTTTGAAGCTCATAATTATACAGGGAACGCTTTATTGAAATAGCACAAATCAAAATGTTCACTCTCTCTTTCTAGGTCTGATTTTCTTTTTTGGGAGTTTATAATCGCACCCCCGAGACTTGCTGCTTGATTATGATAAATGGACTTTTCTTTAAACTGTCTGCCAAAAGAGAACAGGAGTGCGGTGCGTGGTGTAATACATTTTTATATAGAATGAAACTTCAAGATATCACTACAGTGTGACAATTCATTCTACCATCTATTCTGCCAAAAAAAAGAAGAAGAACTCAAGAAGAAGGATGCGAAGTTAGATTTTTTTTTATTTTGTCAATATTTTATATGGGCATAAAAAAAGACATGCATATTATATAAAGGGCATAAAGGGCATCTGTCAGCAGTTTTGTACCTATGACACTGGCTGACCTGTACCATGTGCTCTTGGCAGCTGAAGACATCTGTGTTGGTCCCATGTTCATATGTGTCCGCAGTGCTGAGAAATATGATGTTTTAATATATGCAAATGAGTCTCTAGGAGCAACAGGGCCACCTAGAGACTCTCTCTGCAAATGCAGCACCCTCTCTACTTTAGGAGAAGTCAGGGCCAGGCATAACCACATGCAGAGAGCACAGCAGTTACAGAGAGAGCAGAGCCTCTAGGTGTAACAGCAACGCCCTTTTACTCCTATAAGCTGATTTGCATATAATAAAACCAGTTTTCTCAGCAATGCGGACACATATGAACATGAGACCAACACAGATGCCTTTAGCTGCCAAGCGCACATGCAACACGTCAGCCACTTGATCTGTGTGACAGGGGCCAATCTACAGGGCTAGGCCCAGCCACACATAAGAAGCCACTGCCTTGGGTAAACATTAAAGGAACAAAAGACACATGCATTTATTATTTTACTTGCTTATATAGCACTTACATATTCTGCAGCGCTTTAGACCCGTTTCACACTGGCGTCACTCATTCCGGCAGGCTGTTCAGTAACTACCATGTACAGCCTTGCACTGCCTTAAGTCCGCCCAGACCCTTGCACTATAATGGAGACCAGCACAGATCCGGTCACACCATGGCAACTATGCCGAGAGGCGCCGGACAAATACCGATGCACGCTGCCGAAACGAGTAACGCCAGTGTGAAACAGGCCTTACAGACATTACCATCACTCGCTGTGTCTAGTGGCGCTCACAATCTAAGTTCCCTATCAGTATGTCTTCGAAGTGTGGAAAGAAACTGGAGTTCCCCCAAGGAAACCAACGCAAACACAGGGAGAACATTCAAACTCCATGCAGATGTTGTATGTATGTTTGAACCTAAGACCCCAGCGTTGCAAGACTCAAGTGCTAAGCTCAGAATGCACCCACTGTGGCCGTCTTTGGAAACTCGAGACTGTGCCATGTCCACTCTTCAGAATCTCCTATGGACCCCCAGGTTCCAGACCCCAGAATAAAACCATCATCATTACCCATTCCCTTCGTCAGTGAGAAAATGTTACATATTTCTTGGGACTAATTTCCCCACACATACTTATTAACAATATTTGGGCCCCTTTTCAACTTCTGTCTAATGAAATGTTCTGATCAAGCATTTCTCCTACAAAACACCTCACCATCATTATCACTGCCTTTGAGCACAGATGCCATTCTGACCCTTGTGCTCCTAGGCTGATTTCATATCTCCATTCCTGTCTTTTGACACCTGGATTCCAGGATCTTCCTGCATATGCCCGCAAATTGGACGAGGAGCTTGGCGCCTCACTCTACAATGCTCAATGGCTCCAGATTTGTGAAAGTACTGCCCATGGCTCTATAAACACCCTGATGTTGAAATCTTCCTATAAAATGTTATTGTGCTGGTACATGGTACCAGTCCATATTGCTCATGCTTCATGATTCCCTTCAACTTGCTTTTGAGGTTGTGCCTTCCTGGGTGACTGTATTGTAAGGGTATTTTAAGTACTGATTGGTTCTGTCCCTTTAATTCTGTTCCCTTTTATTATTACCATTCTGTGCAATGATGTGCCTTGTAATCTAGTACCCACCCACCATTGTGCTGATAAGAACACATTCCTGAGCGATCTCAGAGACATGCGTGCTGCATCCGTACAATTGCCTAAACTACTACAGACCCAAGCACTTCCCTCTCCTTCTCTGCATGCTGCTGCTCTTTATTTGTTAATCTGATACATAGGGCTCATGCACACAAACGTATTTTCTTTCCGTGTCCGTTCCGTTTTTTTGCGGACCGTATGCAGAACCATTCATTTCAATGGGTCCGCAAAAAAAAAGGAAGGTACTCCCGAGTGCATTCTGTATGTCCTGTTAACATGTCCTGTTAACGTCTGCATTACGGACAAGGATAGGACTGTTCTATTAGGGGCCAGCTGTTCCGTTCCGCAAAATACAGAATGCACAAGGACGTCATCCGTATTTTTTGTGGATGCGTTTTTTGAGGACTGCAAAATACATATGGTCGTGTGCATGAGCCCTTAATGTGGTTCCTATAGCTGTCGGACCTTCATTTCTGGACCATGCTTGCGTCATAGTCCTAGGCCCTGATAGGCCAGCCGGGCTTAATTCTATAAATGTCAACAACTTTATCTTGCAGTATCTTTTTCCTGTAAACTATGAATTCAATAAAAATATATTTTAAAAAAGTGTAATAGTCCCTTTGTCCATATAATCGACATGTTCCAGGGTCAGCTTCCCACCATCAAAAACTGAAGGTCTACCCTAAAGATGGGTCATTGATGTTTCAGTAAAGGAAAACAACTTTGAAGTGTAATTGCCTTTTCAAATACTTTGACATGTCTAAATTTTTGTTCATTGAAGGTCCAGGTGCTGAAACCCCTACTGATCTCTAAAACAAGGAGGCAGAAGAGCTCAGCTGAACACCATCTCTCCTCTCGAGCTGAAGCCAAGCTCACAGAATTTGTATTGAAATTTATCCACACATTCATAGATGGCGCCAATGACTTTAATGATGAGTTAATTCAAGCGGCACTGTTCTGCAATTATGGTATCTTCTAAACAATAATTCAATCACATGCAAACTAACAAGCAATTCAGAACGAAGCCGCAGCAGAGAGAATGGCCAAGTAAATAAAGACTGAAAGGCTTCTTAAAAAAAGAACTATAAATGCCCTACTATACAGTAATTCAATGGTTTACTTGAGTGAAGTTGAGATGGAATTTTTCCCCAGTTAAGAAGCTAAGTCACAATATGGCTCCATGGGATTTTGCTTTGCCTTTCCCTGGTCCAAGACATTATATATACAATTATATTAGATTAAGATGAATGGGATTTTGACAACACAATGGCTCAAAAACTTATTTTACAGTTCACGGAAAATGTAAAGAAAAAACCCAACTGGCTTTTACATATATTCATTTTTGTTATGATATTGTTTGATAGTTTTGAGGCTGATCAGATATCTGAATACTATTGTGTGATTGGAGAGTCTACTTCTAGTTGGATGGTTCAAGGCAATGCCATTTCACATATGGTCCTGAATTTATTTATTTATTTTATGCACACATATAGAGCTACTATATTCCGCAGTGCTTTACAGACATTAGCATTACACTGTTCCCAATGGGAATTGACATCACTCTGCTCCTTGATGAGAAAATACTGTTTAAGCGAAATGCATAGCAGCATAAAAACTATTAAAATATGTGAGGAACTTAGATACAGACCAGCAAAAAGTTTGAGACCAGGCTGTTTACGGTCATTTTCAGAGTGGGTGCTCAGCTGTAAGCACTTTAATATTAATGACCTATGTTTAAGGGCTCTTTCACACGAGCGGATGCCGTGCGGGTAATCTGCTGCGTGAAAGAGAGCTAAGCCCCGTTCCGGACAGCAGAGACACGGAGCAGTAACATGATGGATAATGCTCCGTGCCTCTCTGTGACCTTTTTACTACAAAATCACAGTGAGATAAAGTTGTCACCGTGATTTTGTAGTAAAAAGGTCACAGAGAGGCAAAGAGCATTATCAATCATGTTACTGCTCCGTGTCTCTGCTGTCCGAAACGGGGCTTAGCTCTCTTTCACGCAGTGGATTCCACGCACGGGATTTGCTCGTATGAACAAGCCCTAAGGGTCCAGCTACACAGAGACAGGTGTTGAGTGAAACAAAGGCGTCTGGCCTAATGGCGACATTTGATATAATGTATTTCAATGGTGTCACAATACATTATGAGAAATGATGCTACTGCGATGCGACACTCACAGAAGAAATCAAAATTAGACAGATTTTTTGCCACTGTTGTGTACCAGTCACAGACGTAGCATGTTGCATTGCAACACCATTAAAATGAGTGAGACGTCACAGTGCAGCCGGACCCTGATTTCAGAGCTGTGGTTTCTTTAAAAAGTCCTGGAAGCCAGATCCCCACATATCTGATATTGGTGGCCTATCCTAGTAGGTAATCAATATTAAAGCCTCAGGACGGGTTATCATTTTCACGAGTCCAAGCCGGGACAACCCCAGCAATCAGCTGCTCCAATGAGCAGCCGCACTCCCCGAAGCTCTGGGGAGCGCAGCCAGCTACCGGCAGCTTTCCAAGGACAGCGCCATACATAGTATAGTGGCTGTGCTTGGTATTGCAGCTCAGCCCCATTCACTTCAATAGCTGGGTGCTCCTTGAGGCCTTTTCTAAGAGCTGATCGGCAGGGGTCCTGGGTGTCGGAATCTGATATAATAATTACCAGATAACCCCTTTCAAGAGACAGTGTGTTCCTGAAGTCTGAAGTAACTGTACATGCATAGTGCCCACTGAAAAATTTATGGGGGGGGAGGGGGGGCTAGGAAGTGCCAGTAGACTAGAAATCATCTAGCTATGTAACAAAGAGCTCAGCTCCATTGAAGACCTCTCTTTGTATCATATGGGTGTTGGCCGAGTGCCACTTAAACAACAATGTAACTCCAAGTCAATCACACTTCTGTGAAATAAAACTGTCCACTTAGGAAGCAACACTGAGTGACAATCAATTTCACATGCTGTTGTGCAAATGGGATAGACAACAGGTGTAAATTATAGGCAATTAGCAAGACACCCCCAATAAAGGAGTGGTTCTGCAGGTGGTGACCACAGACCACTTCTCAGTTCCTATGCTTCCTGGCTGATGTTTTGGTCACTTTTGAATGCTGGCGGTGCTTTCACTCTAGTGGTAGCATGAGACGGAGTCTACAACCCACACAAGTGGCTCAGGTAGTGCAGCTTATCCAGGATGGCACATCAATGCGAGCTGTGGCAAGAAGGTTTGCTGTGTCTGTCAGCGTAGTGTCCAGAGCATGGAGGCGCTACCAGGAGACAGGCCAGTACATCAGGAGACGTGGAGGAGGCCGTAGGAGGGCAACAACCCAGCAGCAGGACCGCTACCTCCGCCTTTGTGCAAGGAGGAACAGGAGGAGCACTGCCAGAGCCCTGCAAAATGACCTCCAGCAGGCCACAAATGTGCATGTGTCTGCTCAAACGGTCAGAAACAGACTCCATGAGGGTGATATGAGGGCCCGACTTCCACAGGTGGGGGTTGTGCTTACAGTCCAACACCGTGCAGGACGTTTGGCATTTGCCAGAGAACACCAAGATTGGCAAATTCGCCACTGGCGCCCTGTGCTCTTCACAGATGAAAGCAGGTTCACACTGAGCACATGTGACAGACGTGACAGAGTCTTGAGACGCCGTGGAGAACGTTCTGCTGCCTGCAACATCCTCCAGCATGACCAGTTTGGCATTGGGTCAGTAATAATGGGGGGTGGCATTTCTTTGGAGGGCCGCACAGCCCTCCATGTGCTCGCCAGAGGTAGCCTGACTGCCATTAGGTACCGAGATGAGATCCGCAGACCCCTTGCGAGACCATATGTGCGGTTGGCCCTGGGTTCCTCCTAATGCAAGACAATGCTAGACCTCATGTGGCTGGAGTGTGTCAGCAGTTCCTGCAAGACGAAGGCATTGATGCTATGGACTGGCCCGCCCGTTCCCCAGACCTGAATCCAATTGAGCACATCTGGGACATCATGTCTCGCTCTATCCACCAACGTCACGTTGCACCACAGACTGTCCAGGAGTTGGCAGATGCTTTAGTCCAGGTCTGGGAGGAGATCCCTCAGGAGACCGTCCGCCACCTCATCAGGAGCATGCACAGGCGTTGTAGGGAGGTCATACAGGCACGTGGAGGCCACACACACTACTGAGCCTCATTTTGACTTGTTTTAAGGACATTACATCAAAGTTGGATCAGCCTGCAGTGTGTTTTTCCACTTTAATTTTGAGTGTGACTCCAAATCCAGACCTCCATGGGTTGAAAAATTTGATTTCCATTTTTTTATTTTTGTGTGATTTTGTTGTCAGCACATTCAACTATGTAAAGAACAAAGTATTTCAGAAGAATATTTAATTAATTCAGATCTAGGATGTGTAATTTTTGTGTTCCCTTTATTTTTTTGAGCAGTGTATATATATATATACATATATATATATATATATATATATATATATATATATATATATATATATATATATATACACACACACATATACACACACACACAGTTGTGTTCAAAAAGTGAATAAAGTTCAAAATCCTTCTAATAGCTTTTATTTTCATACACACAAATGCATTGGGAACACTACACATTCTATTCCAAATCAAAACATGAAGAAAAATATATCAAATTAGGCATCTTCTAATTGTAACAGTACTCACAGGTAACTTTAGACCTTCTTTGGTCTTCCTGGATCTGATTGTTTGCCGAGTCCTTGCCATTTTGGCCATTCTTCTATCCATTCCAATGGTAGTTTTTCGCTTTCTTCCACGTCTTTCAGGTTTTGGTTGCAATTTTAAAGCATTTGCGATCATTTAAGCTGAGCAGCCTATCATTTTCTGCACTTCTTTATATGTTTTCCCCTCTCCAGTCAACTTTTTAATCAAGGTACGCTGTTCTTCTGAACAATGTCTGGAACGACCCATTTTCCTCAGAATTTCAGAGAGAAATGCACTGTAACCGGCATGTACAACATTTGCTGCCTTCCTCCCTTAAATAAGGGCAATAATTGCCGCTTATTTTTCAAAGAATGAATGACCTCACTAATTGAACTCCATACTGCTATAATTTTGAACATGCCCCTTTCAATTAGTGATTCAATTACACAGAATCAGCAGCATGCATATCATGACTGTTGGGTCTGTTGGATTTCTATTACACTACTACACCTGCTAGTAAATTATTTGCCATGTAGAAATATCATTTCTACCAAAAACAGTAATTGCTCAGGTTAGTGATGTCTGACTGCTATTATTTTGAACACAACTGTGTGTGTATATATATATATATATATATATATATATATATATATATATTTATTTATTTTTTTGTTTGTTTTTTGTTTTGTGGGGATTCGCTCTGGTAGTTAGGATTAGCGGGTGCAGCACAGAGGCAAAGTACAAGTTCTTGGTTCAAAACATCAGTGTTTATTCACACGTGAAAGCAAAACAAAAACGCAAGATGCTTGGTGATCGTTCACACACATGAAAAGTTCATATACAAAACAGTTACCTTTTCTCCTGGGTGTTACTTCACACCCTGTTGGAAGTTCTGCTTTGTCAAGTCCACAGACAGGCGTTAGGCGGCCTGTTCGCCCTCCAGCCCGACTCAAGGAGCAGATCCCAACACAGCCCTTAGATCACAGCACACAGACCTCCTGAGCTCCACTGTCAGACGGAGGTAATCCTCCCCACCTGGCAGTGCTGGCTGGTTTTTATGCCTGACAAAACCCGGTCTGGAACTTGGGGAGTAGTCACCCACCCAGCACTTTGACTACTCCCAGTAAGAGCTGCTCCCAGCAACTGCTGCTGACACATAAAACCCGGCTCTTACTCCACCGAGGCCAGGAACCTCGGTCACACGTACCTATCATCCACGATAATTCCTTGTACCTTCTTACTATATATATATATATATATATATATATATATATATATATATATATAGATAGATATACATACATACATACACTCTATCATAGTTTAGTAAACTTTTGCACACCTAAGTCGTGTTAAGTCTATTTTTTCCAGAATCTCAGAATTTATAATACAGTTGTTAAACAAATTGTGGATATATATTCTAATAACAAAAAAGTACAAAACACCATATATATAGAACAACTTTATCATCCATAGCGGGTAAAAGTTATATGTCAATAGTATAATACCATGTCCTATATAATTAGATTTGTGGAACGTTCAGTGTTGATCATTGCTACCCGCTGATTATTAAATACGAGGTGATCAATACCTTAACTCAATATATCACACACTGTGGTAAGTCCCTAGAGCTCATAAAAGACAGTGATATCTATCCAATGTCGAGATGGAAAAATTTACGGTGCAATCCTCACCTCCTGTCCATCCTTGACCCTCGCTAGATTTACAGACCACAGTGGACTTGCAGACATAGCTTATAAGTTGTTCCTTGCATATACAGCAGACAACTATGATAAATCAGAGGAAAGTAAATCCTTGCATTCTGGCCATCCAGCTGTGTGCACTAATGCTAGGTAATCCTCACAGGAGGACAGCACCGTCCAAAGCCATGATTTATAGCATTGTGCATCTGTCTTCAATATACTGCCACTGCATGCTGTTAAAGCTTCAGTCTACACTATCATTCTGATGGTCGGTAAAATAGCTATGTTACTTACATAAATCACTCTTCCATGTGAATGTTCTCCTGTCTTCTCGATGAAAACCAGTACTACCATTGATCTGTGTCTAAGGCATCTCAACCAGCCAGGCATTACTCTCTTTGTTCTATACTGGAGAACCCCAAAACAGCTGTTTATAGATGGGTTGGCTCTTCCTATAGGAGGAGACTCTGGTCTGACTAACTTCAGTCAATTGGCAAAGAAGAATAAAATTAAGAAAAACTGCCCATTTAATACCCGCTGTACCAGTAGCACACTCTGATAGCCCTAGAAGGTGTTTGTTTACTAATCCTGCAGTGATGATGTCACATACATCTACGTGACCACTGTAGCCAATCAATGGCTTCAGTGGTCACCTGCCGTACATGCCAGGATCATCACAGCATAAGAAATATAATCACTGAAGGGAAGTATACAGACACTGGTGAGGACCACCAGAGCAGTGATGTTTGAGTGGTGGGGAACTGAACAGATGGCTTTAAGGTTCTGTTTTTAAATCAACTTTTATTTTTTATTTAATTAATTAAATACTATTCATTTCCTGAGTCCACCCAAGCAAAATGAACCACCATGTACTGTAAATCCTTTCAGTACATCCAAGTGGAACAGGTTACTAAAGGTTTTATTAGAAGTTGCGATTCTGCAGGCGATTGTCGGGAGGGAAGCATTCCTTCCCAGAAATCACCTGCTTGTTACCGGAGAAGACCGCTGCAGCGATCTCCTCCAGAGTATGGGGAGGAACAATCGCTATTCCATCGCTCGTCCCCATACTGACTAGTTCTTTGCCAACAGCACGGTCTGCTGCAGTTTTAAAACTGCTGAAAGATTCTTATTGCCCGGTAATCAGCGGCAGTATTACACTGCCAGATCATCGCTATGCTCATATGAATGCTGGTTAGAAATGATCTGACAGACAATCTGTCAGTCTAATACAGGCTTTAGTTCACATTGAGGCTATTTAGCAGATGCATACGCAACTATTAAAGAGTCACTGAACTTTCATACAATTTAATTTAATAAAGAATGATAAAACTAGGAAATGTCTAAATCAATTCCTTTTAAAAAATATGACTGCATCCACCTGAAAAAAAGCTGTAGTCATGGCCACTTGGGGTCTCACTTCCACCTAATTTGTTGTTCACTGCCTATTGTAAGGCAAGGTCTGTCCATGGTAAGTAACAAAGACACAGAAGACGATTCAAAGGAAATGGGGGGGGGGGGGTCAGAGCTAGCTGAGCTCCTGAGCCCGATAAAAGAACTATTTCTACACAGCTTCTGAATATCATAGAAGCCTTCTGCTTTTCTGTAAGTGTGATGTATCCCCCTTCTTATCAGCTTGCTGAGTTCTCTAGAAGAAAAACATAGAGGGAAGTAAGGGAAGTGAGGTCAGTACAGTACTGGCAGATTCAAGAGAAGGGATACACCCACTACTTATGAGAGAAATTCCTCTAGCTGTGCAGCTGAAACAGGGAATAATATGGCTGAAAGAGACTTTAGGGAAGCCTAAACATAACTGTTCTTTCACAGTTATGATTGTACAAAGAAGCACAGTTATTATGCAAACTTTTTTTTTAATACACACAGGGCATTTCATATATACCTTATTACTACAAACACCATAGAGTTACAGAATCCCTTTAAGGCCTTGTTCACACTTGCATTAGATCTTTTTTCATAAGGTTTCCATTTCTTTTATTTTTTTTACAACCAGAAAGTCACTGTATGCTGCACTATTGTATTCCCCCAAAAAACGATAAGCTTATGAAAACTTGACTGAAACCTTGGAGGCCGTGATTTATAATAACTAAGTCATCAAACAGATCATTACACATCTTGATCTTTCAGCCTGTAAACACCTGTGTGAACAGTCCCAAATTCCAAGGATTACCATGATCAATAGGCACAAATAGCAAAAGCTAAATGAAATTCAGATCTGTTCGATATGTACACAAGGGGGAACTTACTGGTGTTTCATAGCGTGCTGGAGTAACACGCAAAATGTTTTAATAGATTTGTCTGTCCGTGTACTAGAAAATCAAATCTGTGCCAGTTCTGAGTTGCCACAGATATGTGTTATAATGTATGCTAGTGTCGGGGGTAGTTCCCATGGAAGAAAAAAAAAAAAAAAAAGCAGCGTTTATTTTTTTTTATTTCAGACTTTTCTCAATATTCGTTCCCCAAACTTTTTTCATGGAATTGAATTCCCATAACACACCACCCACAATGTTGTAGCAAACCTGATAATGTTGTAAGTTCACAGCAATACCATCATACTAAAATATAACTTTTAATAATAATATATAAAATAGTCAATACATCCCTCTAATATAATTATGTAGTAGATAATAAAGTGAAAAAAGGAAAGTAAATCAAAAGCTAGGGTCAGATTGGTGTTAGCTAGCACAATATTAGCAATATATTAGTAGATGTTAGTAGAACCTGCTTAGGGGTAATGGCCCTACTTCTGGCCCTAGTGTAGTGGCCCTGCCTAATTACGGAATAGCCGCCCCGATAGGGGCGATCCCGTTTCTCGTGCCTCCTAATGTCCCTGGTAGGCCCTGTCACGGGGTGGATACCTATGTAATGAGGGACCCTATAGAATGACCTGGGCTAATCTACACACAAAAAAGAAAAAAATAATTTAATAAACATATATAATTACCCAAGATGGGTGACAAACAACACCCTTTGTATCAAGTTGATAAGAAAAGAGATTGAAGAATAGTAAAAGTGAAATGTCCAATTGTCCCTACGCGTTTCGCCTGGTTGGTGTCAGGCTCATCAGGGGACATATTTGACAAAAAGTACCTATCACCAAGGAGTATTACAGATATTAATACATATATATAAATTTATTTTCTTTTTGTTTTTCCTTTAAAGATACATATACAGATATCAGAATGTAAAATCAGATAGGCCAATAGCTAGGAACAGTACTGATCAATCAATTCAGTGAGATTATCAGACTACTTATAGATAGGCCAATAGCTAGAAACAATGCTGATCAATCAATTCAATGAGATTATCAGAAAACTGATTATTAGCAGGAGATAATCAGTAAAAGAGTGTGAATAAGAGTTTTCAATAGTGATAGAAATAGAAAACCCCAAATTGTTCACATATCTCCCGCTTGAAGATGTAGCCAGACTGGGATATACCAAATCATATATCTAGGTATCAAATCCTCAGTCAACCTAATAAGAGCTATGCCTATAAATTAGAGCCACACCAAAACATCAAAAAATCATGCCTCTGACAGGTGTCGGATAAGACACATAGATAAATCTGTCAATTGTAGCAACATGATGTTAGCTGTATAATCAGCTCTAAATGACAACAGCCGATATACATCAAAAATTACACATATAAAGTATCACCAATCACTATGCGGTATCAAGTAATAGCGGATAAAGTCCGCCGATAATACTTGCATGCCCTTTTGTGGCTAGATAGATAAGTCGTGGTGTCCGTAGATGTTAGTGCCAGTATTAACAACGAGGTGACCCAGAGCGGTGGCGTCCGGCAGATGAGCGGCGAGGTTATGCCGGCGTGTCTGCTTTTTAAAAACTGTGTGCTGTCTGCATGCATTACTGCCACATTGAGAATGAATGGGTCCGCACCCGTTCCAGATAATTGCGGAATGGGTGCGGACACATTTTACGGACGCGTGAATGGACCCTAAGACAGAGTTTAGTTCTATTCTTCCAGTACAATAAGTGTCAGGCTACTTTCACACTTGCGTTTTGGGCGGATCCGTCATGGATCTGCAAAAACGTATCCGTTACAATAATACAACCGCATGCATCCGTCATGAACGGATCCGTTTGTATTATCTGTAACATAGCCAAGACGGATCCGTCATAAACTCCATTGAAAATCAATGGGAGACGGATCCGTTTTCTATTGTGCCAGAGGCAGCGTTTTGGTGTTCCAGAGCGGAATGGAGACTGATCAGAGGCAAACTGATGCATTCTGAGCGGATCCTATTCCATTCAAAATGCATTAAGGGCAAGCTGGATTCTCTCTTTCTATTGGATATTCTATTAGGCCCAGTTCTGGCCTTTTTTCCGTGCTTCGTGGATTAAAGTCAGAGGTGAGAGCTGCAGCCATTTCTATCATTATTAGGGCAAAACTGATCCGTTTTGGACCACTTGTGAGAGCCCTGAACGGATCTCACAAACGCCAGTGTGAAAGTAGCCTAAGCCGGTCGTGCACAAGATAACCATCAGCTAGATGCTTCTTTGTCCAATGTGAATTCAAGTTTATTTTAATAGGGAGTCATTTATTATCAGATATACGACCAGTTTTCTGGCATAAATCTGGGACTTTTCCCACTCATGCCAGGTCTGAAAAAGGAAGGGGGGGAGGGGGGCGAGCCACCAGGCCTGTCTCATTTATAATTTCCTATGCCTGTTTTAGGCTAAGAAAATGTTCGAAATCTACGCCAGCAAGGAAGTTGAAATAGATTTAGACTGGTGGTGGATGCGCCAACGTTATGTAGAGGCTGACAACTGTACATAACTTCAGCGGATCCACCGCCAGAGCAGGGGTTATTAAGACCGGCGCCTAAAACGCCAGTCTTTTTTTTTATTTTTTATAAACTTGTTTATTAACTGGAAAAGAGATACATTGACATATACATTCTTGTTACATGTCTTAGTACAAAAATTAAAGTAAAACTTACATTTGTCGATAAACTGTAATCAATTCGATTGCCCATTGCACTGATGCTTCCTTCCTACCCATTTAATGCTTTACATTGCATAAACCTTTCAGGTACTCCCATTAAGCCGACTGAGCCATGGAATCTCTAGTTGCTAAAATTGCTTGTCGTAATCTCGAAGATGGGTACTGTGTGTGAGGGGTGCCGCACCACAGACCCCACGACGTGTCAAATTTTTGTGCTTTGTTACGGTGTTTGAACACCAGTCCAATATACGGCAGGATCTGGTTTATTTGCTGCTTCCACATAGACAGGTTCGGCGTATTGGGATTATACCATCTCAAAGCAATGCATTTACGTGCCATGAATAACGACTCCCTTAAGAATCCTGTTGTATAGTGGTCCCAGCTATCCTCGTTTAATACTCCCAACTCCTCAGCTACTCTGACCGGCAATAAGCTTGATAGGAAGGATGTCACTTCTTCCCAAAATGTGGCAATCGGGTTACATCTCCACATCATATGCCAGAAGTCCGCCTCCAGCTCCCCACACCTCGGGCATGCCGTGGATGGCCCTCTGCCCATTCTGTACAGCGTAGTCGGAGTGAGATATGTTTGATGGATAATGTATAATTGTATTATTTTGTTATTAGCTGCTGGTGACACTTGTAAATGCGATTCTAATAAATCTGTTATAGATTCTTCTGTAAGTGTGGGTGTCTGTCTTTTCCATTTATTTATTATCGTAAGTGGATTAGCACTGACTTTTGCTTGCATGAGATGGGAATAAATTGCCGAAACCAGTCCTCTGGGTCCTTGAGTTCTAACAACCCCTATAAGTGGATATTTAGTAATTATGGTGTTGCTATTTGGAAATGTGCTCTGTATAGCTGAACGAAGCTGTAAATAGGAAAAAAAATTGGATTCGGGGGTTGTGTTAGTTCTGGGACAGTACTTCAAATGTCTTGAATACCCCCTGGTCATACAGATCTCCTAAGGTTTTAACTCCATCTGCCACCTCTCCGCCCCCATAACCGCCTGGAGCTGCGGTAGTGATTGATTAGACCATAGAGATATGTCAGAGACCACCTCAGTGAAACCGGTTAGTGATTTGGTGTCCCTCCATGTCATTTGTGCCAACTTGTGCAGTGGCAGCAACGGTTTTTGAAATTTAAGAGGCATTTCCAAGACTGACCATAGCGAGCAACACTCAAGGTAATGTTTTAGAAAATATTCTGAAATGGTTAGATCATCAGATGTGAACCATGTGCTAAGGAGCCTTAACTGGCCTGCCAGATAGTATATATAATAATCCGGCAGCGCCATACCTCCTTCAGTTTTAGGACGCTTTAATGTGTCGAGACTTAGCTTAGCGCGGGATCTACCCCAGATAAAAGACCCTGGTAAGAGAGTCTATATCTCTAAACAGTGATGGTCACTTCGTAGTGTTCACCAGCGAACACATGCGGGCTGCCATCTTGACTCACCTGTCCGGCGATGCACAGGTAAGCCCTTACCTGTGCCGGGAGCCGGTCTGAAATCAAATGCAGTCAGCGGGAGCAGGCAGTTACGAGAACAGCCGCCGGGGGCCTTCATCGGGCTGTTCTCGGAACTGCCTGCTCCCGGTGACCGCATTTGATTTCAGACCGGCTCCCGGCACAGGCACAGGTAAGGGCTTACCTGTGCATAACCGGACGGGTGAGTCAAGATGGCAGCCCGCATGTGTTCGCTGGCGAACACTGCAAAGTGACCATCACTGTCTCTAAACACTGATTTGGGAATATGTACTTCTGAGTGTTGCAATGTACAGAAGGCCCTGGGGAGTATAATCATTTTGATCAAGTTAATGCGTCCTGCCACTGAAATAGGCAGTGACTTCCAGTTTTGGAGTTTGTTTCATATATGGCCAATCAGGGGATAAATATTAAAGGGGTTCTGCACTTTGTTTTAACTGATGATCTATCCTCTGGATAGATCATCAGCAGGGGTTCGACACCCGGGACCCCCGCTGATTAGCTGTTTGAGAAGGCAGCCGCGCTCCATTAGCGCCGTGGCCTCATCACTGTTTACCGCCGGCCCAGTGACATTGCGACTAGTATCAACTAGCGTGGGTGGGGCTAAGCTCCATTCAAGTGAACAGAGCTTAGCCCCGCCCACGCTAGTTGATACTAGTCGTGACGTCACTCGGCCAGCGGTAAACAGTGAGAAGGCCGCGGAGCTAATGGAGCGCCGCTGCCTTCTCAAACAGCTGATCAGCGGGGGTCCCAGGTGTCGGACCCCCGACGATCAGAAGCTGATGATCTATCCAGAGGATATCAGTTAAAACAAAGTGCAGAACCCCTTTAAGTGACAAGGCCTAAGAGTGTTTTTTAGTGATGTTTACCCCAAGATATTTGAAAGTGTCTACTACCTTCAATCTCTCTACATGAGAAGGGCCCGACCAATTTGCTCTGCCTAGGGACTTATACACGGATTTCTCCCAATTGATTCTGAGACCTGAGAATTCCCCAAATTTGTCTATCAATTCTATTGCTCCTCTGAGAGATGTATTGGGTGACGAGAGATATAAAATCATTAAAACGCCAGTCTTAATAAATGACACGCTAAGTTGTGGCCAGAAAAGACACCACCGGCATCAGCTTCTCTCCCAGAAAACTAAAGAACAGGGCATGTTAAAAATCCAAATTACCCAATTTTCCTTTCTATTATCAGGCTTCCCCCATACATATAAGACCATCAGTGGGCTCTGCCAATGTGCAAAAAAACTAACCATGGGCCTAAATTCACCCAATGGAGGGCAAAAGAGTGTCCTTTTGGTTTTAATCGGGCTTCTATGTGTTGGCAGGCATTTTTTTAAACTGTGTAAGAATGTGTAGTCTATTGTGCGTCCCTGTCCAGTGTTTTTTTATATTGGGGCCTATAGGAGACGTATACATACGTTGGGTCTTTCCATTTGGAGCATACTTTGGGAGATTTATGCTGAACACAGGATGGGGAAATGGCCTAGGAGCAAAGCCTTAGAGGGAAGGTTGGAAGTGACAGGACTATATTAATATAGGTCATGGCTGATCGTTTCAACAAAATTAAGCCATGGCTTCCAAATCTTGCCCATTTGCTGCACACATAATATACAGTGGGGCTCATACATACTGTACAAACTATGGCAGAGGAATTATTTAAAAACATGCTTCAAAAAACCTTTGAGAGATACGTCCTCACATTTTTTTCCTTCTATGTTAGATCCAGCAAAATCATGGGCATAACTACCAGAAAAGTATGTACAGCGGCTACTGTAGGGACTATCTATAAAAAATAGAACATGTCCTATTCTTGTCCGCAGCCACGGACAAGAAAAGGCTTTTCTATTATAGTGCCGGCCATGTGCGATCCGCAAAATGCAGAACGCACATGGCTGGTGTCCGTGTTTTGCGGATCCGCAATTTGCAGACTTCAAAACAGTTGGACGTGTGAATGGACCCTAATCAATATATATGGAATATGTACAGTAAGTCTACTCAAGAAGAATATTTTTTCTATTTTTTTGCATTTTTTATCATTTTTGCATTTGTGCATTCTAACATTAGGGATACATTATACTAGAACTGGATAGGAGAGACTTGGTGACATTGAAAATGATACAATCATGATTTTATTATCTATTATGGGGATCTAGATAGATAAGATAGCATACTTAATTATTGTACGACTTTTTTATCTAATGATTTATTAATTGATTTTAGATATTGTTATTTTAATCATTTATACACAACAATTGCAAAAACATTTGAACTAATACCAATTAGTTTGTTTCCCATATGGAACTAGATGATAGAGTGCCTGTCAATACATGATATCACTGTTTGCATTATTTTGAGCTGCAACATTGCTGAGTGCATAACTGTACTGCAACATGACTGCGTGCATTCGTCTCATACTGTGATATCACAATGGGCATTATACTAGTGCTGTACTCATAGGCCTCATGCACACGACCGTTGTGTGCATCAGCGTCCGTTCTGTCATTTTTCACAGTTTAGCGGAGGTCCTATTCATTTCTATGGAGCTGTGAAAAAAAACTGATAGTCCTCCGTTTTTTCTCTGCGTCCGTGATTCCAGTCCGTCAAAAAAATATAACCTGTCCTATTCTTGTCAGTGGAAAACGGAGGATGGACCCATTCAAGTCAATAGGTCCGTAAAAAAAAAATGGATGCACAACTGGTATGTCATCCGTGTCCGCGTCCGTTTTTTTTCTACAAGACCTTGGTGCAATAAAATTACACTTTTCATTAACCTTCTTTTTTTTTCCCGTCAGACAAAGAAAAAGGAAGACACAAGGAAACACAACTGAAGCAAAATCGGACACGGACCACTGAAGCCAAATCACTGACAGGGAAAAAACACTGTCGTGTGCAAGAGGCCATATTCTGAACTCTCATATTTATGAAGTTTTTTTCCTACAGTAAGGTCCAATATTTGAGGAGATTTCCAATCCCTTTATATTGTTGGCCTATCCTCGACACCCTGCCAATCACCTGTTCTGCAGTAGCTCCAGTGCTAGAACTACAGTTCTTCCACTTTGTGTGGTGGACACAGCTGCTTACTGCAGCACTGCTCCCACTGAAGTGAATGGGAACAGTGCTGCAGTAACACGTTGCATCAAGTACACACAGTGGACAAAGCTGTAGTTCTGGCACTGGAGCTACAGCATAACAGCTGATTGGCGGGAGATGTGGGATGTCAGAGTCTCGCCGCTCAGACATTGATGGCCTATCCTGAGGGTGCATTTGCACGACTAAGTGTTTTGTGGTCCGTGTGCACGACACATCGCAGTGACTTCAAAGGGTCCCTGGTCTGCATGTTGAAGCAAAGTATAAGATATATCAATGGGTCTGCACCGTGATGCGGCGTGCATATGGCCCGTATCCGCGTTTTGTGGACTGCAAAAAACACAGTAGTGTAAAAGGACGAGAACACCCCTTTGATTTCGCTATGGGGCCCAAAATTACATGATACGCTCCTAGACACACCTATGATTTTAGATGGACAGAAATCTAGAAGAGCCTGGTCATTCTTCGCCTTCTCTGCAAAATGTCTGGGCCAGAACTCTACCTTTTCTAGCAACATTTGAAAATCTATTCAAGATTTGTTTACTCCGATTCTGAGTACAATTAATGGCTATTCGGGAACTGCTCGTTCTTGGTGGGCTGTCATCTGTCTGCTGATTCCTTTCAATGTTCTACTGGTAATGGTTTGTAAATTGTACAGTAAGTACTTTGTACCCCACGGTGAAAGGACAGATGCAAACTCTTCACTTAACCCATTTGTATATATTGCCACAAAGAGCATAAAAAGGACTTACAGGTCAATGTGACTGCCAATGAAAATTATCATAGGAAAAAAAAAATCACATGGAGCTAAAAGTAATAAACCTTTTATGTGATGAAATGTCGATGTTTGTGAGATCGGCGTACAGCACTCGGATGTGGGACCCATAATGCACCGCGTTTATATTGTGTTCAAACATACAGGCTGGTTGTCAGTACACAGTAAGTAATGCTTTACTGCCGCACCTCTATCCCTGCTTACCTAGAAATAAATCTATAAATCGCATCCGGTGTAGTTTTTGCTTCTAGTGCTAGTCCACCGCATAGACCGCTCAGGCAGTCGGATTTATGTCTTTACAGCGACCTGCTCCCTGAGACTTTTTCTTTGTAGGCAGATCGTAAATCCCGTTATGGAGCCATAACAAAGGAAAAAGTAAAGGAAAGAGAGAGAAATGGAAACGAAAAAACGCCATATATAAAGTGTGCACTCTGAATAACACTGAAGAATTAAAAGCTGAGCCAGGGATTTTCACTTTTTTATGTGGCACCGACCGTGCCTGAGCCATCCATCAATTAGCTCCATTAGCTCTCGCTGTCTGCTCCAATGGAACAGAAGATGAGCTACGGTTTATCTATCGATAACTAGAAGTGAAAATCCGTGACAGTGGAGATAACTTTTAATAACATCTTTAAAGGCTGTGGATGCTTTTGGGGGCATTTTTTATCGCTGCACTCTACTTATTTTTTTTGCTTTAAAAAAAAATCCAATAAATCTACAAATTTTCAACAGTGAGTTCTCTGGAGCTTGCCTCAACTGCTCTTTGGCCTTCACAGTGAAATCTGTCAGAGAAGCTGCCCAACGGCTCGGTCTGTAGTCAATAAATGCATAAACTATTAAAATATCAGTGCCTACATTTTTTATTTTTATTTTTTTGTCACCTTGCCTCCCCTTCCCCCCCTAAAAAACTGAATAAAAAATAAACAAATAGTCGAATATCACCCAGAAAGGTATCATAGCTGTCCCTGGGGGGGATGCTCAAACAGCTCTGTCGGGGAATATATAAAAAAGTTATTGGTGTCAGGATATGGCAACACAATGCATTTTTTATTTTAGAATTTGATATTGGTGGCCTATCCTCAGGGTAAGTCATCAATGTCAGATCAGCTGGAGTCCGACTTCCGGGACCCCCGCCTATCAGAAGTTTGAAGAGGTCGGTGCAGTCACCAGATCTCCGGTGAGCGCTGCGGCCTCCTCACAACATATCAAGAACAGCAGTGTACACTGTATAGCGGCTGTGCCTTGTTTTGCAGTTTAGCCCCATTCACGTGAATAGGACTGAGCTGCACCTAGGCCACAAGACCGATGTACGATCACGTCACTGGCAGTGTTCCCTCTAAGCTGCGCGGGTGGGCGGCCGCGCAGCAATTATTGTGGCCCCGCTCACAATTTTATAATGCCCGCTCACTCAGCCTACAGCGTGCCGCTAAGTTCGCTAACGCTGCTGGTAAAATGCCAGCACTTGTCGTCAGACTCATCTGCGTGACGGCGCCGACGTCCTCCTCGTAGTCTTGTGCGGCTCAGCACAGCGGGGCGCCGCCTACCAGCTACCACGTGCTACTTCTGCCTCCTCCTTCTTTTTGCAGGAAGAGGAGGACTGAGCAGCAGCAGCAGGCAGTAAGGTGCGATAGTGGCGGCGGCACCGCCATCTTAGAGCCAGGCCAGAGGCACACGCTAGAGTGAGTTTCTCTTATGGGCTACCTACAATAAGTAAAATCCTAGAAACCGTCATTGATTGCTGAGCTGGTCTGTCCTGGTATTTCTAGAGTGTGAACTCGTGACAAGAAGTGGAGAACAGCAGGGGACAATAGTGGCACTAGTAGACTACTAGTGCCACTATTGTCCCCTGCTGTTCTCCACTTCTTGTTACGAGTTCACACTCTAGAAATACCAGGAGAGACCAGCTCAGCAATCAATGACGGTAGAATGTCAGTAGAAGGGGAGAACACTAAACAATCAAAGTTATTTTTAATCCTATAGGCTAGAGTGAGTGAAGTGAATGCGTCTCTGGCCTAGCCTGATAGTGATAAGTCCTTCATGTGGGCAGCAGGAGCTGTGTCTGTGAAAGCAATGAAAACAGCATGTTCTGTACGGGAGGTTTTATCACAGCAGACTCGCCAATGCAAAACAAGGGAATGCTGGTTGGCGCCGCCATCTTAGAGAGGCTAAAGTGAGTCTCTCTGGAACAGCATTGCATTCCCTTCAGGTTTTGCATTGGCAATGTTGCTTGTCTCAGCCAAGGAAAATGGGGGGAAAAGTAACATATATAACTATATAAAACAGGAAGTAAAAGGTCCCCCCTGCGCTCCTATTGTTTGGATGTGTAAATCTACCTTAATAGGAAGATCCCGCTGCTTGCTGTCTATCAAGGAGCTATTGTTCTCCTTAGGAAAGTATATATAAAATGGTATATCACCCATGGGTGATGCGAGGCAAAAAGCGCTTTTTGTCTCACATCACCCACGGGTGATATACCATTTTTTATATACAACAGGAGATGCCTGGGTTATACCAGCATGTTCCATATCACTGTATACAAGAAGATGTATAACTTATACCAGCTGTACGTATATAATTATATACAGAAGATACCCAGGTTATACCAGCATGCTCCATATCACTGTATACAAGAAGATGTATAAGTTAGACGTCCTAGCCAGTGTCAGGTTAGCACTTAGCAAGGTCTTTCTTCACTCCGCAGGAGACATTTTGTGTGCGGTTCTGTTCTGACCCTTATGTTAAAACATAACTTTCATTTGATTGCTTTAATACCTAAAGGAAAAAAATAATTTTAAAAAGCTGCTGTTTCTCTAGATGACCTTATGTTTATGGTAGTGGTAATAGAGTCTCAAGGGTCTATAAAAGCAGCTACACTATTTTTACAGACCTTTGAGACTCTATTAACACTACTATTAACATAAGGTCATCTAGAGAAAAAGCAGGTTTTTAAAATTCTTTTTTTCCCCGTTTAGGTGTTAGAGCAATCTAATTAAAGTTATGTTTTAACACCTAAAGAGAAAGAAAAAAAAGAAAAACCTACTGTTTCTCTAGATGACCTTATGTTGATAGTAGTGTTAATAGAGTCTCAATGGTTTGTAAAAAATAGTGTAGCTGCTTTTATAGACCCTTGAGACTCTATTACCACTACTATTAACATAAGGTCATCTAGAGAAACAGCAGCTTTATAAAAAAAATAAAAAAATATTTAGGTGTTTAGGTATTAAAGCAATCAAATGAAAGTTATGTTTTAACATAAGGGTCAGAAACTGGGTTTTGTTTAGCCTCTTGGTTATTAGTTTTTCTATGTAAGTTCTCTGGATCAAAGATTTTTTTTCCCTGTATGGTTTTTATATGGAGAGCAATGTCCAGTGATCACAGAGAGGACTATACTGTATATTGTACGGGATGGTGCAGGGGTTATACTGTATTGTATGGGATGGCGCAGAGGTTTGTATGCTCTTTGAAGTGACAATTATCTTAGGTTTTCCTAACGCCCACCTTTGATGGCGCTGTGCCCAGCTCTGAGCCGACCCCGCTCAGCAGCTGCCAAGGCTTAGAGGGAACACTGGTCACTGGCCTAAATGCTTACAGAGGTATTGAACAGTTGATTGGTGGGTATCCCAGGAGTCGGACTCCAGCCCATCTGATACTGATGACCTATCCAGTGGATAAACCATCAATATCAAATTCCCAGATAACCCTGCGGCCACCACTAGAGGGTACTTCAGAGCTTACAGCATACTGCTTACACACTGAACCCAACAATAAAACAGTATGCATATAGATCTTGCCAAACACTTGGCTTCATGTCCTTATTTGTCAAGAAACAACTAGACGTTTAATACTACTCAATGTATCTTGTCACACATTTGGATTTGCATGCAAACAATTTTCTCCTCTTGGCGAAGAAAAAGAGGAATGGTGGTAGAAGAGACCACAAAAAACGGACAACAATGATGTGTCTATTGTGACCAAGTCTGGAATCTATTACATCAAGGTTCATCCCTGGTACAGGCTGGAGAAGGCCAGCTCCACACCTCCGGTCTGGTTCCCACCCAATTTCCTCTCTTGCATCAATGATAGAGTCAAGTGCAGGAGAGTGGGGCCACTATTACAGAGTGGTGGCTCTCTGTTCTGGATCAGAAAGTGGGGGATGCAGACTTCCATACGGAAATAGGTCATCATGAGACAACCCCTTTAAAAGGGGTTATCCCAGGAAAAGTATTACTGTGCAATGAATATGGCATTTCACATGAAGTATTATTACAATATAGCCGCAATAAAACTATTGTTCAGTTTATTATTTACATTTTCCTCTCTGGTAGCGCCCCCTGCTGTTTATCCTTCTGGTCCACCTTCTGCAGTATTCAGTGGTGGACTGACATGCTCAGTAGCTTCCCTGCTCCCTTCCCCTCCCGTCAGTGATCTCATAGTGAAGAAGGTGAAGCGTCCCAGACACCTTTCATTCATTCATCCTTACTTCTAAATTCATAGACCTATATAGCTACATCTCTGTCTAGACCAGGGGTGCACAATCTGCGGCCCTCGATACCATTCTGTGTGGCCCCCAACCCTCTGGTAACAGACATGTATGTCTATGTCTTGTGGCTGCTCACATGTATTTTTCATGTATTCTCCCATTAGATGAGAGTCCTAGAAGTGCAACTAGACAGTGATGATATATGTTCAATATGCCATAAATACACTATTTTAGTTGGTAATACCCCTTTAAAGAGAGTCTGTCACCAAAATTTGACAATATGAACTGCTTACGTGGCACTCTAGCACAACTGCTTACTTCTGGTCCGCCCCCTTGCCGCTGGTTTCGTGCCACCCGCCGGCGCATGCCCGGGCCGGCGGTGAACTGCGCACGCCGTTACTTGGGATGATGAAACTGCCTTATAGGGCGTTTGCATATAGATAAAACTGAAATGTTTTTTCATCTGGTGAAAGTCAGAAGAATACAACAGTTGTGCTAGAGCGCCACGTTTATATTGTCAAATTGTGGTGACAGACAGACTATTTTCGGCCCTTGGAATTGTTTCAGGATGACAATGAGGCCCCCAACCAGAAAAGGTTGTGCACCCCTGGTCTAGACAGTGGGAAGGCCATTTCCAAGGAGCATTTCATACCTTAGTGCTATTCAGGCACTAAGGGGCATAACTACTATGCGGGGGCACTAAGAGTGCATTCTACTATGTTAAGGGGCATAACTACTGTGAAGGAGCACTAAAGGGGCAAAACTATTGTGAAGGAGCACTAAGGGGGCATAACTATTGTGAAGGAGCACTAAGGGGGCATAACTATTGCGAAGGAGTACTAAGGAGGCATAACTATTGTGAAGGAATACTAAGGAGGCATAACTATTGTGTGTGAGCATTCTACTGTGAAGGGGCACTAAGGGGGCATATTAATGTGTGGGGCCACTAAGGAGACATAACTACTGAGTGGGTGGGAGATTGTATGGCGAGCGTGGGCGGTCTTGACTAGCCGCAAGAGCGACGCTGCAGGAAGTTAATCGAGGAAGTGCCCGTTAAAAAAATTTGCTATGGGGCCCAACCTTTTCTAGTCACGCCCCTGGTGTTATGATTCATTTATGGAATACCAGTCCTGGAAGTAATTCACATTCTCACATTGACAAGAACTGTAGATAACTCTTTAGTTTCAGTTCTCCGTGATGGCACACAGCAGGCTTCTGCTACCCAAGAAGCTAACAAGATGTCTGTTTGCCTGTCCTAATATACCTGCTATTTCCAGAGGGGGAGGCCACCCGCACTCCTGCTCTTCTCTACCAAAAATTCTATTAAGAAAAGAGACAACCCTCTCCATGCTTAATTTACATTTAAATAGAACTCCATGGCAGAGCAGATTACGTGTTGGTCGAGTTTACTGTATTATTTTCCATCCCTTTTATGACTTGCTGATTTCACGGAATAAGTTGTTTTTTTTTCCTCTGCTCATCACCATTTTTTTCCAATTAAAACCTTTATTTATATATTTCTTTCTTCATCTTTCTTGAATTAAATTTCCATCCTGAAATTGGACGGCAAGGCGACATTAACCACTAAAGTCAACGAGGAGAGAAAAGAAAAAAATGTAAAATAGATATTATTGGCTACCATCTAGTTTCATTACCAGACACTACATATGGTACAATATGGACTCACAAAGCTCTAGGTCGCTCTGAGTGCTACGTGTAGTGTTTGCTTTCGCTGGTCAGCCATGGTAGCGTGCACCTGTACATTTATTTCAAATTGTTCGAAGGTGCTGGGGTCACTTTGCGTTTTGCATTGTACATTTGGAGGGATGCGGCCTTCATTTGGGAAGTGCCCTCCTGCCCTTCTGCCCCAGACTTCTAATTAGAGCAGAATGTAGCTGTACATGCCTTGACTTCATTAGTAGACCTGGGCCCAGGAGAAGCTAGTTAGTGTAGGTTCCCATCTAAAGAGGACATCTTGATGGACCCAAAAATGTGCACAGAGAGCCTTATATTTTTCTGTAGAGTAAATGTAGCAGTGATGCCACTCAGGATCATCCAGGTTTTTGTATGTCTTTGCAGGTAGCAGAACACTGCATTACCCGTGTCCAAAGGAGCAGCTCTTCCTGGCATAGATAGTAGTACAGGATTTGTAGTACTGCGCGGCTGCGCTATACTGTAGAGAGGCGCTACTACACAACCAATCAGCGCAGGCACTTCAGAGGTTTTATTAGTTAAACGACCTTGCTAATTGGCCAGAAATTCCAGCCAAACACATGCGCATCATTTGTTTTTACATACAGACCTCTGGATAGGTCATCAGTATCTGATTGGGGTCCGACTCTTGGGACCCCCGCCGATCAGCTGCTTGAGAAGGCAGTGGTGCTCCTGTGAGCGCCATGGCCTTCTCCAGCTTACCCTAGGACAGTGGCGACACGTTCATCGGTCACGTGGCCTAGGAGCAGCTCAGCCCCATAGGGCTCAGTGTGATACCAAGCACAGCCGCTATACCATTATCCAGAGGATAGCTCATCAGTTTAAAAATTTTGATAAACCCTTTGAAGCCACTTTAACTTGAGGAACCATTGTATTCAATGGATGGTGGATCAGTCCAGGTACTGAAGCAAGCAGACTGCACACAGTGTGGATAAACTGGATCCACCATGGCTTCCTGACATCCACGCAGCAATATTTTTCTGGCAGAATTCCGGCATTTATGCAGTAAACCCACCGGATCCCTGTCAGATGCTATTATAGTGAATGAGGATGAGGCGGTATATGGCTATGCCAATACGTTAAAGAGGTTGTCCCACCTTAGGCACTGGAGGCATATCGCTTAGATATGATCCAAAGGTCTGACACAGTAGGTGCGGGTCCCACCTCTGGGACCGACACCTATCCTTAGAGAGCCTGCAAAGTGCAGGAGGGTGCACCACTCATGTGGGGACCCCCTGCCATTTATTTCTATAGGACTGCCAAAAACAGCAGAGGAGCGTACTTGAAATGAATTGGAAGCCCACCGGGCAAAGGAGGCCACCGCTCCGTTCATTTCAATGGGGCTTATGGAAATAGCTGATCCAGCACTCTGCTATTTTCGGCAGTTCCATAGAAATGGAAGGCGGCCGCGCATGTGCTCGCCTTCACTTTTCAGGCTCCGTTCGAAAGGATAGGTGCGGGTCCAAGAGGTGGGACCCACAGCTATCAGACATTGGGGGCATAACCCAAATGTCCATGACGGGACAACCCCTTTAACTCTGAACAGACTACCAGAGTTACCTGCTGGAGATGTGAACCTACCCTTAGGCTTCGTTTACACTTCAGTGAATCACTGATGGATCCATTGATTTTTAATTAGTTTTTTTCACACATCAGTGCTTTTCCACAAACCGTAGGTCAGTGGAAAAACAACAGAGACATGCACTGTGAGGACCATCCATTGAAGTCTGCAAAAGCCATCGACACAACATGGATGGCCTCTGTGTTCTGTCAGGAGATGCCAAAGTTCAGCCTAGCAATGTATGTGGAATATGGAGGGCAAAAATATCTTTGATGAAACACTTCATCACGGACATGGAAATGTGAATGAGGCCTTAGACTGTCTAAAAAATAGCCCGTATTTTTACATTTGCCCCATTGTGCTAAACTTTACAAAATTCATATGCAGAAAAAAAATAACTCCAACATGTCTACCTAAAAGGTGTCCAGGATTTTTATATTCGTGGCCTACTCTCAGGATAGACCATCAATATGTGATCGGTGGGGGTCTAACACCCTGCAACCCGGCTGATTGGCTGGTCTGATGTAGCCCCAATGCTGGAAGGCAACACTCAAAATACAGAGCGCCACCTTTTATTTGGTGGACAGAGCTGGTTACTGCAGTGCTGCTCCCATTACATCCAGCGGAGTTAACACTTTGCCTGCTGTGATGATGAAATTGCTGAAGAGATTCCCTTCATGGGGGACATTTACCAAGAGCGTGCAAGGGTGAAAGCTGGGGAACTGCCTATAGCCAACCAATCAGATTCTGGGTTTTATTTCTCATAGATCCTTTAGAAAATGAAAACAGCAAATTGATTGGTCTCTACTGTTTCTATGGTTGCTGTTCCAGTCTTCCTGTCCACTAGTTTTGATAAATCTCTTCCAAAATGAACTTCCGCACTATGGCTCCACCGCAGGGTGGACAGACTTTTATTGTACATGTTATTTACTTTTCTATGGCTTTATCCTTCAGACTTAAGCCCTTCCGTAAAATATTTTAAGGGAACAAAAAATAGGACCTGGACAATATCCAGTATATTGCAACAGTCCAGAGCAATCAGCCCCCTTAGGGGGCCCAAAAGCATCCATGCTATAGATAAGGAGCTCTGCATTATAAATGGCATATGGTCTGTCAAGGGCTTTATAACAGATTTTGCATTAGGCTCCAGAGCTTCCCGTCCACTAGTTTTGGTAAATCCCTTCCAATATCAACACCCCAGAGCAGACAGTTGTCACACACTGTAGACTTTCATTGTACATGCCATTTACTGTTATATGGCTTTATACTTCAGATTTCAGCCCTGCTGTAAAATATTTGAAAGAAAAAAAATAAATCTTGGATGTGGTCAATACCCAGTATATTACAATAGTCCAGAGAAGGCAGTCATTTATACACACTTTCTAATTCTTGCACGTTTTTTAAGCATTGGCCCCAGTATGACCACAATTAATGCCTAAACTACTTGCAGTCATCTCAGCATGAAGTCACTACTGAATGGCCGCTTGCTGACCATGCCCAATACACGCAAAAAATATTTTCCTTTATATAGCAGTCCTATTACTGTGCGGACAAAAAAAAAAAGAAAAAAGGACCTTCCTACCGTCTCATGTGTTACTGGGATAAAAATGTAACACTCTGTAAAAGCTTTCACCGCCGCCGAGGAAGAAAGCGGAGTACAAAGAAGCCAAGAGAGCGGAAAAGCTGAGTGCAGCCCTGCGATTTAGATAACGAGATAGCGGTGGCTGCCAGCAGTTTATTGTCAGACTGTCCATACACTGTGCCTGCACAGCAGCGCGGAACAACGCCGGCCAGCGCCTGATCTGCATATCTGAAAAAAGCAGCAGACGAATATGTCACAGGGGCAGAGAAGGGTTAACGGCACAGAGGTTACATATGTACTACAGAAGCAGATAGGCAGACAGGCAAACAGACAGACAAATAGACAGACAGGAAAACAGATACATTGATGGACACAGACAGAAACTGACTGATATAGACAGACGCGCCGACAGGCTCGCAGACGCGCCGACAGGCTCGCAGACGCGCCGACAGGCTCGCAGACGCGCCGACAGGCTCGCAGACGCGCCGACAGGCTCGCAGACGCGCCGACAGGCTCGCAGACAGGCTCGCAGACGTGCCGACAGGCTCGCAGACGTGCCGACAGGCTCGCAGACGTGCCGACAGGCTCGCAGACAGGGACTTGCTGACAGACAGGCTCACAAAACACTCAGACATACAGAAATACAGACACAAATCAGATAGAATTATCTGTGTCAATGCCACAAAAAGCTGTACACAAAATGGAAAATGAGGACTCTTGCAGACTTTCCTTCTAGCTGTGCAAATAATAAATGTAGCAGAAGCCAGAAATTAGCATATCGCCATAAACTGGGAATTCATTACATCTCAGCAATGTTCTCTCTATCCAGATCATAATAATTTATGGTGTGTTTAACGATGCACGCAAGATTACCAAAACATATAGCATCAGTAAAAGTTATTCCTGGAAAATACAGGTTAATAAAGCGCCAACAAGCTCGCTGGGATAGATTGTAAGCTCATATGACATAGCTATACTTTTCTTTATTACCGACTACTGCAATGCATTTCGGAAAGGCAGAGGGTGGATAATTAATATTAAATCCTTGTTCTTGTGCTCCATGGAAGTGGCTTAATACAGACGAAAAACCCTCATCCATTTCTGGCACTCAACATTGTGATTTATCAGACGAGGAGCCCGGTGAAATTCCTGCAGTAAATTCTCATTGCAAGGTGTTCTCCAGCAGAAATACACCAGGAAACATCGCCATCTTCTGGTACTTAAGCAGAATTACAACATAAATATATAAACGTGCAGAAGAAGGGCTCAGAGGGGTAAGGGTCCATTCACACGTCCGTAAGTGTTCTGCGGATCCGCAAAACACGGACACTGGCAATGTGCATTCCGCAATTTGCGGACCGCACATCGCTGGCACTATAATAGAAAATGCCTAATCTTGTCCGCAATTCCGGACAAGATTAGGACATGTTCTATTTTTTTGCGGAAACGGAAGCACGGATGCGGAAGTGCGGATCCGCAAATGCGGATGCAGGCAGCGCATTCCGGCCCCATTGAAAATGAATGGGTCTGCACCCATTCCGCAAAATTGCAGAACGGATGCGAACCCATTTTGCGGACGTGTGAATGGACCCTAAATGGGCTGGCGATTGGCAAAGCAGCTTGTGCATAATCTGAATACACTGGAACAAATGCCTTTAATCACGCACTATTATAAATAGTAAGAATGAAAGACCTTTCAAAGGGACCTGTCAACAGGTCGGTTCGTACAGTATATTTGTACGCTGATTTGTCTGTGTGCAGAGCAGGAAAACAATAAAACCCCCAATAAAGCAATTGGTCGTGGGATTGGTCACCATCAGGCATGTAAACAGATGCAGCTTTTGCTATCGGAACCTTTGGCCCCTTAGGGGGCCCAAAATCATCCATGCTACATATAAAGGCCCCCGTATTATAAATGACATATGGTCCGTCAAGGGCTTTATAATAGATTTTGCATTAGGCCTCATGCACACGGCCGTTGCCCCGCCGTGCCCATATTGCATCCCACAAACAGCGGGTCCGCAATATGCAGACACCAGCTGTGTGCTCACTGCATTCACTTGAATGGGTCCACAATCCAGAAGGTGCGGTGCGGAACGGAGGCACGGAACCCCACAGAAGCACTACCTGCCTCTGCACCGCACTAAAATTCTATTTTTTTGCAGTGCAGACGGATCACTGGATAGTGCATGGATGGGGCCCATGCATTGGGAACCGTGAATTGTAGTCCCCAATGCACGTGCAACGGCCGTGTGCATGAGGCCTTAGGCTCCAGAGCTTTAAATGACGTCTCTGGCCGCCATTACAATTCCCAAAAGGGTTGGTATCAGCTTTCCCCGATTCCTCATAGCTGTGCATCAATACGGGAGCAGGAGAAGTATCTAAGCATGACAAGGCTCCAGAAAAACTAAGGGATCACTAAAGGGAGTCCTAATGACAGCCACACTGGTTGTCACCAAATATTCCGAAAAGCAGATAAACAAAAAAATTATAATTAAATAAAAAATTGGGATGTAAAGCTGAACATGGGGATAAAAACTGAAAAATCTGCTGCGGAGCTGCACTGCATAACTATGAGAAGTCGAATACAGCATTCAAGAACTTGAATCATGCATAATGTGTAAGAAAGGCCCATTACCTACATCTGAGCACGGTCAGGCTCTATAAGCAACAAGTCGCCAGAAGGGAGCCTAAGTTGCACTATAAAGTTTCACAGCAGGTCAACCGTGCCGCCGCCAAATAACAGCGGCTTCAATTAAACAACTCAAAAGCAACTAATACAGTTGAACAGCGGCCCCTATAGGCAAGATATTCCAGCCATTACCATAGGCACTGTGTCCGCTGAAAACAAACAGCATTTTTATGCCCGATACTGCAAGGAGAGAAGCGTCCAGATCATTTAAACGGATTTCTCTCATGAAACTTACAGTATCCCCATCTTCGCCCCTCCGGCCCCCCTGATATGAGCATTGCAGCATTTTTTGCTGGGCACTATAGCAGCCGAGTTTCTGGGGTTTTAAACTTTATCGCTGATCGATGATATTTAACCCCAAAGACCAGGGCCTGAACGGCTCCCAGGCGTAACGATCAGGGGAGCCGTTCATTCCTGGTGGTAGCCTCGGTCCCTCTGAAGGACCCATAGTTCCATAGACTGCAGTGGTAATTCATTGCAATTTATGGGATAAGCAATCTAACAATCACATATTCAAGCCCTATAAAAAAAATAAAAAAAATATGCCAAACCCCTTTGATGTCGTGGTCACTATTGATTAGTTGGCTCTCTCTGTAGGTGTATGCGATAGGACAATATGATTGTAAGTCCCATTGGGGACTGGAACTGATGAGAGCGGGGAAAGTCTCTGCCAAAGATGGCGCTACATAAGCTGCGGGAAATAAATACTCAGAGACGACACAAATGCAAATTAATAGCAGCTCTGGGAAATTGAAATGGTGTTATCTCGATGGGGGAGCAGGATGTGGTTTGATGTATGCGTAAATCCAGATCAGCCGGCCTGGGAAAGGAGCATAAAATGAAAAACACACAGAGGAAGGGATTCAGAATTGTAAGTATATCATTATTATTTATAAATTTATTTTTTGTTAATACCGTCCCTGCAGATTTAAACACCTCGGACATCTCCATTAACCCCTTCATGACATGGTGACTTTCTGTTTTTGCGGTTTCATTTTTTATACCCCGCCTTCCCGGAGCCATAACTTTTTTCCTTTTTTATTCACATTTTTTTGCAGGACAAGGTGTACTTTCTACTGGCACCATTTAAAGTGTTTGTTCAGAGGTTTATATTAATGACCTATCCTCAGGATAGGTCATCAATATCTGATCAGTGGGGGTCTGACACCCGCCGATCAGCTGATTGAAGAGGAGATGGAGCTTCATGAGAGCGCTGCTTCTTCATTACGATGTCCGTCATCTCAGAAGCTAATGTAATTACAAGTACTCGCTCCATTATTTGTAATTACACTACGCCGCCGATGCAAGGGAGACGACATGTGGTGTAATGAAGAGGAAGCAGTGCTTGCATATAGGGCCGCCTTCTCTTAATACAGCTGATTGGCGGGGGTGCCAGGTGTCGGCCCCCCTCTGATCAGATATTGATGACCTATTCTGAGGATAGGTCATCAGTATAAAACCCCTGCACCGCCTCTTTAATATTGAATATGATGTAGTGGGAAGTTGGAAAAAATATCCAAATTGGGTAGAACTGGAAAACATTGGCAATTCTGTCACAGTTTTATGGGTTTTGTTTTTACGGCGGTAAAACCGACCTGTCCCCTTCATTCTCCAGGTCAGTACAATTACGGCGATACCACATTTATATAGTTTTTCTTTTGTATTTTAATACTAATAAAAGAAATCTAAAAACTTTGGAAGTTTTTATAATCTTTTTTTCATCACTGACCCCCATAACTTTTTTATAGTTACGAGTGAGGGCTTATTTTTTGCAGGACAATCTGTATTGATACCATTTTGCAGTGTAAGACTTTTTGATCACTTTTTATAACATTTTTTGGGGAGGTGCAGCGACCAAAAAAAAATTAAAAAAATTCCCATTTTGATTTCCCCCCCGTTACGCCATTGGCCATGAGGGACAAACATTTAACATTTTAATAGTATGGGCTTTTTCGGACACAACGATGCCAATGGTGTTAATTTTAATTTTGGGGAAAGGGAGATATTTGACTTTTTTTTTTTTATATATACCGTATTAAAAATATAATTATATTATATTAAAATCGTTTTAAGGATAACTTTATACAAAACATATTTTTTTAATTTTTTATTAACATTTATTACAACATACTGTAGCTTTGCCCAGCTGCAAAAACACATATTCTGTTGTCCCAAGCTTGCTCTGGCATGCCTTTTTAGATACTGCTGAAAAACAAGGTCATCTTGTGGAGGAACCTTAATTAAAGTATCCTACGTCATATATCATCGATTCTCTTGTCCCTTCTGCTCTTGAATATCATATGGAACGGATTATAAAAGCATCTTGGAATGAGATAATGATACATTGTATCAATATTTTCAAATAGCTCTTTAGAGAGGAGTTGAGTTTGAGGATGTATCTGCAGCTTAATGGTTATTGATCAGGAGAAACGAGAGCTGGAATAAACAGAGGAACCTCGTAAACTTTGTAATGAGGGCCGTTACATCATGGCGACTGAACACAGGTCACACAAAGTGATAAAGACACAACTGCTGAACTTTACGCTCATGGATCCTTTTTAAGCACTTACACTTCGCTTCGGGCTCGTACCTGTGGACGAAATGTACCGTACTTTAAAGGGTACTTGTCATTTTCACAGACTTCTGACATGGCAGATGTATTGATCAGTGGTGGTCTGAGTGCTGAGATTCCCCTTGATTGCTAAAATGAAGAACGCTTTGTTCCTGTTCAGTTCTCCGATCGAGCTGTGCACGGATTTCCATAGACTTTCTGTGAGTCCATACAATGCTCGCTCCACTCCGCATGGGGCGTCTCAGCACCATTTAAAACTTGACATAATGCAATGTCAGAAGTTTGAGATTATTACAGGTACCCGGCATTTACATGGCGCCCTTAAAGAGTTATTGACTGGGTGAGATGTGGAAGCGGGATATTGAGGTCAATTGCGGTTCCTTGGATTCTCAGTATTCAAATCCCAGAAAAGGGACTACCCAGAAAGACTCTGATCTCCAGCTCAATTTCTATTTTTTGACCCTTGCAATTTAGTTACGAGAAATCCTTTTGATCCAACGTGTGATAACCCAGCCATTTTGAATAAACTAGATACAACATCGAGGGTCTCTGCACTTGTACGTACTCACCCTATGAGCACCTTCTCTTTTCGGCCACTACTTGCCATTTTGAATAAACATGGCAGCTATTCATAACACTGTGCATATCCTTCCAAGGGCAAGGCAAAGACCCTAACTGCTTGAAGTGGCAAACCCCTGGTAAAGCATTTGCTTCCTCTGCGAAGATCGAGAACAGCACAAAATAGGCTGCTTGAAACTGAGAAAAAAATGACTTCTGGACATGGTGGGATGTCTGGTTTGGAGTTGAGTACTTGGTTGAATGCCTTGTTAAATTCAATCCCAGGCAGCTGCTTCCTTGGGGATTGACTTCAGAAGAAGTTGGAGGCTTATCTGGAAAAAGGACAATCCCTTTAAACTTTTGATAATACACAGCAGTGACCAGGCTGCGGCAATATGCTGCTCCTTCACCACTTCATCTCTCTCAGATCACACCTGACATTCCCATTTTGCAGACAGTGGAAAGGCGATCAGAAATACTGTACTTTTTTGACCGTTTTCACACAGTCAGTGTTTGATTAGTGATTTCAAATCAGTGATTGTGAACCAGAATCAGATGCAGGTGAAAAACACAGAACAGGTGGAGATCTTTCCATTATACTTCATCTCTTTGGAGGCTTCACTCCTGGTTTTGGCTCACAATCACTGATGGAAATAACTGGCTAAACACTGACCAAACACTGACTGTGCAAAAGTGGCCTTTGAGATCTGATTATTCTTGAGTTTGGTCTGGGGTTTTTATTAATTCTAAGACGTGATGAAGGATATCTATACTACTTGTCACTGGAAAACAGTCGGTTAGCCATGCTTGAGGTCACATCCTATGTAAATGGTGGGAATACAGCATGTTAAAAACATTCGGGACAATACTTATCATACCTCTTGGAATATCAGAATGTGATCCCTGCAGTGTCAGATCATGGCAGCCTAGCTGTGGGCACCAAACAAGAGTACCTATGTACCCATTAACCCATTCACTTCCTTAGACTGCCAGTGTCGTTCCAATTAGCTTCTTCTCTTCCAATAACCCAATCACCAATCATTCTGAATTGATTGAATGGATTGGGCATCAAAATGCCTTGTCCATGCAAAATTACCATGCACATGAATATCAATGACTGCTATCACACATAAGTATCCTTCAGTGATTTTCACACTGAGGAAAAACAGAATGTGGATGATACTTGATTTCCACTGCACCTAAAATTACATTATTATTTTTTTTAACAAAAGGCTTTTCTTCTGTTCAGAACCATCAGTTTTGTGCATTTATCAAACTGTAGTAAACAAACTAATGCCTGCTATCAATTGATGAACATGAGTGGTGTCTAGGAGGTGCTCCAGAGTCATAGACCAGAACTGTGGCCGCTATAATTCACTCTAGAAAGCCAAAAACATAATTGGAATCTCAACAAGGGTTTCATATTACAGCTCTTCAGTCAAGTTCTAATATACGCTCACCATGTTGGTTAACCACGTAAACAGGTAGAATGTTATTATCCTCTGACCAGTGCTATGCAGCAAGACTGGTCTAATGTGGAATAAAGGCTACCTATAAAGAGAGGAGCCTCCTGTGAAACTTCCATCTACTCTCTCCCAGTCATTTCCCATAATAATCAGTGAC
Organism: Bufo bufo; assembly: GCF_905171765.1. Lineage (NCBI taxonomy): Eukaryota > Metazoa > Chordata > Amphibia > Anura > Bufonidae > Bufo > Bufo bufo. Next base: position 44,980,366 of record NC_053398.1, read on the forward strand.
ATTATGTGGACACATTAGGTCTCAAGATCTAATCCGGTCAAGAAGTGATAACTCTTCACCATTTGTATATAGGAGGTATTGTACCAACCACTAGGAACTGGAAATGGTCTCTGAACCTTCAAGTGACTTTTTGAGTCACTTAGGTTAGTCTAATGTCAGCAGCACTGTTCAGTTTTCTGCTCCAGTTTAGGAACTGAAAAACTGCACACGCAGGACACCAACGGGGCCCGTCCAATCCCTTTTACCATAATGAGACCAGATCATTTCTGTTATGGATTGTAGCATTCTGCTGGCCAAAATATAGCTGCATGCTGCATTCTTTTCCAGTAGTTCTGTTGGAATCTGTTACTGTATAGCAAGGTATTTTAGTGGTCCTTTCCCCTTTAATTGCTTGTAATGTAGTTGGTTAGTGGTACATGGAAATACCTGGCATTCCCGAAGTATGAAGTAACTGTAGGTGTCAGGAGGCTAGAAAACATCTAGCTGTGTAGCAAAGAGCTCAGCTCCATTGAAGACATCATCAGGGTAAGAGGTCTTGCTACCATCACCTCTCTTTGTATCATATCAGCGTCACCTGGGAACTGGTCAATGGGAGCTGGCTCATTTGTTCACGGCTTCTGGTGGCAGTTACTTACTTTACTCTGTATTGTATCTTTGTGTGTGTGTATATATATACACACACACATACACATCTTTTATCATGGTTTAAATTTTTTCCCAAATCTAAGAATTCACAAAAATACAGCCATAGGTGCTCCTTCCGGGAACTCCACCAGAGATGTAAAACTAACCTCAGCTCAGTTCAGAGTCAGTGACTTTCCTTCCCCTGATATCCTTCCTCACACACAACTTGCATCACAGCATGCAGCCACATATTCACATACAAGAAACTGCAGCTGCATCCCCTTCCTCCCTGTCTTATATTCTACACTTTCACACCATTTTATTTTAATTCTGTACTTCATTTGGCATACAATACAAAGGAATATATACGAATATAAAATAAAAGATGAAACAATGACTGGAGCTTCCAAGTAACAAGACAAGTGAATACATCATAAGATTTAGTAGACAACGGCACGTGGCTTGCGATAGTCAATGTTGCAATCCTATCTTAGGAAAGGAGAGTGGAGCTCCAGTAATATACCTTCTAATGGGGCATAAACAAAATAAAAAAGGTGACAATAGGAGAGAGAGGGAGAGAGAGAGAAAAAGGGGGGGATCATGACCAGATATCCATATTTAGATTCCAGTAGGGTCAGGTATTCAGAGGTACCCTGGAAAAAGATCCAAGGTGTTCACTCATGTCTAAGGGTTTCGGTAAGCTCCTCCATCCTCTGAATGTCTTCTGCTTTGTGGAGGGCAGGAAATTTGATTTCCATATAGCAGGTATACAAGAACAGGCGGTATTTACTAAATGTCTTAATACAGATGTACGGAAGAGGTGGATCAGGAGATCAGAGAACACCAGACATTTTTTTTTTTAAGAGACTAAGGATGTTTTTGATCATTTACAGATAAAAGGCCTCATGCACACGGCCGTTGTTTTGGTCCGCATCTGAGCCGCAGTTTTTGCGGCTTGGATGCGGACCCATTCACTTCAATGGGGAAGCAAAAGATGCGGACAGCACTCCGTGTGCTGTCCGCATCCGTTGCTCTGTTCTGCGGTCCGCAAAAAAAATATAACCTGTCATATTCTTGTCCGCACTTTGCTGACAAAAATAGACAGTTATATTAATGGCTGTCTGTGCCGTTCCGCAAATTGTGGAACGCACATGGACACCATTCGTGTTCAGCAGATCCTCAATTTGCGGACCGCAAAACACACAACGGTCGTGTGCATGAGGCCAAAGAAAGAGGAAAAACATACTGGGAGGTAAGGAAGATTCCTCTCTCCCCTAATATCATGTCCATGTATCCACATGGCGTACAGATTGCGTTTACAGATAAGAATATAACATCTAAAAATCTTGATCTCCTCAGCAATATTTCTTACAGAACGACTTCCACTGTGTAAATAGCATTAAGTGAGTTAGAACCTTGTTTAACGTTTCTTAAGCTCTGCAAATGACGCGCACTAGATGTATTCAGAGCATGTCACTTAGATTTAATATTTATAAGGTAGCAATAAAAATGAAATCACGAGTGAGAAATTCCAAAAATATGACTCATTATCTGATGTGATTCATTTTAGAAGTGTTTACAGTGTTTTACTATGATCTGTGGACATTTCTACTTGGGTTTTTTTTCTTTACAGGAAACAAAGGCTCCTCATGGTTCCACAGAAAAAAAGAAAATAGGGCAAAGTGGGCAATACTTAAAGGTTATGGCATGATTGACGTGAAAAGTGAAAAACAGACATCATATAATACCTTTCTAACAAAGCTAGAACCAGCCCTGTACCTCACATACAATCAGGTCCATAAATATTGGGACATCGACACAATTCTAACATTTTTGGCTCTATACACCACCATAATGGATTTGAAATGAAACGAACAAGATGTGCTTTAACTGCAGACTGTCAGCTTTAATTTGAGGGCATTTACATCCAAATCAGGTGAACGGTGTAGGAATCACAACAGTTTGCATATGTGCCTCCCACTTGTTAAGGGACCAAAAGTAATGGGACAGAATAATAATCCTAAATCAAACTTTCACTTTTTAATACTTGGTTGCAAATCCTTTGCAGTCACTTACAGCCTGAAGTCTGGAACGCATAGACATCACCAGATGCTGGGTTTCATCCCTGGTGATGCTCTGCCAGGCCTCTGGATCCAGAGATCTCCACATTCACTGCTCCAGTTGCTCTTCTAGATTATCTTCAGCCTGGCAGCTCCGGGGGCATGTCCTGTCTGCTGCAGCGCTCTCAGTAACTGCCACAGCTTCAACAGAACATACAGCTAGTGGCAATTGAAGATTTAAACTGAGCACGTTCCACTAGCTCAGTAAGTCTACTTTCATACTTGCGTTTTTTGCGGATCTGTTATGGATCTGTAAAAACGAATCCGTTACAATAATACCACCGTCTGCATCCGTCATGAACGGATCCGTTTGTATCATCTGTAACATAGCCAAGACGGATTCGTCATGAACACCATTGAAAGTCAACAGGAGACGGATCTGTTTGGCTCAGTTTCGTCAAGCAGGCAGCGCTTTGGTGTCCGCCTCCAGAGCGGAATGGAGACTGATCGGCGGCAAACTGATGCATTCTGAGCGGATCCTTTTCCATTCAGAATGCATAAGGACAAAACTGATCCGTTTTGGACCGCTTGTGAGAGCCCTGAACTGATCCGACAGACGGAAAGCCAAAACGAGAGTATAAAAGTAGCCAAAGGCCTCATGCACACGACCGTTCCGATTTTTGCAGTCCGCAAATTGCGGATCCGCAAAACACTGAAGCCGCCTGTGTGCCTTCCGCAATTTGCGGAACGGAACAGGCGGCCTATTATAGAAATGCCTATTCTTATCCGCAAAACGGACAACAATAGGACATTTTTTTTTTTTTGTGGGGCTACGTAATGGAGCAACGGATGGGGACAGCACAAGGAGTGCTATCCGCGTCTAGTAGTCCCATGTTGTAGGCAGGTCTAAATTGACAGAAGGTAGGGTAACAAGTAGGCGGGGTCTGCAATAACATAGTGCAGTACAAAATACCGCAGTTGGCCAGGGGCATAAGTACCTGATTCTCTTACAATTAATGCATAGAGCATCAGATCGTAATGTACCCGGCTGGTGACCGTGCGGAGGGCCCAGGTGGCCCCCTGGATAATTTCCCTGTAGGGTCTATGGCCAGTCCGCCCCTGGCTGGAAGTACACAGCTCTGTCCCCTGTGTAGTGGATGGAACTGATAACTGCAGCACTGCTCCCATTCACTTTAATACAAAAAACACTGCAGTTCCCGGATCCATTCACCACAGACGTAGCTACAAGGTAACAGCTGATCGGTGGGGCTGGAGGGTGTGGGGGGGTCAGACTCCGACCAATATGATATTGATGACCTATCAAAATCCTGGACATCCCCTTTAAAGTTTAAAAAGCTCACACCAGGATCTAAAAGCTTCCTTTGGATTATTACAAAGAGACCATCAGTAATGTATATAGTGTATATAGTGTCTATATATATATATATATATATATATATATATATATATATATATATACACTGCTCAAAAAAATAAAGGGAACACAAAAATAACACATCCTAGATCTGAATTAATTAAATATTCTTCTGAAATACTTTGTTCTTTACATAGTTGAATGTGCTGACAACAAAATCACACAAAAATAAAAAAATGGAAATCTAATTTTTTAACCCATGGAGGTCTGGATTTGGAGTCACACTCAAAATTAAAGTGGAAAAACACACTACAGGCTGATCCAACTTTGATGTAATGTCCTTAAAACATGTCAAAATGAGGCTCAGTAGTGTGTGTGGCCTCCACGTGCCTGTATGACCTCCCTACAACGCCTGTGCATACTCCTGATGAGGTGGCGGACGGTCTCCTGAGGGATCTCCTCCCAGACCTGGACTAAAGCATCTGCCAACTCCTGGACAGTCTGTGGTGCAACGTGACGTTGGTGGATAGAGCGAGACATGATGTCCCAGATGTGCTCAATTGGATTCAGGTCTGGGGAACGGGCGGGCCAGTCCATAGCATCAATGCCTTCGTCTTGCAGGAACTGCTGACACACTCCAGCCACATGAGGTCTAGCATTGTCTTGCATTAGGAGGAACCCAGGGCCAACCGCACCAGCATATGGTCTCACAAGTGGTCTGAGGATCTCATCTCGGTACCTAATGGCAGTCAGGCTACCTCTGGCGAGCACATGGAGGGCTGTGCTACCCTCCAAAGAAATGCCACCCCACACCATTACTGACCCAATGCCAAACCGGTCATGCTGGAGGATGTTGCAGGCAGCAGAACGTTCTCCATGGCGTCTCCAGTCTCTGTCACATCTGTCACATGTGCTCAGTGTGAATCTGCTTTCATCTGTGAAGAGCACAGGGTGCCAGTGGCGAATTTGCCAATCTTGGTGTTCTCTGGCAAATGCCAAACGTCCTGCACGGTGTTGGGCTGTAAGCTCAACCCCCACCTGTGGACATCGGGCCCTCATATCACCCTCATGGAGTCTGTTTCTGACCGTTTGAGCAGACACATGCACATTTGTGCCCTGCTGGAGGTCATTTTGCAGGGCTCTGGCAGAGCTCCTCCTGTTCCTCCTTGCACAAAGGCGGAGGTAGCGGTCCTGCTGCTGGGTTGTTGCCCTCCTACGGCCTCCTCCATGTCTCCTGATGTACTGGCCTGTCTCCTGGTAGCGCCTCCATGCTCTGGACACTACGCTGACAGACACAGCAAACCTTCTTGCCACAGCTCGCATTGATGTGCCATCCTGGATAAGCTGCACTACCTGAGCCACTTGTGTGGGTTGTAGACTCCGTCTCATGCTACCACTAGAGTGAAAGCACCGCCAGCATTCAAAAGTGACCAAAACATCAGCCAGGAAGCATAGGAACTGAGAAGTGGTCTGTGGTTACCACCTGCAGAACCACTCCTTTATTGGGGGTGTCTTGCTAATTGCCTATAATTTCCACCTGTTTTCTATCCCATTTGCACAACAGCATGTGAAATTGATTGTCACTCAGTGTTGCTTCCTAAGTGGACAGTTTGATTTCACAGAAGTGTGATTGACTTGGAGTTACATTGTGTTGTTTAAGTGTTCCCTTTATTTTTTTGAGCAGTGTATATATACTGTATTTACATGTCATATGGAATAAGGTGCTTAATAAAGAACCTTCTAAACATTAATGATCAGGTTATCTGACAAACAGGGCATGGCCACAGGGTGTGGACATCAAGCAGCTGAGATTCGGCCCTGGTGCGGTCTAAAACTGTGCAGACATGAGGTTTTACCTCAAATCATGAGACTGTGTGGTTTTGCAGGCACAAGCTTACAAATTAAAGGTAGGACCACGAGCTGACAGATGCGTCTAGTCTGCCCAGCGGCTGTACCCTAGTGTTACCTAGCTGCTTACTACTAATTGTACCCCAGACCCTTAACGGGGTTGTTTAACTATTTTCTGACCCTACAGAGTGGCCGAACCTGTTTTGGCAATCATTCATCACTGGCTCAGCAGCTCCGAGGTGCACTCGCATAAACATCCTGTTCATGAGTGGCAAATGATCGCCGAGGATGACCCAATCAGTAACGTGCTGCGCAGGTGACACCTTACCTCTGCAGCCAGTGAGTGGCTGCAGCTGTGTCACAATGTGGGGGGAGGGGAAGAACAACAGAATGACAACAGAAAGAAAATGACCAGAAACTAGGCCTCACGGCTAGGGAAATGGGAAAAGGTCCCCAGATGAACGAACCAGCGTCTCCCTGAGCCCTAGTAAACAACGAGCAAATGGGAACAACAAAATACAAAGGGAAGCACACTTATCTTCAATAGAAAATGGATGAGCAACACACACCAGCTCTTCCAAATCCAGGCAGATAATATCAACCGCATGGTATGAAGTGTCAGTCCAGACTAAATAGAGGAGTAGTAATGACCACAAGCTACACCTGAGACAAGAGGTGTGGTCATTACCAACAACAACACTGCAACAAGTGAAAACAGATAGGCTGATAACCTAACGTGCAGCCAGTCTCTCAGATCTTCTAACCTCTGTCACAGGAGGGACAGTGACAAGCTGTTACAGTACATCCCCCTCCCCCCTCTCCACAGGATGTTTCTGAGAGCGCACGCGGGAGCTGCAGAGCTGGTGGTGGATCGATTTATCTGGAGCCCAGCAGCAGCAACCAGATTATTATAATCACCATCGTGGGCCTGGCCACTCTGTGGGGTCTGGAAAAAAAAGTTGGACAACCCCTTCAAAGTACAATTATAGTGGAAGTGAACTACAGCTAGGAAGTATAATCAGAATGTTAAAACATCTTCATAAGGGCCACTGAAGCAGTATAGCCCTAATGAAAAAGCTCAAACTGTACAGGAGGAAGAAGATATCCAATACTTAGCTATCAATTTCCTCCTCGCTACAAATTGTGCTCCAGTAATAACTAGCTTTTCGGTTAAAGAACCACTTAAGTTGTCATATTAAGCTGCTATAAAATGACTAAAAATCCATAGTTCAGGACACAAATGTATCTTCCCCCCAATTTACCAACAATTTTGAAGATTGGGACATCTCCACAACAAGTGAATCAAATCTGCCTTCTCCCATGAATAATTTGGACACAAATATATCTCTTTTGCCAACTTTATACAAAAAGTGGGAGTGTAATAAAGTCTGATCTATAAAAGCAGATATAAAAAGACTTTTTGGAATTGCATAAAAAATAATATCAAATGCAGACCAGATCTTTCTTTGTCACAGACAAATCTTGTCATCTTGTCATCAGGGCAGGCATTTCCTTAGAGGGGTCTGCCCTGGTAACAGAACTGATGATTTTCCTTAGAGGAGTCTGCCCTGGTGACAGAACTGATGTTTTTCTTTAGAGGGGTCTTCACTGGCGACAGAACTGATGTTTTTCATTAGAAGGGTCCAGCCTGGTGACAGAACTGATGTTTTTTCTTAGAGGGGTTTGCTTTGGTGACAGAACTAATGTTTTTCTTTAGAGGGGTCTCCCCTGGTGACAGAACTAATGTTTTTCTTTAGAGGAGTCTGCCCTGGTGACAGAACTGATGTTTTTCTTTAGAGGGGTCTCCCCTGGTGACAGAACTAATGTTTTTCATTAGAAGGGTCCAGCCTGGTGACAGAACTGATGATTTTCCTTAGAGAGGTCTTCCCTGGTGACAGAACTGATGTTTTTTTACTGAGAGGGGTCTTCCCTGGTGAAAGAGCTGATGATTTTCCTTAGAGAGGTCTGCCGCGGTGACAGAACTGATGATTTTACTAGATGGGTTTTGACTTGGTGATATATTCCCTTCTACTTTTATTTGACTTCAGTAACGCATTCAACACCCCCTGAAAAACAGATCTGGAATATGCAAAATAAAAAGTAGCACTCGACGTTTTGGGAGCAATTTTGCTTCTGCATCATTCTGAGGGCAACGTGTTTTTCTGGCCAAAAGCTTGCATGACTTACTACTGGCTTCAAAGTCATACGGGATAATTGGAGCCATTTGCTGAGGTTTTCCACAATGTATGCTCACAAGACTCTGTTTACCCAACTTCAAGCAGGTGCACTGAAAGCTTAGCATATGAATACATGGAAATGAGATGCACACCTGTTAAATATTTAGGTTCTCGTCTTGCAAAAGCAGAAACTAACTGCAGACTGATATCGTAATTACGGCGCCAGCGCAAATCAAACTTAACTCTCTCATACAACAAGGAACTCGCATTGCTGTGCTGAGACTTCCCACTCTCTAATCTATGGATTTACTTATTTTGGGCTTTAATTGCTTTCATTATATTTCTCAGTATTTTGAGTTTTCTCGGTTTTTAATAGACTTCATTTACAGATGCTACTGAACCTTGATGTGCAGCTTCTTCTCACATCCCTTTAGGTCTTCTCCCCATCACAGGGGTCATGCCCAGGGCCCACAGGTATTTTATATGTATTACTAGTATTTCCTATGAGACTTGGCTCCTCCAGGTAAACCAGAAGCAAATGTTAAGGTGACTGAGCCGCAATCCATCAGGATTTATTAAATCTTCGGAGGGTCTTGGCTTGGAAACAGATTACTGGATCATGAAGTGATTTAGGACTTGGATATGTCATGCAGCTGGCCACATGTGACAGCTCAGACTCTTAAGCGCCAATGTTACAACAGCAGGAAGACAATGAAATATACAAGGAAAATGTTACATAAGAACGCAGATTATCTGCACTTAACCCCGTAAGTGACATAGCATTTTAATACTAAAGTGACATATTCCTATCCAGAACCGCTCACTGATATTGCAGATAAGATACTACTTATGGAAAGACCCCAACAGCCGATTCTACTTCTCAGCAGCCAAATTAAAAGGTACAAAATTGCAACAATTCGTATCATCACAGACTAGCAAGAGAGCACCTACCTGGAAATCGGCAAGTCATGGCTGTAAAAAAAAAAAAAATCTCAAAAAAACATTTAAAATTATTACAGCTATTAATATTAACCCGTTCATGACAGGGCGATTTTCCTTTATTTGTTTTTGGGACCCATAGCTGAGGGTCTGCTTTTTGCTGTACTTTCTAATGGCACCATTTTAAAAAAAATGCAATTCCGACACAGTTTAATGGGTTTTGTTTTTAGAGCAATCACTATGCAATAAAACTGACTTGTGCTCTTCCTTCTCTGGGTCAGTACGATTACAGCAATAAAAAGTTTGTATAGTTTTTCTTGTGTTTTAATAATGACAAAAAAAATTAAACTTTTGAAAGAAAAAAAATTATTTTTTACATCACCATTTTTTGACTCAATTATTTTTTCTCTATTGATACTATATTGGAGTGTGTTTGATCACTTTTTATTTAATATTTTTGGGGAAGTGAAGTGATGAATAAATGTCAAATCAGTCATTGATTTTTTTCCATTACGCCATTTACTGTATGGGATACGTTTTTTTAAATATTTTGATTGTACGGGTGGTTTTCTACACGCCAATGACGTTTGTTGTTTTGATTATTATGATTTTTTTTTACTGTTTTTAGGCCCCAAAGTCAACCCCAATATGCAATCATTAGATTAGATATAAAGTAATGGAATGTAATCTATTACTATATAAAAAGATCGGTATAGTCCAAAGTAATGCTGCCACCTGCAGGCCTGATATGAAATATACCAGTAATAAGCCTAGAAGCCTAGTACAGGCTCTGGCTCATTGCTGCAGAGGAATGCCTTCCCCGATCTCAGCCAAGGGGAGGCATTCCTGCCTGGGAAGGGACCGCTTCCGGGTTTTTTGCCATAGTCACACTGAGGGGTTAAATATCCGTAATCAGCATTACTGTTTAGTCCAGTTTGTCTGCTGTGTGAAACAGCAGGCACCTGATTGCTAAGGCTATGTTCACATCAGCGTTCAGCCTTTCCATTCTCCTGCTCCGTTATAGGAGCAGGAGAACTGAAAGGACGGATTCGGCACATAACTGAGCCGAGCGGAGCCTACGGAACCCATAGACCCCTATAGACTATAATGGGGTCCGTTAGGTTTCCGCTCAGAAGATGATTTTGGAGCGGAGACAAAAGTTGTGCATGCAGGACTTTTGTCTCCGCTCCAAAATCATCTTCTGAGCGGAAACCTAACGGACCCCATTATAGTCTATGGGGGTCTATGGGGTCTGTAGGCTCCGCTCGGCTCAGTTATGTGCCGAATCCGTCCTTTCCGTTCTCCTGCTCCTATAACGGAGCAGGAGAACGGAAAGGCTGAACGCTGATGTGAACAAGGCCTTAGGCGTTCGCTCTGCTCGGGAGTGGGCGCCATCTTTAAAGACCCACATATCAGGAAAGGGTTAAAAAGGTTATCCCATGAATAATGTAAACAATGAAAATCAGACATAATGTAGGTACGGTGGCCAGACGTCTGGTTTTAGGCTGGACAGTCTGGTTTTTAGACTCCTGGTCCTCCGTCCGGCGCAAGGCCAGGACGGACGCCAGAAGTCCTCTTTTTTGTTGTTATGGGCGACAAGACGGGACCGCTCAGGTATGGTCACTTTAAGGAGGCAGGGCCACGTTTGTATCACACGCTTACATGACGTCAACGTTATCAGCACGTGCTGCAGCTGCCAATTAATTCTGGTTTGTGCAGACGGGAACTAGTTGGGAACAGAAGAGTGCGGGATGGGACCTCATGGGCGTGCAAGCTGCTGCAGCGGTGCCAGTCACAATGACAGCACTACTCTTCTGCCACTGCCCAGCTCTAACTACAAAGTGCCACTCACCCCATCGCCCTGCCTCGCCACTCTCTCTCTCTGCCAGCCAAGCCAATAACTTATACATCTTCTTGTATATAGTGATATGGACCTTGGCGGTATAACCTGGGTATCTCCTGTATATAGGTATATATGTACAGGTGGTAGAAGTTATACATCTCCTGTATATAGTGATATGGACCAAGGCGGTATAACATGGGTATCTCCTGTATATAATTATATATGTACAGCTGGTATAAGTTATACATCTTGTATATAGTGTTATGGATCATGCCGGTATAACCTAGGCATCGTCTGTATATGTACAGCTTATGTATTCTCCATCCCATGCAGTAATGCTCACTCAGAGTGTGTGTGTTTTCTATGATATCTTCAGCGTGGAGACATTAGAGAAACCGTCTGGAGGTGGACAGCGGAAAGGCAGAGCTTCAGATCTGTGTGAACCTTGTAGAAGAATGTACAGAAATTCCTGGCCAATAGCAAACTCATGGAGGCAGCGAGGAAAGGAGTGAAATATCGAAAGTAGAAGCTAGGTTTGGCGAGTACAACGTTTCTTACTGATTTCTTGTTTTATTTAGCTGATGCTGTAATATAGATTAATGTTTACATTCTGTTCATAATAGTATCTGTATAATGTAGTATCTTGCATGCTGTAGTATTGAACTATTGTGCGCCACTGTCCCCGGTACGATGTCCTCCTTTTTGGGGTTCTGCAAGTGGCCACCCCACATGTAGGACATAACAACCTCTTTTTAACGAACCAGCCTTGTACCTCACATGGGTCCAGAGATCTCCTCATTCATTGCTCCAATTGTTCTGCTAGATTTATTTCAGCTTAGGGAGCGTGTCCTTTCTCAGGGGAGGGGGTGTTCTGTCCACTACAGCTGGTGGAAGTTGTGGAAGAAGAGCAAACAGCGGGTGCTGCTATACAGTGTCTATAGCATTTTGTTGACCCCTACCCTAGATGCTTTGGTTTGGCCGTGCATGGAGACTGTAGTCTTTCCTAGTATGAACTCGTACCGTATGTCAGGTGCAGGTAGACACAGACAGCAGGTAGGGATGCTTCCCTCTGCAGGTCCGGCCACGTGGGGATCTGGTCAATAAGCCCTCGAATGTGGACAACCCCTTTTAATTCAGGCAGACGAAAAGGGACCACCTCATAAGAGAATACATACATCGACCTGTGATAACATGGGGGAAGTCATTACGCTGTGTATTTTCAGGCGTAAAGTCAAGGCACCCTAAGGGCTCTTTCACACGAGCGGATCCCGTGCAGGTAATCCTCTGCGTGAAAGACAGCCAAGCCCCGTTCCAGACAGCAGAGACACGGAGCAGTAACATGATTGATAATGCTCCGTGCCTCTCTGTGACCTTTTTACTACAAAATCCCAGTGAGATAAAGTTGTCACCGTGATTTTGTAGTAAAAAGGTCACAGATAGGCAAAGAGCATTATGAATCGTGTCTCTGCTGTCCGGAACGAGGCTTGACTCTCTTTCACGCAGCGGATTACCTGCACGGCATCAGTTCATGTAAAAGAGCCCTAAGAGCCTGAAAACACCAAAAGTACTGTTAAAAAAGGCTGCTATTAATGGTCTCAGGGGAAGACTAGTCACCTCTACATCACTTCTAAAGAAGAGAAACCTGACCAAATGCTTGGCATGGGCTAAGACATGCCAACATTTAACAGTAAGTCCAATTCGCCAAAGCAACCAGGTTGGTTACTGATGGCAGCAACACAACGGATTTTGCAAGGAGACTACAAGGAGATTTATGGTTAATGTCATTATGTATGGAGGCAATACTAAAAACAAGGCAGCGGGAATACTTTGTCTACTCACGAGCTGAATACCTGCACCAAACAGACCACGCAATAAAGCACATGACCATAGTTTTGGTCCGCATCTCATCCGCATTTTTTGTGGATAGGATGCGGACCCATTCGCTTCACTGGGGCCGCAAAAAGTGCAGACAGCACCGTGTGTTGTCCACATCTGTATCTGCGTTTTGCAGATCTGAGATTTGCGTACTGCAAAACAGATACAGTCGTGTGCAAGGGGTATAAGATATAAGTAAAAAAAACTCCAATATTCAGACACATGCAGTGCTCTGCAGTCTGCATCTTTGTAGTGACAGAGTCATACTACAGGAAAAAAAATGTAATATTCCCATATTGCAGCGCATCTACCACTTTTCCTTGCTCATGCCAGGTCTAAAAAAGTGGGCGGGAAAGGGGACAGGCCGACAAGCCCATCTCATTTGCTATTTTCTAATCCTGTTTCTGGCGTAGGAAAAGGTCTAAATGTAAAACAGCCCGGACACGGCGGTGAATCTGCCGAAGATATGTAGAGGCCGGCGCTGCCACCAGGTATAGGGGACACTAAAAAGCCGTTCTTAATAAATGACCCCCTTTATGCTTAGGAGGCCTCCTGCACACGACCGTTGTGTGCACTCGTGGCCGTTGTGCCGTTTTCCGTTTTTTTCCGTGGACCCCATGACTTTCAATGGGTCCGTGGAAAAATCGGAAAATGCACCGTTTTGCAGCCGCATCCGTGTTTCCTGGCCGTGAAAAAAATAGGACCTGTCCTATTTTTTTCACGGCCAACGGTTCACGGACCCATTCAAGTCAATGGGTCCGTGAAAAATCACGGATGCACACAAGATTGTGATCCGCGTCCGTGATCCGTGTGCGTTTTTTCCTATCATTTCAATGGCAAACTTGACTTAGATTTTTTTTTCATTTTTCATGTCCGTGGATCCTCCAAAAATCACAGAAGACCCACGGAAGAAAAAACGGGCACAGATCACGGTACAACGGAACCACGTTTTGCGGGACGTTAAAAAATACTGTCATGTGCAGGAGGCCTAAGGCTACGTGCACACAACAGTGATGTACATTTTGTTAACGGCCATCACACGTCCATTTTAAGACCAGTGGTAGTCTATGGGGTTCTTCACACGGCATGTTCTATCTTGTCCGTTTTTCACTAACAGACTGCCCCCAAACGATTGCATAGATCCATTTTGAATGTCCGTTTCTCAGAAAGGCATCAGTGAAAAATAAAAGTCTGTTAAAAATGGACAGTTTAAGGCCTCATGCACACAACCGTTTTTCGGGTCCGCATCCAAGTTTTTGCGGCTCGGGTGCGGACCCATTCACTTCAATGGGGCCGCAAAAAATGCGGACAGCACTCCGCGTGCTGTCCGCATCCGTTGCTTCGCTACACAGAATTGTGGAACACTTTTGCTGTATGTTCCATATTAGGCCGGACAACTTTTGCCAAAAATTTACCAATTTACGCCAAATTTTTGGTGCAGTTTATAACACTGTCTAGGTGCACCGACATTAATAAATATGGGCCAGTGTATCATTTGAGTCTGGGGTGTCCCTTTAACATCTATGTTTACTTCTCTGAAATTTAGAATCCTACAAAAGTTATCTGGTGGGATAAGCAGTTTTCTAATTGGATGAAAATATTAGATTTAGCTAGGGCTGATTTGTTCTGGATATGAAAATATTATGATTAAACTGCATCAAAATTAAAAGCAACTAAATCCCAGTCAACAGCCAAAGTACACGGCTCATCATCCAGAAATGCATCAAAGCGTCAAGTTCTAATAAGAAAATAAGGAGAATTTAGGATTACTCTGTGACGGCACTGATCACGGCTATTTGGATAAGTGAGGAGATGCAATATCATCCTATCTCAGCATCCATTATGCAAGCGGCAGGATTTCAGGTGGAGAGGAGTAACTTCACATCAGTCATGCTTTAGGGTAACAGACATTATTTCCTTAAAGAGGTTATCCCATCAATAATATAAAAAATTAAAATCATACATAATCTAGTACATGACAGTCTCTTTCTAACAAAGCTAGAACCAGCCCTGTACCTCACATGGATCCGGAGATCTCCACAATCATTGCTCCAATTGTTCTCCTAGACTTATTTCAAGCTGGCAGCTCAGGGGGGTGTCCTTTCTCAGAAGGCATGTCCTGTCTGCTGCAGCTAGTTTCAGTTGAAGGAACTGAGCATGTGCTTCCATCTCAGTGAGTAGGACAAAGAAATTAGAAAAAGAGCAAACAGCAGGTGGCGCTATACTGATAGATTTCATTGAGGGGCTAGTTTGAAAACTGTAGAATATTATTTGGGTGGACAACCCCTTTAAGGTGGCCATACACATTAATCCAATACTGATCAAAATGAAGGATTTCAACCAAAAAGGAAAGTTCATCATCTGACATTTAACAATTGTTTTAGCCAACCAATGATGGACCATTATTGAAAAGAAGTCAGCCATGTTTAATATTTTTATTCGATAGAAAGATCTTATGTCCGACTAAAAAAGATTGTTCGTGAACAAAAGATCTTTCTTTGAAAGGACGTTGCCAGAAAGATCTTTCGTCCATCACCCTATTCTGCGTGGGTGCAATGCATGATGTGAACACATAGCACCTGCACTCAATCCTGACCCATTCATTTCAATAGGTCTGTGTACATGAGTGGTTTTTTTTCACGGATCAGTTCTGCGTTGCGTGAAAAACGCAGCGTGTTCTATATTCTGCATTTTTCACGCAGCCGTGGTCCCATAGAAGTGAATGGAGCTTCAGTGAAAAACGCATTGCATCCGCAAGCAAGTCTAGATGCGATGCATTTTTCACTGATGGTTGCTAAGAGATGTTGTTTGTATAAACCTTCAGTTTTTTATCACACGCGAGAAAAACGCATCAAAACGCATTGCACCCGCGCGGAAAAAACTAAACGACTGAATGTAATCGCAGACAAAACTGACTGAACTTGCTTGCAAAATGGTGCGAGTTTCACTGAACGCATCCGGAGTCAATCCGTCACGCTTGTGTGAAAGATGCCTAAGAGAATAGGAAGGAGCTTTCCCATTGAAGTGAATGGGATGGAGGAGCTGTGATTACACTGTCCGTCACTGCAATGTCAAAGGCGAGCTGGTAAACAGTGAAGAGAAGGCAGTGCTCGTACGAGAGCAGCTTTCACTTCAAACAGTTGATCGGTGGGGTGTTGGCAATTCCCCCACTGATCTGATATCTATGACCTATGCTGAGGATAGGTCATCAATATAACAAAAGCAGACAACCCCTTTTAAGCCACAGGAAGGAGAAGTATAAGTGCTTACATAGGTTATAAGGCTGAAAAAAGCCGGACTCCAATCAGAATAACTCCCTGGATCAACGACCCCTCTCTAGTAGCTATAGCCTGTAATATTATTACACTCCAGAAATACATCCAGGCCCCTCTTGAATTCCTTTATTGTACTCCCCATCACCACCTCCTCAGGCAGAGAGTTCCATAGTCTCACTGCTCTTACCGTAAAGAATCCTCTTCTATGTTTGTGTACAAACCTTCTTTCCTCCAGACGCAGAGGATGTCCCCTCGTCACAGTCACAGTCCGGGGGATAAATAGCTGATGGGATAGATCTCTGTACTGACCCCTGATATATTTATACATAGTAATTAGATCTCCCCTCAGTCATCTTTTTTCTAAAGTGAATAACCCTAATGTTGATAATCTTTCAGGGTACTGTAGTTGCCCCATTCCAGTTATTACTTTAGTTGCCCTCCTCTGGACCCTCTCCATCTCTGCTATGTCTGCCTTGTTTACAGGAGCCCAGAACTGTACACAGTACTCCATGTGTGGTCTGACTAGCGATTTGTAAAGTGGTAGGACTATGTTCTTATCACGGGCATCTATGGCCCTTCTGATGCAACCCATTATCGTATTGGCCTTGGCAGCAGCTGCCTGACACTGGTTTCTACAGCTTAGGATACTTTCACACTAGCGTTAAAGTTTTCCGGTATTGAGTTCCGTCATAGGGGCTCAATACTGGAAAAAAAACACATCAGTTTTGTCCTAATGCGTTCTGAATGGAAAGCAATCTGTTCAGTATGCATCAGGATGTCTTCTGTTCCGTCCCTTTTACGGTATTTGGCCAGGGAAAATACTGCAGCATGCTGCAGTATTTTCTGTGGCCTAAATTCCGGAACAGTTGCCGGAATGCCAGATTCGACGTTAATTTCCATTGGAATGTATTAATGCCGGATCCGGTACCAAGTGTTCAGGAAATTGCTGCATTTAGGGAACCGGTTTTCTGGTTTGCGCATGCGCAGACCTTTAAAAATGTGAAAAGAAATAAATACCGGATCCGTTTTTCCGGATGACACCGGGGAGACGGATCCGGTATTTCAATGCATTTGTCAGACGGATCCGCATCCGGATCCGGAAACAAATTATCTCCGTTTGCATACGGATTTCCGGATCCAGCAGGCAGTGTCGGCAACTTAACTGCCTGCTGGATTCCTCTAACGCTAGTGTGAAAGTACCCTTAGTTTGCTGTCCACTAGAATTCCTAGGACCTTTTCCATGTCAGTGTTACCCAGTGTTTTACCATTTAGTATGTACGGGTAACATACATAGATAGTAACATAGTTTATAAGGCTACTTTCACACTAGAACTAAGCATAGAAAACGAACGTGACTTAAAAATACCTTTAATGTTAAAGTAATGGGTATTGGTACAACGGTACCTAATAACTAACAACTGTTTGTAAATTTACGGACGGTTGGCAACCCTGACTGGTTGTATAAAACCAGCACCTAGGCAGGAGAGAACAATGGCTGAACCCACCAAGCACCGCACGGACATCAGGTCTAATCATGACCTTGAAGCCCCAGTAGCTGGTTTTCCTGCAGATTACGCATTTCTCCATTCTGTACCCCCCGAGTGATGCAGGAGCTCATTTGCTCTCAGTTGTAGTAAGATGGGCAGAGTGATTCTCCCAGGACAGTCAGCGACTCCTGTCAGCCTTTTGGCTGAGAACCTACAGCCTGCGGAGAGGCAGCTGTTAAAACACAGAGCATGTAGTGAGACGGGAACAAGCAAACACCACACGTAGCAACGCTGG
Organism: Bufo bufo; assembly: GCF_905171765.1. Classification (NCBI taxonomy): domain Eukaryota; kingdom Metazoa; phylum Chordata; class Amphibia; order Anura; family Bufonidae; genus Bufo; species Bufo bufo. The sequence continues at coordinate 44,998,164 of NC_053398.1, forward strand.
GGGGGGGGGGGGGGGGATACGAGCGGAGCCCAATGTTTCTTCTGTATCAAATATCCTTCATTCGGTTTGTAAAATGTTGCTACATCCAGAGAGATCCGGACGATCATATACATATTAATAGCACCGGACGTGGTAAACCTATAGGGAACGTGCACGCACCTTGGCTGCCCAAGACCAAAGTTGCTGAGGTATTTCTACTGAAAGTTCGCTGCTGTCCTAATACAAATACTGTGTGCACAGAGGGGGCACTATCTGTATGATATCATCGTAAGGGCATTATATATATGGTACCGTATAATACTACCTCTATGGCTATTATATATATACATATACATGGCACTGTGTGCACAGAACGAGCACTATCTGTATGATATCATCGTAAGGGCATTATACACTCACCTAAAGAATTATTAGGAACACCTGTTCTATTTCTCATTAATGCAATTATCTAGTCAACCAATCACATGGCAGTTGCTTCAATGCATTTAGGGGGGTGGTCCTGGTCAAGACAATCTCCTGAACTCCAAACTGAATGTCAGAATGGGATAGAAAGGTGATTTAAGCAATTTTGAGCGTGGCATGGTTGTTGGTGCCAGACGGGCCGGTCTGAGTATTTCACAATCTGCTCAGTTACTGGGATTTTCACGCACAACCATTTCTAGGGTTTACAAAGAATGGTGTGAAAAGGGAAAAACATCCAGTATGCGGCAGTCCTGTGGGCAAAAATGCCTTGTGGATGCTAGAGGTCAGAGGAGAATGGGCTGACTGATTCAAGCTGATAGAAGAGCAACGTTGACTGAAATAACCACTCGTTACAACCGAGGTATGCAGCAAAGCATTTGTGAAGCCACAACACACACAACCTTGAGGCGGATGGGCTACAACAGCAGAAGACCCCACCGGGTACCACTCATCTCCACTACAAATAGGAAAAAGAGGCTACAATTTGCACAAGCTCACCAAAATTGGACTGTTGAAGACTGGAAAAATGTTGCCTGGTCTGATGAGTCTCGATTTCTGTTGAGACATTCAAATGGTAGAGTCCGAATTTGGCGTAAACAGAATGAGAACATGTATCCATCCTCTGATGACTACTTCCAGCAGGATAATGCACCATGTCACAAAGCTCGAATCATTTCAAATTGGTTTCTTGAACATGACAATGAGTTCACTGTACTAAAATGGCCCCCACAGTCACCAGATCTCAACCCAATAGAGCATCTTTGGGATGTGGTGGAACGGGAGCTTCGTGCCCTGGATGTGCATCCCTCAAATCTCCATCAACTGCAAGATGCTATCCTATCAATATGGGCCAACATTTCTAAAGAATGCTATCAGCACCTTGTTGAATCAATGCCACGTAGAATTAAGGCAGTTCTGAAGGCAAAAGGGGGTCCAACACCGTATTAGTATGGTGTTCCTAATAATTCTTTAGGTGAGTGTATAGTGTAAAATGGTGGGCATCATATATCATATATTTGAACTCCATAAAAAAAATATAATAAAAAAAATTGCTGTTTGTGATTTTGATGCGTTTTTTATTACTGTTTAGCAATTGTTCGGGGAATTTTTATTTCAAATTAGTGAGAGAATCTATGGTTGTAATATGACGATATGTACACTGTGTAATGTATTTGTCTTGTTTGGATTTAGTAAATGTGGTATAGCCTCTGCATTTTTGATGCTTTTTTTATATTTGTTGTTTTTCAGAAGGGATTCCTTTGTTGTTTCTATTTCTTTTTATTCTTTTTCAGGTGTAAATTTGCAGATGAGTATAGGGGTAGGGGCCTTCCATGGAGGAGAGATCGAGGTCCTGGTAAAACAGCCGGACCTCGATGTCTCGTCCATGAAGGGCACCCACCCAGGGTCTACAAAAAACCGAAGAGCTCCATCTCTGCATTGAGTCCATTTGGAATTAATGCCCGAATTAAAAAATTCTTCTCGATTCTACTCTTGACATCTGTGTAATGTGGTTAACTCCCCTCCATAGTTTTTTTACCTTTTCTAAAGCTGCGAATGTAAGTACTGATGGGTCTTTATTATGACAATCTTTAAACAGTTTTGATAGAGAATGCTGTTCGAAACCTTTTCTTATGTTGTTAATGTGTTTTGATATTCTCTTATTTAAGGTTCATTTGCTTCTCCCAATATATTGTTTATCGCATGGGCATTGTATGATGTAAATTACATCCGTCGAGTTGCATGCTAAATTGTCCTTTATTTCCAGACTAAAAGAGTTTTTTGTGGACTGTATATTAGTGTTTTGTTTTTTTGGAAAATTTTGTAATCTTGCACCCACTGCAGATTCCACATCGGAAAAAAACTTTTAGATGTAACCAATTATGTGTTGTTTCTGTTCTTGTTCTTTTGTCACGGGGCGACTTTTATACCTAAATTTGGTGACTTGTTCTAGGTTATTTGTGGAATTTTAGTTAATAGTGGTCCTATCTTTTTATCTTGTAAAATATAGTGCCAGTGTTTTTTTTATTATTTCTTCTATTTATCTGTATTGGCTGTTAAATGATCGTATAATGCGTAAAATGTCTTGTTTATCTTCATTGCTTTCCTTATTGATATAAAATTGACTTCTGTCCATTTCCCTAACTTTGTTTAGGGATGTATCTATCAGTTCTACTGGATGATCTTTCATTAGAAACTGTTCTTTCATTGAATGTGCTTCTTTCTCAAATGTATCCTCATTTGTGCAATTACGTTTTAATCTTCTGAACTGTCCATCTTGAAAGATGGCAACTTGAAAAGAGAATGTGACTATTTTTCATCACTGGTTTCTCATACGTGTTCATATGTATTTTGACTGTAATGTCCAAAAAGTCTATTTGTTTTCTACCGTAAAGTTATTTACCGTAAAGTTTAGATTTCTATTGTTATCGATTTATTTTATGAATGATTCCAATCTTTCTTCTGTTTCTTGCCAGATAAAGATAATGTCATCTATGTATCTGCGCCAGAGCACCAGACTCTCCCCCAGCTTAGGTTTGATTATATCTTCTTCCCATTGTGCCATAAACAAATTAGCATAGCTGGGGGCGAATCTGGTTCCCATGGTGGTTCCTCTTTTTTGTATGTAAAAATCAGATTTATAAAATAATTACGTGACAATATATAATTAACTCCATCTATTATAAATTCAATTTGTTCATCTAATATTTGGCCACTATTTTGTAATCTATTTCATAGGGCTGATATGCCTTGGGTGTGGTCAATTATCGTGTATAGCGAATTGACATCCAAAGTTCCTAATATCCAGTGACTTTTAAAAGTTAACAGTTCCAGTACTGTGATAATTTCTGATTTGTCTTCAATATATGAGGGTATTTTCTCTACTATGGGTTGTTGAATTCTATCTATGTATTGTGATAAGTTTGAAGAGATTGACCCAGTACCTGAAATGATCGGCCTTCCTGGTGGTTTAAGTGGATTTTTGGGATGCAGTAAAATACTGGTATTCTTTGTTGTGTAGTTGTAATTAATTTATATTCTGTTTCTATTAGAATTCCTCTATCTAAGGCTTTATTACATAATTGGACTAATTCCCCTGAGAATTCTTTGGTGGGATCTCTTTTCAAAAGTTCATATGTAGTGTTATCTGATAATTGTCTTCTACATTCGTTGTTATAGTCATCTACATTTTGGATTATTTTTTAACTTGTGATTTTTATCCAATTTTTATTACTATTCTTTTTTTTATTTTTTGCTTTATTAAATTGCATTTATTAACTATCAGTATTTTTGTATGAATAATTATTTATTTATATAAGTTGGTATTTAAACACCATCATAGTAGCAATAATTACCATTTTTGACTGATAATTGCTTATCTTTTTATTCATTTATTTTAATTATATCAGCTGATGTTGATGAATTACTAAGGTGGTTACATTAAATCAGTTCTCTCCATATTTCTTTACTATAGAATTCCATAATACTTTTTGCACTATTTTATACACACATTCTCAGTACAGCCTTGGATGACCATATGATACCATGTATAAGGGCATTATATATATATATATATATATATATATATATATATATATATAAAAGAAAAAGAAAGAAAGCAGCACACAAAAAATGAACGGGTGCAAAAAAATCCTCCCAGGAGACCTGCGACCAAGATCCCAAATGTAGATAATGTAGCAAAAGAAGGCAGCACTCCAGTTTGCAGTAAAAAAGTGGACGGTTTATTCACTCATCAGCAATATAATTAATATATACAGTCCTGAGAAAAAGTTTAAGACCACTTGAAAAATGGCAAAAAATCATATTTTACATTGTTGGATCTTAACAAGGTTCTAAGTAGAGCTTCAACATGCAACAAGAAGAAATGAGAGTGAGACAAAACATTTTTGGAGCATTCAATTAATTGAAAATAACGATTAAACTGAAACAGGCTGTTTTTCAGCTGATCAAAATTTTACGACCACATGCCTTTAAAAAGGCCAAATCTGTGCAAAGATGTGGATTCATTGTCATTTTCTGTCAGGTAGTCACACGTTGTGATGGCAAAGGCAAAAAAAAACTCTCCCTTTTTAAACGTGGTCGGGTTGTTGAACTGCATAAGCAGGGTCTTTCACAGCGTGCCATCGCTGCTGAGGTGGGACGCAGTAAGACAGTCATTTGGAATTTCTTAAATGATCCTGAGGGTTATGGAACAAAAAAGTCAAGTGGAAGACCCAACAAAAATTTCATCAGCACTGAGCTGGAGGATCCAATTGGCTGTCCGTCAAGACACTGGACGATCCTCGACCCAAATTAAGGCCCTTACTGGTGCTGACTGCAGCCCCATAACCATCAGACGGCATCTGAGACTGAAGGGCTTCAAAAACAAAAAACTTCTTCAAAGACCTCGTCTCCTTGAACGCCACTGAACTGCTCGTTTGGACTTTGCAAGAGAGCACCAAACATGGGACATTCAAAGGTGGAAGAAAATGTTATTCTCTGATGAGAAAAAATGTAACCTTGATGGTCCTGATGGTTTCCAACGTTACTGGCATGACAAGCAGATCCCACCTGAGATGTTTTTTACGCGCCACAGTGGAGGGGGCGCCATAATGGTCTGGGGTGCTTTTTCCTTCAGTGGAACAATGGAGCTTCAGGAAGTGCAGGGGCGTCAAACGGCCGCTGGCTATGTCCAGATGTTGCAGAGAGCATTCCTCATGACTGAGGGCCCTCGTCTGTGTGGTAACGACTGGGTTTTTCAACAGGACAACGCTACAGTACACAATGCCTGCAGGACAAGGGACTTCTTCCAGGAGAATAACATCACTCTTTTGGCCCATCCTGCGTGTTCCCCTGATCTAAATCCAATTGAGAACCTTTGGGGATGGATGGCAAGGGAAGTTTACAAAAATGGACAACAGGTCCAGACAGTAGGTGGCCTTCGTGCGGCCGTCTTCACTACTTGGAGAAATGTTTCCACTCACCTCATAGAAACGCTTGCATCAAGCATGCCGAATTTTTTTTTTGAAGTGATAAACAATAACGGCGGAGCTACTCATTACTGAGTTATGTTTGGAAGTTGGATTTCTGTTTTGGGGGGGGGGGGTTTAGTTTTTTTTTTGGAGGTATGGTCCTAAACTTTTGATCAGCTGAAAAACAGCCTGTTTCAGTTTATTCGTTGTTTTCATTAAATTGAATGCTCAAAAAATGTTTTGTCTCATTCCCATTTCTTCTTGTTGCATGTTGAAGCTCTACTTGGAACCTTGTTACAATCCAGCCATGCTAAATATGATTTTTTGCCATTTTTCAAGTGGTCTTAAAGTTTTGATCAGGACTAATAATATATATATATAAATAAAAAGGAGAAAATCCAGCGGGAGCACCAGCCAAGGTGTGGGTGCAACGTCCAGCACGGGGCAGTGGCAAAACCCCAAGTATTGTAGAGACGAAAGAAGTCGGACTGCACTCCAAAATGATAGTGAAATAAACAATTTATTCACCCATAATATGGCAAACTTGCGACGTTTCGGCTCACAAGAGCCTTCCTCAAGCGAGCTTGAGGAAGGCTCTTGTGAGCCGAAACGTCGCAAGTTTGCCATATTATGGGTGAATAAATTGTTTATTTCACTATCATTTTGGAGTGCAGTCCGACTTCTTCCGTCTATATATATATATATATATATATATATATATATAGTACAATGTGCACAGAGGGGGCACTAACTGTATGATACTACCTCTATGGGCGTTATATATATGGCATTGTGGGGGCACTACCTGTGGCAACTATCTGTGTTGCACTATTTGTACGGCACTAATCATTTTAACACCGGAGAAGAAAACTTAGGCAGACTGGATCACCAATCTGTTCCAGTATAGTGTCAAGAATTCAGGATCATTTTACTGAATCTCGGATCAGGATTAGTAATGGATCTGGGTATTGAGAATCAATATGCAAATGACCCAAGATCCATGTGGCTCCGAAGTCATATTAGGAGAGAAATTTATAGGATGGTCATAAGACGGTGCCAAATTTGGCACACTTGGCCTGAGAAATGTGGCACAACAGAAAATAGAGGCCAATGCAATGGGTATGTGCTGTACTTAATAAGAGAAAAAACATTTTTTTTACATTTGATTTACAAGAAAAATTATATTAAAGAAGTTGTCCAACACCATAAAACAATCATCAATGTTTGCAAATGTAAAATTAAAAAAACGTAACTTCGACACGAAATTTTTAAAACTCCGTCGTTGTCTGATTTTGGAAGTGAAAATTCACTTGTACACTATTGCTTCCCAACACACCTGTGACATGCAGCTAATGAACTTAGTCAGACAACCGTCCCTTTCATACACATCACTGATACTTTGTCGGAACATCATGGCTTACAGGAGAAATAAAGATCTTCCCGGACCACTGAAATTGGAAAATCCATGCAGTTTTTGAAAATTAAATTATATTAGTGAATTTATTTATTTTACATTTGCAAAACAACGAAGAACTTTAGCTGGAGTCGGACAATCTTTTAATTCAAATTTATAGGGCTCAGACACCAGTCTCCTAGTGTCCTAGGCAATTATGTCCTTACCTACATAGGAATAATAAAGGAAGTCCATCCCCTGTTCCTATTCTCGCAGGTAAACTTGCATAGGGTGTAATGGCAGTGGGTGTGGAACCACTCGGGCACCTTGGAACCAAACCAGAGTTCTGGAAATGATTTTTTACAGTACAAATTAATTTATGAAGTTATTGCGCAAAGTCTCACGAGACTTCGCGAAGCAATAACCGTCTCAACTGAGGCAATACATTGTAATACTGTACAGAGCTCCTACTCCGTACAGTATTAGAACGAAGTTTTATGCGAATATGTTTCATCCGAAGTCGATTCGCTCATCCCTAGTTTTTACCCTTTAACCCCTGTACAGAGATCTGGACTCTGCTGCAGGAAAAAAAAAAAAAACAGGCCGCTACCTCTGGAGTAGTCTCTGAGTGATTGACAGCTGATCCATGGGAGTCAGAGACACCAGTGCAGGGCACCGAGGGGTCAGGCAAAATCCTAGTCAGGGACAGCCAGAGGTCAGGGCTGGTGGAGTACATGCTATATGGTAAATGACCCAAGGTCAGGGCAGAAAGCGTAGTGTCACTACAGAGGTCAGGCACAGGTCAGGCAGCAAAGGGTCAGAATCCAGTAAATGGGCAGAGGTCGGTACACTGGCAGACAAACAAATACAGCACACCTTCTCAGGGAATTATGAAGCTAGACAACCTATTGCTCAGGCAGCCTCCCATAGGGAAAGCTGTCTTAAAGGGAACCTGTCATCAACTTTATACTGACCTCACTGAGGGCAGCAGAAATTAGTGAGAGAAATACAGATTTAAGTGGTGTGTCACTCATGAGCTAAAAGTAAGTGGTTGCTGAGAACCAGCATAATAATCATTGCAGCCCAGGCCTTGAAAAGAGTTATTCATAATCTCCTGCTCTCTCACCCATCTGCTGATTACTGACAGTTCTCTCCTGGAGAGAAAGAAAGAAAACTAGGTAGAAGACTGTCAGTCATCAGCAGGTGGGTAGGGATAGCAGGAATTCATGAATAACCATGGCTCTTCTCAGGTGGCCGGGACTCTTTTTCCAGGCCCAGTCTGCAATGATTGTGATGTTGGTTCTCGGCAACCATTTACTTTTAACTTAGAAATGACCGACGGCTGAAATCAACTCACCTGTCTCTACTTTATTCTGCCGTTAGTATAGGCAGCATAAAGTGGATGACAGGGTCCCTTTAAGTACCCAAGGATAGTGAGCCATAGGTTGACTTGCCAGGGGATAAGAGGCAGATGACTGAGGGAGGGCCTCCAGGGAGGAGCGTCAGCATAACAGCACCCATGCCCGCCTAGGAGAATTGAGTGGCACCTTGAAAGCCAGTTGCATATTTCAAGTGCCCAACCTAAAGTCTGATACACATATAAGCAAATTTAGCATGTCCATCAGACAATATGAGCAAAATTAGTGTAAAACAGCAGATCTAATCAACAAGGGAATGAACTCCTCATCAGAATATTTGCCTACCTAATCTGTGGAGACGACATAAAGTCCTGCTGATGTTTTCCGCAGATGGTATACATGATCTGCATCTTTAGTTAGTAATTTAGAGAGATTTTAATGTACGCTCTCGGTTGTATCATTTAGTAACAGAAAAAAAGATAACTTGTACACACAGCAGGATAACTGGGAAAGCATCAAAGTTTACCTTTACACCACAATAATATATATATATATATATATATATATATATATATATACACACACATATATACACTCACCTAAAGAATTATTAGGAACACCATACTAATACGGTGTTGGACCCCCTTTTGCCTTCAGAACTGCCTTAATTCTACGTGGCATTGATTCAAGGGTGAAGGAGCCCAGCACCGCCCCGTATCTCCTGAATCTCCTCCTTGCTTCCCGACGTCACAAAGCTAGAGCGCCGTAATCTCGCGATGTGCTAGCTAGCGCATGCACAGTTTGTTCCCTGAGGCTGATGCCAGCACAGGGAAGGAATACTATGCCGACACTGCGCTCGCGCATCGCGAGATTACGGCGCTCTAGCTTTGTGACGTCTGGGAGAAAGGAGGAGATTCAGAGTATGTGGGCCGGTGCTGGGATCCTTCACAGTGGGCGTGGCTGGGCTCCGGAAAAGTTAGCAGCCTCATTTACATATATATAAAATCAGGTTTTTTTTACACAATAAAAGCACACAGAGCTATGGGGACTGGATATTGCGGATGTGCTAGCGGCGATCTAGCAACCCATGTCCTCAGCTCTATACCCAAAATCCAGGTGACAGGTTCCCTTTAACAAAATAGCAGCTCATAAATATTCATTAGGGCCTTTCATCCTTGCCCATCCCGCTAAGAATACAGGAGTAAGCCACTGATTGGTGGATCAAGTGATCGCACATGCTCTGCTTAAATATAGTGAATCTGATTGGTCAGAGCTGTCACTGCAGCACAAGCTTCTAGACCAGAGGGTCAGTAACCTTCGGCACTCCAGCTGTTGTGAAACTACAATTCAGCATGAGCCATTGATTTCTATGAGAGTTCTGAGAAAAGCAGAGCAAGCATGCATGCTGGGAGTTGTAGTTTCACAACAGATGGAGTGCCGGAGGATGCCTACCCCTGCTCTAGACTCATTCAGCCACAAGCTGATCCTTCAAAGTGAAAATTACTGAAAAAATAGCTAAAAAAAGACAACAAAAAATGCAAATAAATCATTGGTCTCTTTCTAATGAAACTTTCTAGAAACGGGCATAAATCCCAAGGATAGGTCATGAGTATCTGATCGGTGAGGGTCCAACACCCAGGACCCCACCAATCAGCTGTTTAAAAAGGCAGCAGCCACAGCCTTCTCCCTGCTCACCAAGCACAGCGCCGTACGTTGTATAGTGGCTGTGCTTGGTATCGCGCTCAGCCCCATTCACTTCCCGGTCATCAGTATCAAAATCCCAGAAAACCCCTTTTAACACATTTTCCAAGGAGTTTAAAAGTCACCTGCATACTGTCATCAGCAAAACACATATTACATGCATCGCCCTAGAACACTGCTACTAGAATATGTGAAATGAAAAACACCATTGTAAAAATGAACGAGAACCTACGAGGAACAATTTTAACCTGATATAAAACAAACTGGTGATGTTTATTTGATCTAGGACCAATAAAATGGGACTCGCTATGTGAAGAAGGGGGGGCGGGGGCAGGGGAATCAAAAGCCTTACATGGTGAAAATATCAAAAGCATCTGATGTCGACAGAGGTCAACGGCAAAAATGCAGGATATAAACGTCCTAAGCCAAGATGTTCCCAGCCAGTCTACGACTATATTAACCTGTCACAGAGAGCCACGCTGCGCAGTCTGTTTGAAGGAGATGTGTCACACAGGAGGTGATAAAATAAACCTGTCAATGGAGTCGGTGACTTTGGAGAGATTAAATTACATTTCATCTACTTTTATTAGGTCACTTTACACTTGTAGGGGGAATGGCCCTTTAACTAGTCCATTACAAAGGTTCTTGTTATAGGGGGATATCAGTCCTGCTGGACTCAAAAGACGTCTCTTCACATTTATTGTGTTCTAATAATCTCTACAGTGCGTGTCAGGAATAGAACTCAGCATAGTAGGAAATAAAAGGAGTTGTTCGGAATTTGGAAATTGATTGCCTATCCTCATCAAGATCAGATTGGTGGGGACCAGCATCCCTGTCGATCAGCTGTTTGAAGAGGCTTCGATGTGCACTGCGGCCTCCTCACAGCTTACCAAGCACAGCGCCGTACATTGTATAGTGGCTATGCTTAGTATTGCACATTCACTTGAATGGGACAGAGCTGCCCATAAGCCATATGACCAATGAACGCAGTCACTGGTCTGTAAAGAGGCCGCAGTGCTCACATCAGTGCTGCGGCCTCTTGGAACAGCTGATTGGTGGGGGTGCCAGGAGTCGGACTCTTACCAATTATATACCAATGACCTATCCTGTGTATATGCCATGAATATCAAAATCCTGGAAAACCCCTTTAACAAACCAAAGATTTCCAGAAATGAGCAATGCAGTGTGGGCATGGTGTGGCCATTTATATATACACACAACCCTTGTATACTGATGCATTGCTTATACTAAATTTTATCTACACAGTGCAGCCATGTAAATTTATTGGACTGACCACTTTCCAATTAAAAAAGTGCGGTAATTAAAGTGTAACTAACCTTTCAACAAACTCTGCATTAGTTAATAGTACAGTTTGTGTACATAAGATATAACACTGTTTGTAGCCATTATATGACTTGTCTCTGGGATTTTATTTAGCAGATTTCACCTCTGCAGGCTCTGTCTCTAGTTTTCAGTTCTCCCAGACCTGGTTGATCCCATCTACTACACAAAGAAAGTAGATGAGAATCTGCTTCCTAACCTTCTCTTGCTCAGAAGTAGCCCTTGGATCATGGAGGATATTACAGAGAAGTACTGACCTGTAAGAATGTGAATAAAGCACTTGTGCTGAGATATAAACTTCCTATGTAGCTGTGTAGTCTCTGGGTCCCATCTCACTGAGCTCCTGCTCACTCCTCCACCCTCCCTTCTACATAGACTTGTGTTGATGTGTGTAATATGATCCCTCTGTGAGTTGCTTTTGTCCTGGGCAGCTTCAAAGCATTTTTCAAAGAGAAAAGCATTTAAAGGGGTTAGTCAGTGAAAGATAATGATGACCTATCCTCAGGATAGGTCATCATTATCTGATCGGAGGGGGGCTGAGTCCCAGCACCTCTACTGATCAGCTGTTTCAGCCAGCCGCCACGCTCCCCTGAGTTTTGTACATTGTACAGCAGCTGTGCTTGGTATTGCAGCTCAGCCCTATTCACTTCAATAGGGTGATTTCACATGGCCTAGCTAGAGGCTGCAGCACTTACAGAGCGCCTGGCCTCTTCTAACAGCTGACCCCCAGCTATCTGATATTGCTGACCTAATAATGATTACCAGATGACCCCTTTAACAACGAAGAGGGGGAAGTAAACATCTGGTAACATGAGAACTAGTCATTTATCCCTACATCCTATGACAGCACCAGGAGAGAGGATCCGCCTCCCAGGACAGGAAACCCACAGGTATACATTTTAAGGAGCCTCTCCCTCATTCAGTGGTTTCCTGTCCTGGAAAGACAACTTGCAGTTTTTTTTTTTTTTTTCTGAAGCTACATGGGGAGTAGTTTCTCCCTGGATTTGAGGCTGGCTGAGCACACCTTGAAGACGACACACTGCATCTCATGGGGCAGCAAGATGCGATGGAAGCGCCGGCGGTCAGAAAATGTGTTAAATACAAGGCCGGATGTAGATAAGCTTGTTAAAGCTGTTAGAGCAACCATGAATTTTGAAGATGCTAAAGAAGTCCAATCTGTACAGGACATCATGTTTGAGGGGCTACAAACAAAAAAGAAAAGGGCATTTTTTATACATAAAAATATTGAGGCCATGATTAACAGGGAATTGAAACATCCGGATAAACGCAGTTTCATCCCAGGCTCGGTTAAGAGAAAATATCCCATTGGAGAAGGTGATTGCTCTTTATGGGATAAAGCCCCTAAAATCGATGTCCCCATAGCCAAAGTCTTGCGTAGATCCTCACTGCCTTTTGATGATATTGGTCAACTCAAGGACACGATGGATAGGAAGGCTTAGTTTTTTAAGAAGAACTTGGGAGTCCATTGGAGCGGCATTTAAACCTAATATCACTTCTACTTGTATGGCAAGAGCACAAATACTGTGGATTTAACAACTGGAGGCTCAGATAAAGGATAAAACCTCCAGGGATAAATTATTAGAATCCCTTCAGGCCATCTCTAAAGCAGCAGATTTTTTGGCTGATGCATCGGCTGATGCTGTTAGACTATCTGCTAGGGCCTCATCTATGGCAAAATCTGCTCGTCGAGCATTATGGCTGAAAAATTGGTCGGGTAATGTAGCCTCAAAAAGTCGCCTTTGTAGCATCCCATGTGAGGGTAAATACCTTTTTGGCTCAACCGTAGACTATATCCTAGAGAAAGCGGGAGATAGAAAGAAGGGCTTTCCCATCTTCCATTCCTCCTTCCTTTCGTAGACAGAATTTTTTGTTTTTTCAAAAGGGCAGGCGGTTTAAGAATAGGGAAAAAAGCCTGGGGCGAAAGAACGATAAGTGAAAATTTTCCAGATCCAGAGCTAGGCTTTTTTCGTTCAGGAATCAGATCTCAGATACTGCCAGAAAACATAATCCACAATGATGCCAGGGTGGGAGAAATATAAAAAAAATTCCTCCCAGCCTGGACAAAAATAACAAACAGCACCTGGATCCTTCGATCATTAAAAGAGGGATTCAGAATAGATTTAAAATATTCCCCTCCAGAAAAGTTCAGAGTAACCCAAGTAGGGTGCTCCGTTCAGGACTCCTAAGAAAAAAAGGTTTTAAGTCTTCTTCAGAAGGGAACACTTATTCCATGTCCAGAAAGAGAAGACGGTACGGGATACTGTTCCACTCTCTTTTTAGTCAAAAAGCCAAATGGAGACTACAGAACAATTATAAACCTAAAGTCTCTAAACAGATATCTACAATACAGACAGTTCAAGATGGAGACAATAAAATCAGTAGTGGAGCTCCTCTACAAGGACTGTTTTCTGGCGGTATTGGACATCAAGGATGCCTATTACCATCTTCCTATTTTTCCAGAACACCAGAAATACCTCTGAGTGGCACTGAGATTTCAGGGGCGATTGAGTCATTTTCAATTCCAGGTATTACCCTTTGGGATTTCAATGGCCCCGAGAATATTTACAAAACTGGTCTCAGAGATGGAAGCCCATGTAAGGGAAAAAGAACATCCTGTTTATACCATATCTGGCCGACTTCCTGATTGTAGCCCCATCAAGTCAAAATTTTTTATATCATGTTCAGCAGGCGACACAGATCATGTCGTCTTTGGGTTGGTTCCTAAACGAAGAGAAATCAAGCCTAGTTCCAGAAAGGAGGCAGCGGTTCCTGGGGATAATGCTGAACTCAATGGTTCAGAGATCTTTTTTAACGCCAGAAAAAAATCCAGAAGGTAAGGTCAGTGGCTCACTCCCTGATAGACAACCCTCGAGTTTATAAAAGGAAAGGGATGTCAGTGTTGGGAACCCTGAAAGCCTGTATCCCGGCAGTGAAATGGGCCCAGGTACATTGCAGAGCTCTTCAGTGGGATATCTTAGGGGCTTGGTCGGGCGAGGCAAGAGACCTGGAGAACAAAGTTTTAATCTCAGCTCAGACATGTCAGGCCCTAGAGTGGTGGCTTTCTCTGGACAATCTAGTCCAGGGTGTTCCTTGGAGAATAGTAAACCCCCTGGTTATAACCACAGATGCCAGCCCACGAGGATGGGGGGCGCATGTGGGGGATACCTTACTCCAGGGATTATGGAATTGCCCAATATCGGACAATTCTTCAAATCTGAAAGAGTTCATGGCCGTCCTTTGGTCCCTTCAGGGAGTTCTTCCCCTAATCAAAGATCGACATGTGAAGATATTATCCGACAATGGCTCCGTTGTAGCATATCTGAACCATCAAGGCGGAACGTGGTCCGAGTCTCTGGGAGCTCTGGCGTTTCAGATTTTCTCCCTAATAGAAGGGAGAGCCTTGTCCTTGTCGGCCCTTCACATCAGAGGGGTGGACAATTGGAAGGCGGATTATTTGAGTCGTCGGTCTCTGGATCAGAGGGAATGGTCCCTCAATCAATTTTTTCCAATAGTCAGTATCTGGGGATTACCACTAATAGATTTGTTTGCCACCAGAGAAAACAAAGGTGGAGAAGTTTTTCTCCCTATCTCCAGTAGACTTTCCGAACACAGTGGACGCCTTGCTTCAGCCGTTGAGCCAGGGTCTATTATATGCATTTCCCCCTCTTCAGATTATCCACAGGGTTTTGAAGAAGGTCAGAGGACAGGGCAAAGAAAATACTCATAGCTCCTTTTTGGCCCCGGCGAGCATGGTTTTACTGGCTAAGGATCATGTCTATAGCCGATCCCTGGGTCCTGTCGGAGAGATCCCGGATCTAATGCAAGGCCCAATTGTTCATCCCCCTGTGAAGGGACTCCATTTGATGGCGTGGCTTTTGAGCAGCGCTTGTTGTTAGACAAAGGGTTATCCGAGTCTGTTGTTTCTACCATGTTGCTAAGTAGAAAACCAGTAACCACCAAAATTCATGCCAGAACTTGGGGGGGGGGGCGTTTTTTAAGTTCTTGGGTGTTTCTCCCTCTACTTCCTGTCAACTCCAGCTTACTAAGGTTCTAGATTATCTCTAAAAAGGTGTAGAGAAGGGTTTAACATTAAGTACATTAAAAGTGCAAGTGGTGGCCCTGTTTTGTTTGACTACAGATTAGCTTGTCATCCTTGGATTATTAGGTTCTGTAAGTCAGTATCCAGACGTCTCCCCTCTAGGATGCTTAGGACGCCCCCTTGAGATCTCAGTCTAGTATTACAGGCAATGGTTAAACACCCTTTTGAGCCTATAGACACCTTGCCGATCAAAATGCTGACTTTGAAATGTATCTTTCTAGTGGCCATTACCTCGCTAGAAGAACAGGCGAGCTTCAAGCCCTCTTCATAAGTCCTCCATACACTATCATTCAGGAAGATAGAATTTGTCTTAGGACCGATCCAGCGTTTCTCCCAAAAGTAGTATCAGACTTCCATAAAGCCCAGGAAGTGATTCTCCTTTCTTTCTGTGCAGACCCCAAAAATCTGAGGGAGGCGGAGTTTCACTGTCTGGATGTTAGGAAATATGTTTTAGAATATATGGAGGCTGCAAAAGACTGGAGGAAGTCGTCTTCCTTATTTGTTTTGTATTCCGGTCAGAACAAAGGAAAATCAGCTAGTAAGGGAACTTTAGCTAGATGGATTAAACAGGCTATTTCTCTAGCTTATCTTTCTATGCAGAAACCTGTTCCTTCCGGATGGTTGGCCCATTCTACCAGAACAGTCTCTATCTCATAGGCAGAAAAATCTGCGGCCTCCATACAAGACATATGCAAAGCAGCAACTTGGTCTTCTGCTTCAACGTTCTACAGGCACTATAGATTGAATCTCTCAGCGGTGTCTGATTTTTCTTTCGGGCGTAAGGTCCTTCAGGCTGTGGTCCCCCCCTAATTTTTCACTCTCCAGGATATCTCCTGGTGCTGTCATAGGACGTAGGGATAAATGATAATTACTTACCGGTAATTAGATTTTCCGAAGTCCATGACAGCACCATTCTAATTACCCCCCTATTGCCTTCCTTTTCCTGTTTCCTAAAGTATTGGTGATGGGTCTGAGTTTCTATTTTCACACGGTGTGCATTAAATAAAAAAAGAAAAAGAAAAAGAAAAAAGGGGAAAGAAAATTTAACGCTAACAGATGAAGAACAGAAGGTTGGGTTGGCCCAAACAGAATGAATGGTTTGAAGGTGGTCTCTCGTCTCTGGAAACCACTGAATGAGGGAGAGGCTCCTTTAAATTTATACCTCTGGGTTTCCTGTCCAGGGAGGCGGATCCTCTCTCCTGGTGCTGTCATGGACTTCGGAAAATCAAATTACCGGTAAGTAATTATCATTTCTCTCTGATAAGACATATTACAAAGTTTCTTAAGTCGCTCGTACTATTGATTTATGCAAAGTTGTGTGAAAAATTTGTGACCATTTAAAAATATCAGACAGCAATACAAAAATATAAAAATTAGGGCGACTCCAACTAGCCATGAGTAAAGTTTAAAATTATGCGGTGTTTTTTTTTTTTTTACACCGCTCCAAGAAGAGTTAAAGGGGTTCTTTGGGAGTTTAAGAAAAGTGTACTTTCTTCAGTCCTGTAGAAAAAAGACTGCTCAGTTAGCGCTTACCCCTCCGTCGTGCCACCATCTCCGCTGCAGCCACACATCTTCAGGCTCTTCTGCTTGGTTCCCAACTGGATATATAAATGCAGCTGAACGGGAAGAGAAGGGCTCACACCCAGTTGGGACCCGAGCAGAAGAGCCTGCAGCCTGTGTGAATGCAGTAGAGATGGCAGCATTGGTGGCTTGATGGACAGGCAAGCACTAATTGAACTTCTTCCACTGGACAGAAGAAAAGATTGATTTCTTTAAAACCCAGAGAACCCCTTTAATAAAAGTTAATCACAAGAGGGGGGACTACACAATATTTTAATTTTATGGCTGATCAGTGTATATTCATACCATAGCCCACAAAACACCATAAATGCCATAGAGCTGGGTACATCTGGAGCTGGTGCTGGATATTATTACCTCTCATTTGAGAAGATGTGGTAAACAAAAAAAAATGGTAGAGCCCTTCCTTAGGTAACTGCCTTTGGAATAATTAATTTGCTCTGCAGCAAATGTCCAGAGAATAACAATGATTACAAGTATGCACCTTCTGACCGGTGTTATTCTGGATGGGAGGAGGGGATAGATTAAATATCTGGTCTAAGAGGTACAAGTAGGGTACAGCATTCGGAATTCCTCTATAGCCATAGTAAAGAAGCAAACAAGTGCTTTCTCTTATGCCTTATTCACACGTCAGTGTTTGGTCAGTGATTTCCATCAGTGATTGTGAGCCAAAACCAGGATTGGAGGTCTAAGGGTCTGCACCTATTGGCATGCCTTAGACTTTTTCCAGGGCGTGAGTGCCCCCTCTGGCACCCGTGCATAAGTTCGCCACCACTGGTATAGTGTATGTACATTCTAAATGTTGATAACTAATTGCCATACCTGCATGACCGTGTTTATTAAAGTCTACCTGCCGATCTGACATCAGACGTGGTGAACCGCAACTGCATAGTACAGTCAAGGTAAATGTATAAAACCCAGAGAGTATTGCACATGGGTCCCGTTATAATAGGACCCATGAACAAAATTCCCTGGGTGTTAATCTACACCCAGCATGTAGTTGCACATGTGCACCACCGCTCCATTCATATAGACTCACGTATGTGCACCACCGCTCCGTTCATATAGACTCACATATGTGCACCACCGCTCCATTCATATAGACTCACGTATGTGCACCACCGCTCCGTTCATATAGACTCACATATGTGCACCACCGCTCCGTTCATATAGACTCACGTATGTGCACCACCGCTCCATTCATATAGACTCACGTATGTGCACCACCGCTCCGTTCATATAGACTCACATATGTGCACCACCGCTCCGTTCATATAGACTCACATATGTGCACCACCGCTCCGTTCATATAGACTCACATATGTGCACCACCGCTCCGTTCATATAGACTCACGTATGTGGACCACCGCTCCATTCATATAGACTCACGTATGTGCACCACCGCTCCGTTCATATAGACTCACATATGTGCACCACCGCTCCGTTCATATAGACTCACATATGTGCACCACCGCTCCGTTCATATAGACTCACATATGTGCACCACCGCTCCGTTCATATAGACTCACATATGTGCACCACCGATCCATTCATATAGACTCACATTTGTGCACCACCGCTCCATTCATACAGACTCCCATATGTGCACCACCGCTCCATTCATACAGACTCACATATGTGCACCACTGCTCCATTCATACAGACTCACATATGTTCACCACTACTCCGTTCATACAGACTCACACATGTGCACTACCAGAGACTCGGGGACACACATTCTCATAATCAGTGTGGGTCCCTGCAGTCGTACGCTCAGCGATCATATATTTATCACCTACTGTGGATAGGTCAGAAATGTTAATGGGAAAAAACATTTAAGAGGATCCCCCCCATAACAGATTCTACGCAACTGGTAAGACGTTCCAAATTTTTATCTGTGTCTTGGAAAGCTGGGCGTTCAGCCAGATTTCAGCTCCGGCAGGTGTCACCAGGTAGTGTTTTCTTGTATTCTGAGAGGTAAACCTGTGCAGTCATGCAGGCACAATGAAGCTTCTGAATTCAGAGAACGTCCGCTGACAACCTCTATGCCAAGGACGGCCATGTTATTATCCAGCTCTCCCAATGAACCAGGACATGGTTGAACAGCACTTGTGACAATATCACAGAAGCAGACAGGCAATGATTAATATTCACCTGTCTTGATTTACAAGGGTAACACTCTGTTCAAAAGCCGCCGGCAGCAGTGCTGCATCTACCCCCCACTGTTTTCAATGGGAGGCTGCTCTGCATTTCATGAGCGGTGACCATGCCAAGAGAGGACATGTGCTTCCTTGGCGCAGGTTCTGGCCGGACGTTGCTGGAAGCTGCGGCGTGTGTCTGCTAGCGGTTTAGCTACAATCAATAGGGTTAAACCATGAGTAGGTCGTGCCATTGAAAGTGAAGAATCACGGAGGTGGTTTCTGCCGCAGAATATGCAGCGGATTTTGCCTTTGCAAAATCCACTGTGTGAACTAGACTCGAATGTCCTTTCTAATTTTGCTGGAAAAAACCTACTGTCTTTGGTGTGAAAATTGTTGGGCATTTTCATACGTATACAATATTATCTAATGACATTATAATCAAAATGAATGCTCATCTCATTGCCTTTAAGAATCAGATCAGCCTGAAACCAAAGTTATATTATGTGGCTGAAAAAGCCAAGATGAGCTCATGGCAAGTTCAGTCTATATAAAAAAATAATAATAATTGGGAACATAAATGGACATTGTATTTAAAAAGTTAGTGCTAAAGATATGAGACCATCTGTAAGAAGTAAGTCAACTCCCTAAGACATATCTGTCTGGAGGGGACATGGTTACTTGATAAGGACTCATGTCCTTGGAGCACACCTGCTGTATGAGGTTCAATTCATATATTCATAATTATATATATATCTCTGCATGGTATATTTAGTTTACAACATATGTTAATCAATAATTAATATAATGTGTTATCTATGTGTAACAATGTATCGATTTATATATGTCATACTATGTATTTACCATTTAGAAGGTATTGTAGAAGATACAAAAACAAGTAAGTTTAAGTTAATTGGATTCCAAAACAATAGTTATTCATGGGAGTACATAAATGTAATGTACAAGTTCCGATGCCAAGGATCAAAGCCGCTACATAAAATTTTCATCAAGTCAACCCATATTTCAAAAAGATAGGAGAAGACAGTCAACTCCAACAAGTCCAGGATATAGGTAATTAAAAGTGTAAGGAAAAGACCTTCCTCAGTGATTTATGGTAGGAAGGTCAATGAGGTCCTGTGAAAATATTATTAGATATTTAATTTTATGCTTAAAAAGTTGTTATATTCACCTACAGTACCGCAGTGCCATCTGGAGGCAGATGGGCAACATTATATTATTTCATTATTTGTTCTAATACCATATTAGGAGTTGAGATAACGTCATGATGTTATTAGCATGCGAATACACCCACCCTACCTGATTGGGAATCCATAATCTAAAGGGGATGATTCTTAGATAAGGGGGGGGGGAATAATTACTCGTGTGTGGAGTAGCATGGGAGCGATCAAGAGAAAGAGAGAGGGAGGAGAGGAGAAGTTGAGGTCTATCAAGATGGAAGCCATAATGAGATGCGCTATGATGGACCACCCAGCTTTCCTAGGAGCAGAAGTGAGATTCCTGCTAGGACTTGGTAAGAGACACAGAAAATGATATTTCATTTTATTAAGACTAATTTAATAGTGTGGGTGAAATTATACCATCTAGATTGGCGAATAAATAAATGATTAAATTAATTGATCATCTCCATGTTGAGATGTAGTCTTAGGATATTGTGAGGCTTCATTCTACCTGCAGAAGAATCTAGACTCAATATCTAGCAAAGCATTAAATGATTGCTTATATATGTATATATTGATAGAACATTCTTCGCCAAGCTAAGTGATGGATTCCCACGGGAAAGACGTCAAATCCTTTTCATTTAAGATCCTAGATCCCTGTTATTTGTCTTAATAGTCTTACCAATTTTTTATATGTGAAAATAGTCCAGGATGGGGCGGAAGGATACAGTTATCTCTTCTAAGTTATATCCTTGGATGGATTTGCCCATGCCTGAAGCCATGTGATGTGTAGTTGATTAGGGGGGCAGAATGTATTTAGCATTCTATAATGATGTCTAGGATTAGACATGCCCATCTTGATATCATGAGATTTTCTCTGAACAGAAGTAATGTATATAACTTATGTTCCTACTTTGATATCCTAACCTAATAATAGCTTGATTATAATGTGACAAGTTATTTCCACTCACATGTATTGTTAAGCTTGTAATGCTTTATATTAACGATATATATATATTCATTTGCATGTATCATTGTGTTTATTTACTTATATATGTTTATAATCTTGTAACCAATAAATCTGCATATTTTTATAATAACTGTGTATTGTTGTATAATGCAGAACTACATTTTATCATTAACGTCATCTCACGTCAAAAAGAGCTTATTTATCTGAGGAAATAGTCGGACTCAGATGTGAATTGTATCAATTAGGTTGTCTACAATTCACCAGGTCATGATTTTAAGAATTTATGACAAATTTTATAAATTTTATTTTTTTATGGTTAATAATTTTTATGACCATAATAAATAATTCATAATTGAATTATTACCCCCCGACAAAATATAATAAAATGCATTTTTGCTTATCGTGAGGTCGGTTAATGAAGTCATAACGGACTATAGGGGAGATTTATCAAGTGAAGTATGCCCGCATTGCCACTATACGGCGCTTCTGGCTCCGTCCACTGTCATGTTCCTGCCTGCTGGAAACCACTGATAGGTGGGAGTGTCAGACCCCCACTGATCTGATGAATTATCCTGAGGATATGTCATCAATATTGAAAAACTGGGGAACACCTTTAAAAAGTCTTACCAGACTGTAGTACTGATGACCAGTCCTTTGGACAGGAAATGAACATAAGATTGGTGGGTTTCTAACTCCCAACATCCTCACTGAACTGCTGGTTATACGGCTCAGAAACAGGGAAACAGCACAGCTCCATGAACCGGGTAGTGGCCATGAGTGGTACTGTGGCGCTATTTACACCAATATGATACATACAGTCCTGATCAAAAGTTTAATTAAGACCACTTGAAAAATGGCAAAAAATCATATTTAGCATGGCTGGTTCTTAACAAGGTTCCAAGTAGAGCTTCAACATGCAACAAGATGAAATGAGACTGAGACAAAACATGTTTTGAGCATTCAATTTAATGAAAACGAATAAACTGAAACAGGCTGTTTTTCAGCTGA
Organism: Bufo bufo; assembly: GCF_905171765.1. NCBI lineage: Eukaryota > Metazoa > Chordata > Amphibia > Anura > Bufonidae > Bufo > Bufo bufo. The sequence continues at coordinate 45,020,381 of NC_053398.1, forward strand.
TCAAAATTTTAGGACCACATGCCTTTAAAAAGGCCAAATCTGTGCAAAGATGTGGATTCATTGTCATTTTCTGTCAGGTAGTCACACGTTGTGATGGCAAAGGCAAAAAAACTCTCCCTTTTTGAACGTGGTCGGGTTGTTGAACTGCATAAGCAGGGTCTCTCACAGTGCGCCATCGCTGCTGAGGTGGGACGCAGTAAGACAGTCATTTGGAATTTCTTAAATGATCCTGAGGGCTATGGAACAAAAAAGTCAAGTGGAAGACCCAAAAAAATGTCATCAGAACTGAACCGGAGGATCAAATTGGCTGTCTGTCAAGACACTGGACGATCCTCGACCCAAATTAAGGCCCTTACTGGTGCTGACTGCAGCCCCATAACCATCAGACGGCATCTGAGACTGAAGGGCTTCAAAAACAAAAAACGTCTTCAAAAGACCTCGTCTCCTTGAACGCCACAGAACTGCTCGTTTGGACTTTGCAAGAGGGCACCAAACATGGGACATTCAAAAGGTAGAAGAAAGTTTTATTCTCTGATGAGAAAAAATGTAACCTTGATGGTCCTGATGGTTTCCAACGTTACTGGCATGACAAGCAGATCCCATCTGAGATGTTTTCTACGCGCCACAGTGGAGGGGGCGCCATAATGGTCTGGGGTGCTTTTTCCTTCAGTGGAACAATGGAACTTCAGGAAGTGCAGGGGCGTCAAACGGCCACTGGCTATGTCCAGATGTTGCAGAGAGAATTCCTCATGACTGAGGGCCCTCGTCTGTGTGGTAACGACTGGGTTTTTCAACAGGACAACGCTACAGTACACAATGCCCGCAGGACAAGGGACTTCTTCCAGGAGAATAACATCACTCTTTTGGCCCGTCCTGCGTGTTCCCCTGATCTAAATCCAATTGAGAACCTTTGGGGATGGATGGCAAGGGAAGTTTACAAAAATGGACAACAGTTCCAGACAGTAGATGGCCTTCGTGCGGCCGTCTTCACCACTCAGAGAAATTTTCCCACTCACCTCATGGAAACGCTTGCATCAAGCATGCCGAAACGAATTGTTGAAGTGATAAATAATAACGGCGGAGCTACTCATTACTGAGTTCATGTTTGGAAGTTGGATTTCTGTTTTGAAGGGGTTTAGTTTTTTTTTGGAGGTGTGGTCCTAAACTTTTGATCAGCTGAAAAACTGCCTGTTTCAGTTTATTCGTTGTTTTCATTAAATTGAATGCTCAAAAAATGTTTTGTCTCACTTCCATTTCTTCTTGTTGCATGTTGAAGCTCTACTTGGAACCTTGTTAAGATCCAGCCATGCTAAACATGATTTTTTGCCATTTTTCAAGTGGTCTTAAACTTTTGATCAGGACTGTATGACCAGTGCAAAGACCATCAATCCATCAATATTACAGCCCTGGAAAATCCCTTTAAAGCGTTGTCTCACTTCAGCAAATGGCATTCATCATGTAGAGAAAGTTAATACAAGGCACTTACTAATTTATTGTTATTATCCATATTGCTTCCTTTGCTGGCTGGATTCATTTTTCCCTCAAATTATACACTGCTCGTTTCCAGGGGTTACGACCACCCTACAATCCAGCAGCGGTGGTCGTGCTTGTATACTATAGGAAAAGGCGCTGGCCTATGTGCACTCCTGGCCCCGAGACAGGCCTGCGCCTTTTCGTATAGTTTGTGACATGGCCACTGCTGCTGCATTAGTGGGTGGTCGTAACCATGGTTTGTGGAAAAGATTTCCTAAAATACACTCTGCTGCTAATGTGGATTAGCCCGACTAAAACTAAATTTGCAGCAGCAAATCCGCAGAGCATCCACGCTATGTGTACATATCCTTAAAGGGGTTATTCCATCAGGAAAACTTAGTCTCAAAATACAGTTGTTTGACAATTAAAGAGGTTTTCTGAGATTTTACTACTGATGAACAATCCTCAGGATAGGTCATCAGTATCTGATCGGTGGAGGTCCGACACCAGGGTCCCCCGCTGATCAGCTGTTTGAGAAGACACCGCTGCTCGGAGTAGTGCCGCAGCTTGCTCGCAGCTTTTCCTAGGCCGGTGATGTCACGTTCATCGGTCACATGGACCAGGTACAGCTCAGCCCCATAGAAGGGATAGGAAAGGTATTATAATATGGCCCCCATTCATATGGGCTACACGGCAAGAGCAAAGTATTTTAGAACTATGATTTGGCTTTGAGAATATAGTCGAAAAGGTAGAAAAGTCACCCGCAACACAAAATCCGACATGTCCGGATTGTTTTGCGACTCATGGGGCACCATTGACAAACATGACATGATATGTTGCAGTGTAGCTGGACCCTCTCCACACTGGCTCAAAAACAATAGAGCAGGGATCAGCAACTTTCGGCACTCCAGCTGCTGTGAAACTACAACTCCCAGCATGTACACACACTTGGCTGTTCTTGTAACTCCCACAGAAGTGAAAGGGGGAATTCTGGGAGTTGTAGTTTGAGAACAGCTGGATCGCCGGAGGTTGCTGATCCCTGCAATAGGGTATATGGAGAGGGAATGTTCAAACGGGTTTACTCCCAGCATAATTTTAGCGGGACCAGAATACACTCATGCTCAAAGAAGAAGTGCCATCTTTAAAATATTAAAGTGCAAATGCAAAACTATAAGTGTGAATATTATTAACATATAGAAAAACTGAACAGAGGCTGAAGCAATCGAGGGGAGAACAGCACCAGCATAGATCACCAGGGATAAGATACTGGCAAAATTGTAGGGGAAAAAAATAATATGCATCCCTACAGGCCCTAGTCTACACAATACTTCATTTGTCAGAGCAGCAGTTTGTGCTCCACAGCTGCTATTCCTGGTGTTACTGGGGCAGAACATTGCAGCCACTGTCAGCTATCCCGATGAGAAATACAGAACCAATAGCTGGAAATATGATCTTGGAGGGTGTATAAGTGTATGCTCCTACTAAGAATATCTCTTTATTTTAGGTGAATATGATGGTCAGAGATACAGCAGGAGCACTAGGGGTTAATTGGAATTCACATACATATTGCAGTGACATTGATAAACCGCCATTAATTAAGAAATGAGTCGCTTACAAGATCCATTTTATTGGGGACGGGGACAATTTTTCATCTGGTCTATCTTATTCCTCATCAGAATATTCATCAATTTTGAATAGACGCTGCTTTATAACTCTCGCTCTTTCACCCTCCTCCAGCCTGTGTTCTTTACTCATTTCGAGCAGGACGGCTGCCAGCAAACACTACGGTGCAAAGCAATGGGAGACACTGATGTAAAGCACATTCAGCATGTTCAACAAAACCAAGCTCTCTTTAATGGTATAGTGTAATCCTGAACTACTACAACACCCATCATTACTCCAGTGCTCCATTCTGGTGCTTAGAACTCTAATTGTGGGCTTAAGGCTAAAAGAACCATTGTACTAGCCTGAGGTCATATTTACACTGCTGGACATGGCTGTATAATTATGTAAGCTGGAATGTACTGCGCCTATCAGACAGGGCGCATATCTGTGGCAAGCACTGAAAGAGCCAATTGTGGCTGAAGCTGTTAAAGGGGTTGTCCCACAAAAAATATTCTACATTCTTCAAACCAGCACCTGGATCTGAATAGTTTTGTAACTGCATGTATTCAAAAATGTAGTATAGATTTTCAATAGAATGTATCTATATAGCGCCACCTGCTGTTGATTTTCCATATTTCTCTGTCCACCTTGCTGAAGTGGTCACACATGCTCAGTTCGATCATTCAATTGCCACCAGCCCAATCTACTGTTAGAAGCTGTGACCATTACAAACAGTGAAGAAAGGACATTCCGCCTGAGAAAAGATGAGAAGACACACCCCCTGAAAGGACACACCCTCTAAGCTGCCAGCCTGTAGAAAATATAGCAGAGCAATAGGAGCAATGAGTGGGGAGAGCTCTAGATCGATGTGAGGTACAGGGATCCTTCTAACGTTTTTTAGAAGACACTGTAATGTATTATAGGTCGTCTGACTTTTCTTTTTTTACATTAAACATGGAAAAAACCCTTTAAGGGGAGTGATAAAGGGTTATGGGGTGGAAAATATGTGGCTGAGGCAATTATGGAGGCATACAGTGCATTCAGAAAGTCTTCAGATGCTTTCACTTTTTTCACATTTCGTTATGTTGCCGTCTTGTCCTAATTATTTTTTTTTTATTAACATTTTCTCCCCATCAATCTGCACTTAATACCCCATAATGAGAAAGTGAAAACAGAATTTTGAAACATTAGCAAATTTATTAAAAAGGAAAAAAAATGCACATATCAGACCCTTTGCTATGACACGTGAAATTTTGTTCTGGGGGCCTACCATTTATCTTGATTATCTTACAGCGGAGTCCACCTGTGGTAAATTCAGTTGATTAGACATTATTTGGAAAGACATACCCCAGTATATATATATGAGGTCTCACAGCCGCCAACGCATATCAAGGCCAAGCCAAGCCATGAGGAGGAAAGAACTGCCTGAAGAGTCTGGAGAAGGGTACAACAAATTCTGCGCCATTGAAAGAGCACAATGACCTCCATAATTCTTAAATAGAAGACGTTTGGAACAACCAGAACGCTTTCTATAGCTGGCCGCCCCACCAAACTAAGTAATCGGGGGAAAAAAGGCCTTGGCGAGAGAGGTGGCCAAGAACCCAATGATCACTCTGGCTGGTCTCCAAAGATCCTGTGTGCGATGGGAGAAACTTCCAGAAGGTCAACCATCACTGTAACACTCCATCGATCTAGGTTTTATGGCAAAGTGGCCAGAAAGAAGCCTCTTCTTAGTAAAAGACACGATAAATTTTGCAAAAAATAACTAAAGGACTATGAGATTGAGAAACATCTCATGTTTGGAGGAAACCAGGTGTTGATCATCACATGCCCAATACCATCACTACAATGAAGCATGGTGGTGGTAGTATCATGCTGTGGGAGAGTTTTGCAGTGGCTGGAACAGGGAGACTGTTGAGGGTGAGGGAATGGAGCAAAGTACACAGATATTCTTAATGGAAACCTGATCCAGAGTGTTCTGGACCTCAGACTGGGCCAAGGGTTCACCTGCAACCAAGACAATGACTCTAAGCACACAGCCAAGACAACACAAGAGTGGCTGAGGGACAACTCTGTGAATGTCCGTGAGTGATCCAGCCAGAGCCCTGACTGAACCCAATCGAACATCTCTGGAGAGACCTGAAAATGGTTGCCCACCGACGGTCCCTACCCAACATGACAGAGCTTGAGAGGGTCTGCAGAGAAGAATGGCAGAAAATCCCCAAATTCAGATGTGCAAACCTTGCATCATCATCTCCAAGAACACTGGAGGCTGTAAGTGCTGCCAAAGTCCTGAGTAAAGGGGATGAATATTTACCTCAATGTTTAATTTTTACTTTTCAATAAATGAGCAAAGATTTGTACCATTCTGTTTCTGCTTTCTCATTACCGGGTATTGGGTGCAGAATGATGGGGAACAACTAGATTATTTTTTTTGTTTAGCACCAGACCGCAACATAACAAAATGTGAAAAAAGTGAAAACTTTCCAAAAGCACTGTACCTGTGACGGGCACAGACAGACATAGTCTTTTCAGAAGATTTGTACTGTTACAGCTATATATATATATAATATATATCATTGGTTTGCACAGGACTGCTGTCAGACCCATCAGCAAAATTCACACTGCATTCCACACCGATGTTCGGTGGAACAAACAGAAGGGGCTGCAGTGTTTTCCTACATGTGGGTACAAAGTAATAACACCTTATTATAAACCCCGAGCATACAAATTACAACTCTGCTTTACTTCAAACAGCATAGGGTATTGCTCGTCTTTACTTTTTGTCTGCCGCTGCCGGTATTTTTGCTGTTAACCATCAGCAAACATTCTCTGTATTTACACAGGAAAAAAAACATCAATTTTCAATTTCAAAGACTTCTTTGGCCTACCTTCTAGACACCACACATGGAGGCAGCAAGCTGTCTGAAGGGTTGAGCAGGAATTCTCCTATACTGTTAGCTTTAGCACACGGTGGATATCCAGGGAACTGTCAGTAATTGCTGAGACTAGGGAAATAATCATCTAGCATCATATACATTTATCAGCCATAAATATATTTTTGGATATCATTTCGGATTGGCAGCTTAACTTTCGGCCACAGGAAATTGTTGTCAGGAAAATATTAAAGGGGTTCTCCAGGCTACAGGCTATCCTCAGGATAGGTCATCAATAACAGATCAGTGGTGGCCCAGGACCCGCCACTTACATGATGGAGTGGAAGCAAAAGGATTCAGACCCTGTAGTTTGCAGCGCTGGCGTACTGCAGCTCAGCTGCCATCCACTTGAATGGGAACTGAGCTGCAGTACCCTGGCATGGGCACTACACAGTATGAGGAGCTATCTGCTTCCAGCTTTGTACACTGCAAAGTTAATGGCACTACGACAGCCCGAACTAGCTGTCGGACTCCTGCCGATCTGATATTGACAGCCGCTTTAACTACTTGTGGACCTATCGATCTTTTAAGTCATATGCATATAATTCTGCAAGACCTTGCTGAGTCTGCAGCTGCAGGAGCAGTGAAGCAATTGCAAGTGACAGACAGACTTCCTATAGAGAAGACAGAGATGGTTTATTACCATCGCTGCTTTCCTGACCAGGAAGTGACCATGACACTTCCTGCCCCATCCCATCATCACGGGATCGGCAGGTGACTGCATGAGCTGCTGGGTTTTAGCAGACGCAGATCAGCTCTACAATAACTTTCCATGGGCTATAGGTCAGCTCCTGTTACAGGAGAAATCAGCAACAACAACAAAAATAAAAAATAAAATGTTAAAATGCCTCCAACGATCTTGCATGACCATACGGGGGAAGGGGCACAAAGTGTAAAATAAAGATAGAAAAACAACTAAAATAAAAACAGACCACCATTACTAGCCCACAGCTTCTATTCCCGCTCCCAGCATATCCACATATAAAAATGACCATAATTTCTTAAAGGGCATCTATCATCAGCAGCAGATTTGTACCTATGACACTGGCTGACCTGTTACATGTGCACTTGGCAGCTGAAGACATCTGTGTTGGTCCCATGTTTATATGTGTCCGCATTACTGAGAAAAGTGATGTTTTAATATATGCAAATGAGCCTCTAGGAGCAACGAGGGCGTTGCTGTTACACCTAGAGGCTCTGCTCTCTCTGCAACTGCTGCACCCTCTGCACTCGGACAGGACCAGACAGTGAAAACATCATCATGACTGGCCCTGTCAAAGTGTAGAGGGCGCGGCAGTTGCAGAGAGAGCAGAGTCTCTGTGTGTAATGGTAACGCCCCCGTTGCTCCTAGAGGCTCATTTGCATATATTAAAACGTAATTTTTCTCATAAATGCGGGCACATATTAACATGGGACCAAAACAATGTCTTCAGCTGCCAAGTGCACATGTAACAGGTCAGCCAGTGTCGTAGGGACAAACCTGCTGACAGATGCCCTTTAAAAAATATTTTAGTTGCACATAGGTAGAGATTTATCATCTTTCTCTGGTAAAGTGGCTTTAAAAAGTTGAAAGCTGTGTGCTTGTAACTTTTTGAATGCAGCTTTTAGAAAAAAAAAGTCACAAGTGCCTCTTTTTACGCTGCCCTCAGCACTTTTTTTTAAAAGTTGGCGTAGAAAGGACCGGAAAGGGAATGCAGCCAAAAATCTGTGGCAGCTCCGAGCTGTCATAGATTTCTGTTTAGGCACAGGGACTGCCGGAGGGTGCGTCTAATTTATGACAAGGAGTGGACTTCATCATAAATTAGGGTACTTTCACACTAGCGTTCTTCTTTTCCAGTATTGAAATCCCGTAAAGGGTCTCAATACCGGGAAAAAACACATCAGTTTTGTCCTAATGCATTCTGAATGGAAAGCAATCCGTTCACTATGCATCAGGATGTCTTCCGTTCCGTCCCTTGTACGGTATTTGACTGGACAAAATACGCAGCTTGCTGCAGTATTTTTTCCGGCCAAAACCCCGGAACAATAGCGCACTTGCAGAAATTCCATAGAGATGTATTAATGTTGGATCTGGTACCAAGTGTTTGGTGCATCGCTGGATCCGGTTTTCCGGTCTGCGCATGCGCCGGGATATAGGAGGAGATGCTTTTGCTTTTAATCTTTAAAAAAAATATAAATACCGGACCCGTTATTCCGGATGATACGGATCCGGTATATTACCGGATCTGTCTAAGGGATCCGGAAAAAAGCTATCCATTTGTATACGGCTTGCCGGTATATCAAGACCTGCAAATCTCCCCCTTTGTGGTGTGAAAAAAAAAAAAAGGGAAAAACTTTAAAAACTAGTTTTTAAATACATATACTGGGTCAAAAAGAAAAGTAAAGTAAAAATTAAGTCCACGTAACAGTAAAACAAAGATGCAATTTTTTTTAGTTTTTACATCCAACAATCTGAGCTGAGCAATTTCTTATATTTTTACGGCTTCATTTTTTAAAATATTTATGTAGCTTCAAATTCCCTGGCATACACACCCATACATTTTGATAATGGGGCTCTTTAAAGGGGTTGTCCAGGACTAGAAAAAGATGCCTTTTCCTAGTCCAAACAGAAGTCGTGTGCCAAAACCTGTTACAGACAAGATGAACCATTTGTAGCATCAAAGTAAACCCAGATATCCAGGAGAAACAAAGTGAGAATAGAAAGGGATCAGAGCTGGGGAAATGTCTTGACACCTAGAAAATATTTGAGAACTATGCACAGTACAGCAATTCAACTCCAAAGAAAAGGATGGAGTCTATTACACATACTCACCTATGTGTGTTCAAACAATACTAAACGCTTTTTCATATTTAATTAAAATTAATTAAAATAGAACAGACTACATGCAGATCCCGAGATCCTGCTAAAATTATATATATATATATATATATATATATATATATATATATATTCAAAGAATGAAGAGGCAGCACTTCCAGTTGTTAGGTGATAGGGTGACGACCCCAAACTTTATTCCAGCTGGAATAAAGTTTGGGGTCGTCACCCTATCACCTAACAACTGGAAGTGCTGCCTCTTCATTCTTTGAATATATATCTTGGAGGACAAGCCAGCCTCTGTGAGGATTTCTTGCACCCAGAGCTCCACATCTGACTGTGCTGCTGCATTATTTGTGGTATTATATATATATATATATATATATATATATATATATATATATTCTACCTGCCAAATATGACCAGCAAATATTCGTGCAGATCCGTTAAGACAACTTTTGGGAATACTGTTTATTCAAAGTCCCAATTTTGGGTAATTATGGCATAAATAACATTTATAAAGTATAGACTGATAGCTTTAAGAGCTTTTCACTTTCAAGACGAATTTCGAAGACACCAATAAAATAAATTCTTTTTATTTGAGGAGTAGGAGATATACCCACTCAAGACATATTTAAAAGGAATTCTTCACCTGTATTCCAATTTATTTATTTTTTTGCAATTTCTTAAAAAATTCTGCTATATAGACAGTACAGCAGGTTGAGTACTTTACTGCAGTTGCAATAAATGAGAGTTAGTGTCACGCTGATGTGTGGGAGGAAAACACCACACCGAGCATAGGAAGGAAAGGGGAAACCAGAATAAGGCCTGGAAACTAGGGAAGGAAGATGGACACCTCCTAGAGAAAACCCTAACTCCAGTCCTGTCAGACTACCAGTATGAACAGGCCCCAAAAGGTAGGAAGGTTCATACACAGGGTACCTAGAAACCTATCTCACCCTATAGGACCCTGGAACTAATGTCAGGACTGAGTCTACCTGTTCCTCCAAATGGAAGGACGAACAGGAGTCTTCCTCAGGCTTAAAGGGCTTCTGTCACCCCACAAAAGTCTTTTTTTTTTTTTGGGATAGTTACATTCCTTATAGCGCGATATAGGAGAATATAATCTTGTCACTTACTTTCATGCGGCCGTTTCTTTAGAAAACGAAGTTTTATAATATGTAAATACGGTCTCTACCAGCAAGTAGGGCGTCTACTTGCTGGTAGCCGCAGCAGAAAACCGCCCCCTCGCCGTGTTGATTGACAGGGCCAGCCGTGATCTCCTCCTCCGGCCGGCCCTGTCAGTATTTCAAAAATCGCGCGCCTCTGTTCATTCGGCGCAGGCGCTCTGAGATGAGGAGGCTCGTCTCCTCAGAACTCCCTCAGTGCGCCTGCGCCGATGACGTCTTCTCTTTCGGTGATGTCATCGGCGCAGGCGCACTGAGGGAGTTCTGAGGAGACGAGCCTCCTCATCTCAGAGCGCCTGCGCTGAATGAACAAAGGCGCGCGATTTTTGAAATACTGACAGGGCCGGCCGGAGGAGGAGATCACGGCTGGCCCTGTCAATCAACACGGCGAGGGGGCGATTTTCTGCTGCGGCTACCAGCAAGTAGACGCCCTACTTGCTGGTAGAGACCGGATTTACATATTATAAAACTTCGTTTTCTAAAGAGACGGCCACATGAAAGTAAGTGACAAGATTATATTCTCCTATATCGCGCTATAAGGAATGTAACTATCCCAAAAAAAAAAAATGACTTTTGTGGGGTGACAGAAGCCCTTTAATGACAAACAACAGAGAAAGGCAACACACACATATATCAAAACAAAATACAAAAAGGGAACGGAAACACTTATCAATAATGAAGCTTCAGTAGCTCCAGGTACTCAGCCGAGAACCAAACACAAGCTAACCACAAGTCCAACAGAAGCTATAAACAGCAAAGCATAGTGGGAGAAACAACAATAAATAGAGAAGGTTAAATGACCACAATAGCAACACCTGGGGATAGAAGGTGTGGCAAGCACCAGAAACAACACAGACTTCATTTGATCCAAAAGGAAAACATGTCAGATCAAACCACGTGTTGCCAGTCTCACAGATCTCCTGCCACCTGTCGCGGTAATGTCCGTATGTCTCGGTATGTCCATGATAGTTAGGGTGCTTACACACATGAATTTTTCATCAGCATTTCTTAATACAAAAAAAAGTCAGAATAGCCACTGTAGGAAGGCCGTTGACGGAAGGTATGTGTCACCAATGTTCCTGGCCTCGGTGAAGTAAGAGCCAGTATTATCAGGTGTCAGCGGCAGCTAATGCTGATTGACACTTTGCTATTTTAGTATGGCTGTATAGCTGATCCGGGAAGGCTCTTACTGGGAGTAGTCAAAGTGATGGGTGGGTGACTACTCCCCACGTTCCAGGCCGGGTCTTGACTGGCCTATAAAAAACCGAGCCAGCAGTGTCAGCTGAGGGTGATTACCTCTTTCTGACAGAGGAGCTCTGGCAATCGCTGGTGTGGGAACTGAGCCCTGTGCTGGGCTGAAAAGCTAGCAGTTTTCCCAATAGAGCTCGAAGAGCTCCAGCGTGCTGTGTTTTTGAAAAGCAAGAAAGACAAAAAATGCCACTAATTAACAAAAACACCAGTATCATATTTCCCACAGACCTTCCGCTAACATTTGGAGGAAAAAAAACAATAAAAACCCAAAATGCCTATGTGTGAAAGCATCCCCAGAGTTGGTACCAATATCTACAGGATAAGGGATAAGCAGCACTCGTCTATCTCCGGCAGTCCCATTGAGAATGAAAGAAATGAGTTACTATCCTGTCTCCAACTGACCTCCATCAGTTAGAGTAATAATAGTGAGATGAGTTAACTCTGTCCCAGTCTAAACAAAAGAGTGGCAAAGCTGCTGAGAAAGCTGCAGACAAGTCGACAAGTAATATTAGCTCACTGGGGTAGATTTATTTATTGAAAATGTACTCGTTTTTTGGCTCATTTTGCACACACAAAAAACTGTTTACACACTTATCTAAGCATTTTACACACTGTAGGTGCGGTCTCCTGAGAAGGTTTTCTCTAGGAGGTGTCCATCTTCCTTCCCTAGTTTCCAGGCCTTATTCTGGTATCCCCTTTCCTTCCTATGCTCGGTGTGGTGTTTTCCTCCCACACACGAGCGTGACACTAACTCTCATTTATTGCAACTGCAGTAAATTACTCAACCTGCTGTACTGTCTATATAGCAGAATTTTTTAAGAAATTGCTAAAAAAAAAAAAAAAATGTAATACAGGTGAAGAATTCCTTTAAATATGTCTTGAGTGGGTGTATCTCCACACAAAAGGACGTGGTCTAAATGAGCCTCTGAGCCAAAAATTGTGCACATTTTTGGAGTAAAAAGTACTTTACCTTATGGGTATTGTTAACTTAGACCATGTGTAAGGGCAGCAAGAGACTGTCTGAAACATGTCGGGGTTAAGGGGTGATGATCTGGGTTGAACCCTTTTTTTTGGGATGTTATTTTTAAAGGGGTTTTCTGAGATTTTTCTTACTGATGACCTGTGCTCTGGATAGGTCACCAGCATCTGATCGGTGAGGGCCCCATCAGATACTTCCGCGGCCTTCTTTCTGCTTTTCCTAGTGCCAAATGATTTTATTACAAGCGGATATAATGTGACATGTGGCAGCGGGCCACCCTAGTTAACAAGACAGATATCTCCAGGTAATATCTAAATGTACATATAAAAGAGGCAATAACTGAGTAGTGAAATATTAGAGAGAACTGAAGGGCTCTCCAGTGCATAGTACAGAAGTCTGCCTCATATGTAAGCGTGTGTGCAGCCTCCAGAAGGTCCACGGAAATGCAGCCAGCTCTGAATTAGATAAAAACTATCTTTTGATTGTCTATTTCTGCAGGAGGCATGAACATTAACTCATCCAAGGCCTATGTAAGGAGCGGGAAAAGCTCACCGTTGCACCTGCATAGTTTACATTTTGCTCTCTTTTTTAAGAAATACGCTTCCCTCCTGCACGGTAATGAGCCATTTAATGCATGTAAAAATCTAAGAACCGCTGCCTGCAGATGAACCATTGGATTATTTCAACTTTCAATCATAAAATTCAAAAATATCATGTGGATTTCTGAAAAAAATGTGACGTGAAATATTGAACTTGCAACAGAATACCCTACTTCAGTCTACAAGACAGCGGCCATTATGACCAATAGACCATTTAATAAAATAAGCATCCACAGTCCACGACAATTATCAGCAATGCATCTTGTCATTTCTGCCTGGGATGGGTTAGAACACCTTATTCTGTAGGTCCTTTGACATTCTTCAAGCATCTACAAGAAATTTTAGTAATTATGAACAATTAAAGGAGATGTGCCACTAATAACACTTATTCCCTTTCACAGGCTAGTGGATGAGTGTTTGATCGCTGGTGGTCTGATTGCTGCGACCCCCCAGTGATCAGGAGAATGTGGTTCCGCAAGTGCCGGCGAACTGCCTCATGAGAATGGAGCGGTGGTGCGTCTGTTCATCCTGTGCTAAATTCACTTCTATGGACTGCAGAGTTCAGTGCTCACAGCAGTCCCATAAGAGTGAATGGAGCAGAGGACACATGAGCATCACAGCTACATTCTCATGGGGCAGTTTGGTGGCACCCCCGTTTTCGTTATCATTAAAGGTCTCAGAGGTCAGTCCCCCAGCAATTAAACATATATCCCCTATCCTGTGGATAGGAAATAAGTTCTATTAGTGGCACAACCCTTTTAAAGGTGTTGTGCACTTTGGGGGTGGTTTGACAAATCTCCCCCCTTCCCCCTCTTGGGCTGACATGCGAAGGGAAGCCTACCTGCTCCCTGGCGTTGGTTAGCCACTGCTTTTCTCCCTGGCCGCAGCCACTCCGCTGCTCTCCCAGGATGTCAACTTCTGTTTTGATACCACTGCAACCAATTGTTGGCTGCAGTGGTCACCCTTGAGGCCAGCGACTGGCTGCAGCAACGTCAAAATGGAAGGTGACACCTTAGGAGCACAGTAGTGTGGCTGAGGTCAGAGAGTGAAGGAGCAGGGAGCCAGTGCCAGGAAGCAGGTAAATAGGCGTCCCTTGGCAGGTCTCCCCAAGAGCGGGGTTTGCCCTTCCAAATGTGCACAACCCCTTTAATCTTCAATGAAGGGCACTGGCATAGTAGAAATACCACCATGTAAAGAGGCGACCAACCTAAAGCAGTGAGCAACTAAGGACCCGTGTAGCATCGGAAAGGGATTGGCAGGGGATCGATGAGTTGAGTATGTTTTGTTTTTTACTTTTGTGCACCATTGTGAGCTGGTTTAAAAGTCTTTTTTTGAATTTCCTGGGCAACCCCGTTAGCAAACAAGTATTATGAGTTCGTGCTGTGCTCTGCCTAGATTTTGCACTTTATTGCATTTGTGATTGAAACACTGTTTCATATTTTCCCTCAGCTTGTGAAAAAAGCTATTCCAATGCAATATAATGTTGCCTACTTATGTATGAATATCTCTGCCTGCAGCACACATGCCACTTTGAAGGGGAGCCTAGTCGTCTATGCACTGGGGGGAAATAGAAATGATCTAAAAACTTTAAAACACATAATATGTGTGAGTAGTATAATATCGTAATACAGTGCCTGGTTGAAAAACCCCACGAGCAATGGTACATTATTTAAACTAACATCTAGTTGTCAGCGTGTTCGGATCAGAGCAGCATTTGTCACTTTTCCAGTTCCCCACCCCCAGGCGTTACCCAGAGGGACCAGAGCCGCCGCCGTTATGAAACTGTCTGGTACTGATCATGCGTTAAGAATTTAACTTCTGATTTAAAATTTATTGATATTCAAAAGCACCTTTCACATATGGAAAATGAAGCATTAATTTGTCTTTGTTGCATTTCAGACACAGATTTATTCTTTAGCAGAAAAGCTTTACTGACGTCTTGGGGTTGCAAACAATAAGGGAAAAAATAAGGGGAAAAAAAAGCACTGAGGCGTACTTTCTAATCACACAAATCTAGGGTAAGGCAGAGAGTTTAACTGTGCCTAGCAGCAGATTTCCTAGCAAAGGAAGGAGGACATGGAGATTCTAGAAAAAGATAGAAAGTAGAAAATGACAAGGAAAATTTTTTTGAGATAAAGAGGAGGTAATTAACGCAAAGGGGGGTATAAAAAATAAGAGGTATGTCCATCACATACACTGCATTATGTTTTGCAGGCCCCCCTCGTGCCTCTAAAACAGCCCTGACCCATCAAGGTATGGACTCCACAAGACGTCAGAAGGTGTTCCGTGGTATCTGGCACCAAAATGTTAGCAGAAGATCCTTTAAGCTGTGAGCTGGGGCCTCCAAGGATCAAGATTGTTTTTCCAGTGCATCCCAACGATGCTCGATCAGATCCAGATCTGGGGAATTTGGAGTCCAAGTCAACACTTTGAACTTTTTATCATGTTGCATTCCTGAACAGTTGTTCCAGTATGGAAGGATGCAATATTATACTAAAAAGAGATCACATCCATTAGGGAATACCATTGCCATGAACTTGGTCTTCAAAAGTGTTTAGGTAGGTTGTATATGTCAAAGTAATATCCACAAGAACGCCAATCCCCAAGGTTTCCCAGCAGAACATTGCCCAGAACATCACACTGCCTCCACCAGCTAGACTTCTTCTCCATAGTGCACCCTGGTGACATCTCTTCAACTAATAAGTGAAGCATGTGCATCCTGCCATACAGACTTGAAATCTGTATGTAATACATAATCGGTCATTTTAATAAAATAGTAAAAACGAATTTTATCTCTGTAGAAACTTTCCACCACAAAATATGCTGTTTGCAAGAGGTGTGGGAAGAAGGACCTGGTGACGTCCATCTTAAAAAATTGGGTTGTCTACAAAGAAAAGATCTGGTAGCAAGATAAAGAGTCCCCATGTCAGACCATCCAGTATAAAACCACTCACCGGATGCATTACCACCAAGCTCCTGAAAAAAAAATCTGTTGCTTTTTATTCTTTTTAGGGCAGTCAAATACATCATCTGCTAAACTTCAATCATTCTTTGTGCATTTTGGAAATGTAAAGCAGGTATGGTTATCACAGATCATGCAGCCTTTTCGGCTTGCTGGTACCTATGGGCTGGTGCTCATTACTCCGTGACAATCCTATCAGCCTTTTAAGCGGTTCACAAAGCGAAAAGTAACAAACCCTTTCATGAATAGCACAAGCCATAATGAAAGAAGACGGTCACAGGTCATCTTCTGTGCCTGCCTGGACTCAACCTGATTTTGTTTTATATCTGTCTGACGCCAAGCCCTAAATGTTCTTAATACCACGGAAAAATAAAGCCAACTTCTTGGAAAAACAGCCTGCCAGATGTTCGGATATAAGTTTTTTTTTTCTTTTCAGCTTCTAGAGAGAGCATTGGCAGATCTTCTAAACTAAAAAAAAAAATTACTACAAGGAGATTGTGTAACTTTTAGCAGCATAAAAGTCTAACAGAGGCGAGATCTTTACCGGTTCTTACCCAGTCCTATGCTGTAAAGGGAAAGGGGAAAATCTACAGGAGCAAGACACATTTCATATCATGACAAAATATGCATTTCTATAAAGTTCAATGGAGGGGTGGCTGCACCAGTTTTTGATGCAGTCTTTTGAGTCAAAGCCAGAAGTGGATCAAGCAAAAGGAAACATCCTTCCTTTGTATTTCCCATTCTTTTTTAATCTGCTCTGGGCTTTGGATAAAAACATTTTTTTTAAAAAGGAGAGAGAAAAACTACAGAAGTTAATAAAAAACAAAAACATTAAAACCTGATCTGTGGAACCACCTTTATAGATAGATATCCTTTATAAATGCATAAAATGAGGACACCTCTAAGGAGTACTTTATATTCCCGTTCCGTTACAGGAGCAGAAGAACTAAAATAATAGCGCCGGATTTGGCACATAACTGACAGGAACGGAGCCAGCAGATCTCGTTGACTAGAATGGGATCTATTAGGTTTACATTCAGGAGAACATTTTTTTTTTTTTTTAGAGGAGAACGCAGAACTTTTTTTGACCTCTATTTTTGACAAACTCTGCGATGCAGATGTGAATGTGGCCTAAGTTTGTCCCATTTTCCTTCGGTCATTTCAAGCAGACGCATCGCTTCTCAAATTGTTAACGAGAAAAACTCAGTTGCTAATGTTTTCCTTAAACAGCAGCAAACTATTACTTTTGAAACGAGTAAATAAAATAAGTTACAATATTAATTGGTTCTGCGATGACAATTGTTAGTTGAAAACATTGCAAATTGAAGCTGCAACTCTGAGGAAAACTATTAATTGGTTCCAAAGCCCAAAATGTCAAGTGAAAATAAGAAAAATAAACAAAATCCCATTGCAGATAAAACAAGTCCTTACATATAAAAGTCATAAATATCTGCCAAAAGCTGAAAATCATTTTCTACATAGAGGACAGGAATTTATTCAAATCCCTGCGCAGTACACAATATCACAGAAAACATAGCATGCAGCTGGCCCCATCTGGTGCCCAAAGGAGTGGCTTATCCTGGCACAGGTAAAGAGCAGTACAGGACATGTATCACCACACTGTATTGTAGAGAGGCGCCAATGGACGGCCAATCAGTGCATGCCGACTGGATCTTCTAGCCCAGGGATCAGCAACCTTCGGCACTCCATCTGCTATGAAACCATAACTTCCATCATGCAACATACTCGGCTATTATCACAACTCCCACAGAAGTGAATGGAGCATTCTGGGAGTTGTAGTTTCAGAACTATTAAAAGTATCTATATGAAAATATATATGTCTGTCTTTCTTAATAATTTGCTATAAAACCCTACACATTTAATAACAGGAAGGCAGATTATGAAGGGCAGGAACATATGGATGTAGCAGGGGGCAAGCTATAGAGCAGGAGGAGCTAATATACACACATACAGTTTTGGGGATTCAGTAGAACCTATTCATTCATTGATATTCCTGCTCATTCTAAACTTAGTAGTCCAGTGGGCAATCTTATCAAGGCTAACAGCTATTTCAATGTGTATGGGGACCTCCTGACTGTTTTCCCTAATGGTAGAAGTCGGGAGAGATGAAGTTGGGTGGATGTCAACAGCTTGATCCATTCTCTGGGAGATTAGCCACTTCCTGAGATATAAGGACAGAAACATCTTTATCCAAGTGTGCATGTGCATGAAGGCATTGGAAGAGATTGGCCAGACCTCCATGGCCAACCTTAGCAATTAATCCCCTTTATCATAGTCTTTGCCATCTACAAATTTCTCTTTCCTCCTCCTTAATTGTTTTTCAAAAATGTTTACATTTTCAAAAAGTCAATAAGAACGTTAATTAAAAAAAAAAAAAATTGTGAACCTACTGTAATGTCCACTTTCCTTTCCTTTCCTAACAAGGACTGAAGAGTGAAGAGAAGAAAAGCAAAAATGCTGGAAAACATCACAGTTCAAGCACCAAGGTGCACTGACTGCTCTGATGTTGTGTCTTTAATCTTCCAGTAAACAAGGAAAAATATAGAAAGTGCCAGAGTTAAGAAAAAAAAGTTTGTTAGGATTTGTTTTTTAAACAATTGTAGACTGACAACGTCTTAATAATTAAGCTGTAAATAAATAATTAAACTTTCTGGTGAATTATTGTCAAACAATGATCAAAAGAACAAGTCGTCAGCTCTATTTTCATTCACCGTAAGAGCAACAGAAGACAGAAATAAATGGATGAAGAACAGGTACATACTGCAAGAAGAACTACCACACCGGTATGCCGACAGGACGAAGGACCGAACACGTACCTACTAATGGAAATTCAGGGGATAGAGAGCTGATCTGGTCTGGCAGAAATGGGTCAAGGGGTATATCTGAATGAGTAAATAAGAGAAGAGGCGACTGCATGGAGGGGAAGAAGGAGAAAGTGGACAAAAACAAGAAAAAGAGTGGAAAAATGCCATCATGAAGGGTTTCCTTTTTTTCCCTTTGGTTAAAGATGGGAGTTATAGCATTATATGTACACATTGCTAGGGTGTATTGAGCCCAAAGTTTACAAATGTCAAAGGATATGCCATAAAGGTTTGATAGATCTTGGTCCCACTTACTGTATGTCATCCTGCTTGGTGATGGTGAATGGAGAAATGGCCAAACCTGTGTGCAGATCTCTCTTTTTCATTTCTATGGGAGTTACAGAACTAACAGAGTAGGCTTCCAGGACCCCCACTCTTGAAAAGGGGTATGTTCACATATGCGGCAGTGGATGTGGCAGGCTTTTCAGGTAGAGAGCAGCCTGCTGGATTTCGCCCGGATCCAGCACTGCCAATCTCTACAGTTTATCGCTGGATCTCCATTGACTATAATGGGGTCTGGTGGTGATCCGGACACTTTCCAGCATAAATGCCAGGTTTTGGCTGGACAAAAATTGTTGCATGCAATGTTTTTTTCTGGCCAACAGTCGGCATTTTTGCCAGATCAGGCATGCTGCAGATGCCAACGTACCCTTAGGTGAAGGTGCCTGATGTGGCGCCTGAATCTAACAGATATTTGTGTCATATTTTTCGGATATACCACAACTGTCTGTGATGGAAACCGACAAGCTTCGGCCATTCTATATTTTGAAATACCTTGCTATCTCTTTCACTGAAGTAGTGGCAAGCCAGAAGCAGTAGAAGCCATTAGACGGGTCCTTTTTGCTTCTTGCTCCGACAAGCTGAGAAAGATGGCAATGTCTCAGTGCTAGAAGTCAGGCACTGCCCAGGCTGATTGAACAGTGCTACATCAGTGTAGAAAGAGGCCCCTTTGGTAAAGATAAAAATGATTATAAATGCCCAATTGGCAATCTAAAAATATGACTTGCATACAAGGTATACAGTTTGTCAAGAGTAAAGCCAAAGCTTACAGCAAAATGGTGGCATTTGAAAAGAAAGAAAAACTATATTGGTTCATGAAAACATCATCAATTAGAGGGTTATTATTTTTTTTTAAATAAAAATATCTGGAGTAACGCATGTCATTATTTTAACTATATCAATGCAAACAAATGTTGCTCTCCAGTGAAACTTCCCTTGTTTCTCTTTTTTCACTCCCATACCTGCAGGATGTGTCTCTTCCCTTTCGGTGGGTGGGCAGCAGCTCATCACATGCAATCAAGTACCTCTCAGATGTACATTGCAATCAGCTCCTGTTAACCCCTTCCTCCCCTGCAAAGAAAATACCCCCTCACGCACAGGAATGCACAGAAAATACACCACGAGATTACACGCTGTAGTTTAATGATCCTGTCCTTGCTTGAATGTCTGTAATGGCCTATATGGATTAAAACGTGTAAGGCTGTACTGTCGTAATGATCATTCTCTAGACGATCGCTTGTTTAACGACTGTCTGTTCCACAATCAACTCACTTCTGTCTAATGCGTGTGGCGACCTTTAGTCTGAGGTGTTATTTCTATGCAACAATTTCCAAACACAATTTTCCATCAGGTTTTCCAGCCGGACATGATTGGCTATTACATAGGATTGGGACCCCTCACACACAGCATTACCGATTACATTAGTACGCTTGCTAAATTCCAGTCATGTTGACACCACAAATTGTTACTGCTCATCAGAAGATCTGGTTCAGAGATGACATTAAGTGTTGGAGGCTCTGGCTCTGTTCTTTGTGCTGAAGACTTCTATAAAAAATGGTCTGCATCAGAAGGAAATTAAGTGCTACATCTCCTTCCATGCTCCTTGCAAGATTACAATCTGAAATACAGTTCACATTTTAATAAAGTGTCAGGAAACAAAGCTTCTGCCCTGCCTGTCAGGATCTTTTTAATATTTTGCATTACATGAAGAAGGGCATAGCCGATTTAATAGCGTGATATGAAAGGCTTCTATATCTGCTGCTTAATTCTGTTCTTTGTGAAATAAATACATGAAAGAAAAGCAGGAAACATTTGGGCAGCCAAGATCACCCCCAAGTTTGTCTTATTTGCCTCTGGTAAGAAACACATCGGTAAGATCAGGTTACGTGCAGCCTGAGAAGTCTATGGAGGAAGGAGGGGGAGGAGGACATAGATGTAGAGTGAGAGAGAGGTAGAGACACACACACAGATGCTGCTGCTAGTTTTAGTAACTTTCTCTCTTACTCCAGTGC
The DNA here is from genome assembly GCF_905171765.1 of Bufo bufo. Taxonomy (NCBI): domain Eukaryota; kingdom Metazoa; phylum Chordata; class Amphibia; order Anura; family Bufonidae; genus Bufo; species Bufo bufo. The sequence continues at coordinate 45,041,361 of NC_053398.1, forward strand.
TGGATTCACAGATACACTGTTACCGTAGCGTTGCATAATGTCATCTATGTGGCTTCAGAGGGTGTAATCTGTGTGCAGTATTTAGGAGACATCACAGTAGCTAGTCTCCACCTGCTGGCTCAGGGAAAATGGACAATTATGGTACTACCACGGACTTTGTTGTGCGCCGTGACACATTTGCCGTACATGCTGGTTGCCAGGGGCAACGCGTTGTTGACGCAGCATGTATGGGCTTTGCTTACCTTCTCCGGGTTCATCCCCTGTCTGGTGCTGGAGTGGTTAACTTCCTGGCTGGGTGTGGCCACTTGGGTTTTATCACCTGTGGCTTCCAGGCTGGAGTCAGTTGTACTCCAGCCTTTGTTGGTGCTGGAGCTTCGCTCCTTTCCTGGGTGTTTTATCTGCCCAGTCCTTGAGGGCCACCTAGTGGGACATCAATGTCTCTCCGATGTCTTCTATGTCTACCTTCCCTTCACTACTCTTGCATATGTTTGGTGATGTTTATGTATAGGTGGTTGTTGTCTTGTCTAGTGGTTGTTACATGTCTGGTCTGTTAGTGTCTGTAGTCCAGCATGTTTGCTAGACATGTTCCCTGTGTGTTGTGCCTCCAGAAGGGGGTCTCAGGGTTCCCCAGAGGGGGAACCAGAAGTCAGTGTGCAGCGCTGCCGGGGGGCCACCATACATCCTGTCTGCATGGGGCTCTGGTTGTCGTTTTTGCCGCGGCAGGTAAGTGCGTGTTGTTTCTGGGCACTTGCCTGCCGATTTGGTAGCTGTGCACTGTCTGTCCCTTCCTTGGCAGCTAGGCCACTGAGACTCCTGTTTACCCGTGTCTGGGATGAACAGGTCGTCTCAGCCCTTTCTTTATTTGAGGGATAATCAGGGCGACTCAGGGTCCCAGGTTCCTGGGTATGCACCGTCCTAGCATCCAGGTCTGATCATACGGTGAGGAGAAAGGGCCAGGATTAGGGAAGCAATAGGAGGAGACCTGCTCCCTTATCCTCTCTCTCAGGCCTAGTACCTCTTCCTCCTCATTGTACGGTGGTGGGTACAGTACAGGATAGTATACAGGACAGATACAATGTATTTTTTTTTATTCATTCCAAGTTTTGGCTTCCAAAATTGCATCAGGAAACCTAACCATGTGGTCTTACCCTAATACATGGAGTGAGGAGGGGGAACTGGTGAGAAACTGTCTTTGATGTTCATCATTTCAGGGTGATGTTATGCAGCTTTGTACATATCTAAGTCATAAATGCTAATATTAGTCTATGTTGATATCTGCAATCACTGTGATTACTGTATGGATTTTTTTTATGCTGCATGTAAATGTGGTAGGTGGAGTTTCATTTTAGAGTATTCGGAAAGTCCTCAGACCCTTTAACTTTTTTTTTAAAAAAATTAATGTTGCGGCCTTGTGCTAAAATTACCTCATAAAAAGAAAGTGAAAACAGAATTTTAGAGAAGTTTGCAAATTTATTAAAAAAGGAAAAACTAAAATTTCGTTCTGGGGGCCTTCCATTTCTCTTGATCATCTCTGATATCTTTCTACACCTTTATTGTAGTCCACTTGTGGTAAATTCAGTTGATTGGATATGATTTGGAAAGAGACAACTCTGTCTATATAAGGTCTCACAGCTGACAATACGTATTAGAGCAAAAAACAAGCCATGAGGAGGAAAGAACTGCTTGTAGAGCTCAAAGACAGGATTGTATAGAATCACAGATCTGCTGCACTGAATCATCCTTGAGAGCACTTCACAAATCTGGGCTTTATTGCAGAATGGCAAGAAATAAGCATCCCCTCCGTAAAAGACACACAAAAGGCCATCTGAAGTTTGCAAATAAAGTACCTAAAGGGGCTAAGCGTGTGAGAAACAAGTTTCTCTTGTCTGATGAAACCAAGATTTAACTTTTTGGCGTCAATTCTAGGCATCATCTTTGGAGAAAACAAGGCACTGCTCATCACCTGTACAATATCATCCCTACAGTGTAGCATGATTGTGGTGGCATCATGCTGTGGGGAAACGGGGGTTCAGTGGCTAGGACATGAAGACTGAGGGTTGAGCGAAAGCTGAATGGAGCAAAGAACAGAGATGTTCTTAATGAAAACCTGATTAGAGTCCTCTGAAAGTCAGACTGGGCTAAAGGTTTACTTTACAACAAGACACTGACCGTAAGCGCACAGTCAAGACAACACAGGAGTGACTTAGGGACAACTCTGTGGGTGGCCCAACCAGAGCTCTGACTTGAACCCAATTGAACGTCTTTGGAGAGACCTGAAAATGGCTGCCCACCAAGGGTCCCAATCCAACCTGACAGAGCTTGAGAGGATCTGCAGAAAATCCTCAAATCCAGCTGTGCAATCCTAATGGTATCATACTCAAGAAGACTGGAGGTTGTAATCAATATCCAAGGTGCTTCAACTAAGTCCTGAGTAAGTAAAGGGGCTGAATACTTACATAAATGTAAGATTTTCGTTTTTATCTTTTTAATATACAGTCAGGTCCATAAATATTGGGAGATCAACACAATTCTAACTTTTTTGGCTCTATACACCACCACAATGGATTTGAAATGAAATGAACAAGATGTGCTTTAACTGCAGACTGTCAGCTTTAATTTGATGGTATTTACATCCAAATCAGGTGAACGGTGTAGGAATTACAACAGTTTGCATATGTGCCTCCCACTTGTTAAGGGATCAAAAGTAATGGGACAATTGGCTTCTCAGCTGTTCCATGGCAGGTGTGTGTTATTTCCTCATTATCCCAATTACAAAGAGCAGATAAAAAGGTCCAGAGTTCATTTCAAGTGTGCTATTTGTATTTGGAATCTGTTGCTGTCAACTCTCAAGATGAGATCCAAAGAGCTGTCACTATCAGTGAAGCAAGCCATCATTTGGCTGAAAAAACAAAACAAACCCATCAGAGAGATAGCAAAAACATTAGGCGAGGCCAAAACAACTGTTTAGAACATTCTTAAAAAGAAGGAACGCACCGGTGAGCTCAGCAACACCAAAAGACCCGGAAGACCACGGAAAACAACTGTGGTGGATGACCGAAGAATTCTTTCCCTGGTGAAGAAAACACCCTTCACAACAGTTGGTCAGATCAAGAACACTCTCCAGGAGGTAGGTGTATGTGTGTCAAAGTCAACAATCAAGAGAAGACTTCACCAGAGTGAATACAGAGGGTACACAACAAGATCTAAACCATTGGTGAGCCTCAAAAACAGGAAGGCCAGATTAGAGTTTGCCAAACGACATCTAAAAAAGCCTTCACCGTTCTGGAACAACATCCTATGGACAGATGAGACCAAGATCAACTTGTACCAGAGTGATGGGAAGAGAAGAGTATGGAGAAGGAAAGGAACTGCTCATGATCCTAAGCATACCACCTCCTCAGTGAAGCATGGTGGTGGTAGTGTCATGGTGTGGGCATGTATGGCTGCCAATGGAACTAGTTCTCTTGTATTTATTGATGATGTGACTGCTGACAAAAGCAGCAGGATAAATTCTGAAGTGTTTCGGGCAATATTATCTGCTCATATTCAGCCAAATGCTTCAGAACTCATTGGACGGTGCTTCACAGTGCAGATGGACAATGACCCAAAGCATACTGCAAAAGCAACCAAAAAGTTTTTTAAGGGAAAAAAGTGGAATGTTATGCAATGGCCAAGTCAATCACCTGACCTGAATCCGATTGAGCATGCATTTCACTTGCTGAAGACAAAACTGAAGGGAAAATGCCCCAAGAACAAGCAGGAACCAAAGATAGTTGCAGTAGAGGCCTGGCAGAGCATCACCAGGGATGAAACCCAGCGTCTGGTGATGTCTATGCGTTCCAAAATTCAGGCTGTAATTGACTGCAAAGGATTTGCAACCAAGTATTAAAAAGTGAGAGTTTGATTTATGATTATTATTCTGTCCCATTTCTTTTGGTCCCTTAACAAGTGGGAGGCACATATGCAAACTGTTGTAATTCCTATACCATTCACCTGATTTGGATGTAAATACCCTCAAATTAAAGCTGATAGTCTGCAGTTAAAGCACATCTTGTTCGTTTCATTTCAAATCCATTGTGGGGGTGTATAGAGCCAATAATGTTATAATTGTGTCGATGTCCCAATATTTATGGACCTGACTGTATCAGCAAAGATTTCAAAACATTCTGTTTTCACTTTCTCATAATGGGGTACTGAGTGCAGAATGATGGGGAAAAACTAGTTTGTTTTTATTGTAGCACAAGGTGCAACGTGATAAAATGTGAAAAAAGTTTAAGGGTCGGAAGACTTTCCTAATGCACTGTATAGTCTAGTACAGTGATGCTCAACCTGCGGCCCTCCAGCTGTTACAAAACTACAACTCCCAGTGTGCCCTAATAGCTGTAGGCTGTCCAGGCATGCTGGGAGTTGTAGTTTTGCAACAGTTGGAGGGCCACAGGTTGGGCATCTCTGGTCTAGTATAATCAATGTGCAAGGCCAACATTACACAGCAAATCCTCCTGGTGCAGTATTTAAACAAAGCATGCTCTTCTGACCTGTATTTCACGTAGAGTACATGGTTTATAAATGCAGCACCAAGCTATTATGTAACTGAAGATTGGTGCATTACAGTAAAGTATTTGAACGTCTATTACAAAAATGACAGATTTTACATTTGTGGATAATATAACTAGAGCTGAGTGAATCTCTTAAAAAGTTCGATTCGGCTGATTCGCCAAATTTCACAAAAAAAATTCACTTTGTCACGAAGCGCATTTTTTTTTATAAGTAGCGGGTGCAATGACAGGGAGCTGCGACAGCGCCGCCCCCCCATCAATGTACCCCTCATATGCTGTGTTCATACATGATCGTAGCATCCGAGTGTAAAATTAACAATGAAAATAAATGTTTAATTAAACTTACCGCCTCCATTTGCTCGCGATGGGCCAGCCGCCGCCATCTTGCTTGAAGATCTCAGCCAAAATCCTGTGCGGCGCTAGATTATGTCATCACCCTGGCTGGCGTGGTGACATATGATGTCATCACGCCGGCCGGCGTGATGATGTTATCTCGCGCCGCACGGGATTTCGGCCAAGGTCTTCAAGATGGAGGCTGGCGGCCGGTCGCAAGCAAATGGAGGCGGTAAGTTAGATTTTTTTTTATTATTTTTTTATATTATTTCAGGTTAAATCAATTCGCTGACACGAAGCACGAGGAAATTCAGCTTCTAGGCAAATTGAATTTATCCTGAAATTTGGATTGAATTCCACTTTGTGGGATTCAATTTGCTCATCTCTAAATATAACCAATGCCAGTCAAGGGTGCAGCTTCACTGGAGCTATAGACTGCATATTTTTGCTTTGCTATTATGAGCCTGACAACTTTTCACCTTCCCTTTTATTCTTTGAGAGAAATGCAATGCAGACAAACCAAATACACCCGGCTTAAGCGAAACACGTGTAAATTACATTCACAAGGTCTAGGAAAGTTGGTGCAAGTACTAAATTTTAGCACTACTTAAAAATCACAGATGGGTAGGAAATTATACGCTTATTATAATTGCATGTACTGTGATTGCAATGTACTCTTTCATATGCTTAAAATGATTATATACAATTATGGTACAGGGAACAAACCTAAGTGAAAAAATACAGTACTCATGAAAAGGAGGTACAGCTGGAGCAGTATGGAGAACAGCGCTGTAAAACACAAGTGAGTAAATACGAACTCTGGAATTACATCGCTCGGCTCAGCAAACAAAATTTCATTGCAACAGTAAGCTAGCAATGAATATTTAGAGGGGGTGTATATATTTGGGGTGTAATAATGCCTGAACGGTTAAAAAAAAAAAATGGGGTGCACGTTTGCATGCAGCCTTGAAATGGTCAAAATGAATGCTCTACTGGACCAAAGATTGTATTAAAAGGAATTCACACGTTGTAATTAAACTTAGGGTAATTGTTTAATACTTCCCCACTAGGTCAGATTTTCAGAATGCATCCCTTCCACCCTTGGTCCCTCAAATTTAGCATGATAGCTGTCAGATGGACAATCATTCATTTCTTAAAGGGAACCTGTCACCTAAAAAACAACACCTCCCAAACCACCAGCATTACCTTAAAGTAGCCAGAAGTATGTTCCTAAAGATCCTTTTCTTCCTCCGGCCAGATGCACCATGCGCAGAGGGAGAAAAGCGGCCGGCCGAGTGCGGGAGCCGGGATCGCGCAGTGACAAGGAGCGGTGCGTATGCGCGAGACTTGCACGATCCCAGCCTCACAGCAGGATGTCAATAACAGTGAAGGGAGGATGGGTAAGGGGCGGGCTTAGTTTGACTTGAAGCGAGGTGGCCGCTGCCCCCTTGACTTCAAACTCTGCTGTTACATAGCGCGTGCAGGGGATTAAAGTTCGTTTTTCAAGATTTTGGTGCATCTGGCCGGAGGAAGAAAAGAATCTTTAGGAACATACTGTTGGCTACTTTAAAAAGGTAATGCTGGCGGTTTGGGAGGCGTTTTTTAGGTGACAGGTTCCCTTTAAGAAATGAATGATTGTCCATCTGACAGCTATCATGCTAAACTTGAGGGACCAAGGGTGGAAGGGATGCATTCTGAAAATCTGACATAGTGGGGAAGTATTAAACAATTACCCTAAGTTTAGTTACAACGTGTGAATTCCTTTTAATACAGTCTTTGACTGTATTAAGGCGACAGGTTCCCTTTAAGAGCTGACAGCTACGCTACTCTTGGTTAGCCAAAAGAAAAGCCAAAAGATCCCGTTCATAGACTGCCTACAGAAAGGATGGGTGAGGATTGCTGGGTTAAAATGGAGGAGGACAAATCACACAAAAGAACTAAGAAGTTCATGTAAAATCCCATGGCTTAGTCACATCAGTAGTAGAGCTAAGCAGCAGTCGCCTTGACCAGAAATTCACAAGTGACATCTCTTTGGATAAATCTGATCAGTCTGGCGAGGAACCATCTGTCACAGTACCCCTATCACTAGGGTCCTTTATCTTCCACCGAAAACTGGGAGCAGGAAACTTAGGCCAATTCTTCATGGCAAGAGATATCATCCGCAAAGAATGCGTTGTCATTAAGGTGTCGGATAAACTATCCCACAAGAGTCAGTACCTGATTCACGGCCTGGCCACCTTTCATTCACTAAACTTTGTCTATTATGTGATGGAATTGGCCACCAGAGGGGACCTGCTGAACTTCATCTGAAAGAACTTTCCCCTAGATACTGCCACCATCAAATTCATCTCAGCAGAAGTGGTCTGTGGCACAGAGTTCCTGCATAACAAAGACATTCTACATCGGGACCTGAAGCCAGAAAACATCCTTCTGACCACAGACGGCCAAGTCAAATACCGTAACTAAATTTGGCCTTGCTGCCATATATGTGCATCAGGGGCCCAAGAAAGATTGCATAGGTACACCTTGATACGCAGTCCCAGAACTGGTGAAATGCCAGGCACATGGACAAAGGGTAGATAACTTTGCAATTGGCATGATTCTATATAAACTGTACACATCAGAGCTTCCCTTTCCTGGAAAACATCTCAGAGAAATTCTACACTGTCCTCCAGCATGCTCCAGTCTACCCAGAGTCTCTTACCCCTGACACAGTGAACATCTTACAAGGACTGCTATGTAAAGATTACCTACAGTGGCTAGGAGTAAATGGAGTAGAGGCCAGGAGAATGGCACCACCAGGAATCCTGATGGCAGTTTCTGTTGACCTAGATATTAAACATATCCTGGACTATGCTGAAATGACAGACAGAATAATATCTAAAGAACAGAAGATCTTCAATATATTCAGCTTTGTATGTCTGAAGTGGTTAGCACAATATCATCCTGTCATCATCCAGACCAAAACTTGGATGGTTAAACTGTTCACCAGGAGGTCGTTCAGGAAGAAATAAACGTAACTGGTTTGTGGATAATGCTAATGGATAACCAAGTAAAACCAGCAGAGACAATAAACCCTTCCATATTCTCCATCTATGAACTCCTACCTGACACCATGAAGCAGCTCCTGTAATCATCTGCTCTTTCACCAGTAACACCAGTGACAACCACAGCAGAAAACATATAGATGCTACAATGACAGTTGAGTAGTGAGTGAGGATAAATTATTCCCCTCAGAGGCCAACTGAGAAGACAAATAACAGATTTGTCACATATATCATTTGTCTCATGATTCATTTCTTTCTTGATAAGTCTGCTAATTACAAAGCCTCCATTGCAGCCTCTGATTTCTAGCTTACCTCCAAGACATCTCAAGAACTTCGTCTATCAGATCTCATCCATTCTTCCACCAGCATCTGGCAGAGCAGAACAGTCTAAGTATGTTTCCCCTTATATGAGAACACTACTAGTGCCTTCCTCTTGATCAACATAGCAAGTGATTTATAGGTTGAAACTGAAGGACTCAACCTTACTTGCTATGTTACCATCTGGACATCTCATCTACAATGTGGTGGCAGAAACAGAAAGAAGCCGCTGAAAAAAAAAAAGCATCTCCTTCACCCACTGATCAGAGACAAAAGGAAGCTTCTGAGATGTAAAGCAGCTCCTTCACCCACCGGACATGACAATCAGAAGGCCAAATGGATGAATGCATGAATGCAGTGTTGCATAAGAAATATCATAGAGGAATCCAGGAGAACTCCATCTAGTGAGGTAACACTCCTGAAGTTCCTGCTCTTCACTTCTCCGTCATGTGTGATACAGACCTGGGTTTCCAGAAACAAGTGTAAGCCAAGGCCTGAAGAGCAAAGTCATCATTGTCTGCTCATTTATATAAAAAGTGACTTCATCTGAAATCTTTATTATTTACATGGATGCATGATGTGAACATTTTTAATGCACCAACAAACATAACATTTAAATATCTAAAGAGATTGTGCCTTCTTTACATCTATATACAGCTCCAGAAAAGATGTGTTTAATAAATGACAAGTACTCTGTGACTTGCCAGTATGCATGGATAAAACAATGGAGGAGAGAAAAGAAGCTTTTAGATGTTCTTAGTGTGGATACTACCCGGGGTTGGGCTGACATACCTTGGGCCCACTAGATAGACAAGGTTACCAAAACAGCCAAGCAGACGGTCCTACGCAGTACAGTGGAAAAGGACTGTACAATGTCATAAACTAGAGAATGTCCACCAAATATCAATAGCTCAAATGATTAAAGCACAAAGGTCATCATTTATAAAAAATAACAGTAAGGGTACTTCACATCTACGACATTCCACATCCTGCAGGCTGTTTCAAAGAGAACAGCCTGCTGGAGTTCTCCGGATCCGGCATAGCCAGATAGTAGAGATGAGCGAATTTTGAAATTCGTTCACGCTTCGTTTACTGGTAAAAGGTGAATTGCGTTATGGATTCCGTTACCACGGGACAGAACGCAATTCTATGACGGAATGCATAAAGGCATTCCGTTATTCAGTCCGTCATAATAGAAGTCTATGGGCTGCAAAACGGATCCGTTCTGTTTCAGTTATGCAGGGGAGTCCTCTCCTGCGTAATTTGCCAGTGCTATATAAAAGTGAGTGAAATAAATGTAAAAAATCTACTTGGCCCCGAGTGGCGTATGTGGCTCCCGACTGTAGAATGGCAGAAGGAACTAGGTGGACACAGTTGTAAGTTAAGTGCTTATCATACCCTCACACTTTGGTTTGCATCAACAACCTTTAAAATAATCATTTATGAGGGTCGCTGTAATTTTTTAATTTCTTTATTTTTTTTTCTTTATTCCTTCCATCTCCCGTTCTGGGCTGTGGTCACATGACCATGTCCATGCAGCTCTTTCCTTTTTCCTGTGATGTTATGTCCACAAGCAGTGCAGTGATAGGAGAGTGTCGATGTAACTAGCTGGGTGGGAGGGGCTAAAACTAGTTGGGCGTGGTTATGGGCAGTGCTGAAACTGGGGCAGAGAACGGTGAAGTGCATCATGGGTTTGGTTGGATACAGCAATAAGAAGAAGTGCTACATACAGGATGGAAACAATGCAGATGCAGAGTGACTGGTTTACATGGTGAAAACGGGTCAGAAGAGTCCAAATTTAAAAAGAAAGAGCACTGGGAATATGTACTCGATGTAAGCAACTACATGAGCCTATCTGATAAAAACCATAGTAATCTCAGAAAACCCCTTAAAAGCATATTAAGTGACCAATTGGTTGAAATCCAGAGCTTTGCAGTTTTTTCAAATCTATTTCACCTCCTCAATTATGTCCTAGGTGGCCACCTACTCCTCACACTGGCTCCGACTAGTATCAAACTATTGACCTAAATCAGAAAAATGCATGGTCATCAAAGGGTTAATTTCCATAGCAAATGACCAACCAGAGAAATTGTCCCCATAATTAGCTTACTTTCACATTTTCATAAATCGATGAATTTAAGGAAAATACATTTCCCAACAAATCCAACTTAACGCTCCTCTATCTCATGACCTTACCTTTGTAATAAACGCCTGGACAATGTTGTACATAATCCAATGAGCAGACTGATCCCACAGCAAGTTACATCCCGTTCATGGTCCTGAAGCAGAGAGATGAAGAGATCAGACTGCAGAAACTATGAAAGGCGTGTGGGTTTTTTCAGGAGGGGAGGACGGAAGAGAGAGAGTTCATCGGCCGCTTTAATGCCACAGCACTGAACGGAAGGGGTCAGACACAGATCCAAAATAAGAACTGGAGGCCCCGGAGTAATTGTCTTCTGCTTCCAAACACATGAGCGAGTGTCCTCTAATAGCAAGAACAAAGAGGCAAATATCCAACCCAAGCAGCAGCTGAGACCTCTTGCTTTATCAGAAGATTTAAAAAAAAGTTATTTTAGGTCAACATTATCATGACCAGAAAATGATCTGATAAAGGTTACTGCTGCGCAAATTAAAGAGTCACATACATCAACTGTAATAGGCTTGCTGAAAGACGTTAGATGTAAAAGTGAAGTCGGAAAGAAGGAAATTCTGGAATGTTATAGCTATGTATAACACTGGAAGGTCAGCGCCGATTCTGTAGCCGATCTAATAATTCAGTGCAATGTGACAGCACTCCGTGCACTCATATATACCAGCCTAAAAACAGGTACTCAACCTCTCAGAAATGCAGATCAGAGAGTTAATCATGTATACATGAAATATCACGTACTCTTCTTTAACGGGAAAAGTTACTGTATATACGTTTCCAATATACTTTCCCATCACTTCCTCCAGGTTTTCAAGATCTCTGCTTGCAGCCATTTCATAGAAATCTGTTCTGGTCAAGTGATGGACACACAGATGCACGACCCGTTCGGAAAATCGACAGCGTAATACAGTACCAGCCGAGGCTAGTTTTACACTATCGTTATGAGTTCTGCCGGAGCTCTCTGGATTCGGAACTGATGGATATTAACACGATGCCCGCCAGCCCCATTGACTATAATATGCCGGGATTCGGACAGACAAAAACCTGCCGGAACTCATAGCACTGGTGTGAAAGATGCCCAAGCAGGTGAGATTTTAAAAGCATCATGTACACGGTGTGAAAATTCTCCAGAGCGGAAAATGACCTGCAGTGCGGATTCTGAAGTCCACAGCATGTCAATAGTTTGTGCGTATTTTCAGAGCAGATTTCGTCCTTTGCAATGCAAGGGTGACATCTGGGACGAGTAACGTGGATTTAAGTGCGGATTTGGTGCAGGAACACAGCGAAAACCTCATAAGTTACACTGATATGTGCATATACCCTTAGGGCCCATTCACACTGCGACATTTGCAGTCAGAAATTTAAAATTGCAGCGGCCGCCATGTGGCGTTTTCAATGGGAGGCAGTGTTGCAGCTTGTGGGTCGGCAGTTTATAGCTGTGACCCCACCATGTCCATTCTTTGTGTGGTGTGCGGACAGAGGGGCGTGACAAGTGTTCGCTCACAGTTTAGTGCCATTCAGAAGAGCTAGGCCGCGAGGGGGTCCATGGCATCCAAAGTGACCAACCACTGCAGAAACTGGCATCAAAATCTACCATGTGCACTTATCGTAAGGCTGCCTTCACCTGCATGCATTTGCTTCCCGCAGCCATTCAGGTAAACAGGGCTGATTTCACAGAAAAATGTTCTGCAGCAAAATCTGCTGTGTGTGAAGGTACCCTACCAGGTCAAGCACCTGCGTCTCCATCACATGACCAGGACAGATAGGTGTTTTTTTTTTAATCCACTGGAAGTAAACAATGAAGGTCCCCAATAAATGACAGCAAGCAGAGATCCTGTAAGACGTAAATGTTATTTGTAGAAACCATAATACTGTCACGATCAGTGTGGGGGGAAGGGGGAACTGTAACTGGGCCTGGAAACTAGGGAAGGAACAGGTCACCTCCTAAACAACCCTAATCCGGCCCCTAACTACCTATCAATATGAATAGACCTTGAAGGTAGGAATATTCATTTGCAGGATACCTAGGCTCTTATATCCATATAAGGCCCTGGAATGAGGTTAGAAACATAGAAACATAGAATGTGTCGGCAGATAAGAACCATTTGGCCCATCCAGTCTGCCCAATATACTGAATACTATGGATAGCCCCTGGCCCTATCTTATATGAAGGATGGCCTTATGCCTATCCCATGCATGCTTAAACTCCTCCACTGTATTTGCAGCTACCACTTCTGCAGGAAGGCTATTCCATGCATCCACTACTCTCTCAGTAAAGTAATACTTCCTGATATTACTTTTAAACCTTTGCCCCTCTAATTTAAAACTATGTCCTCTTGTAGCAGTTTTTCTTCTTTTAAATATTCTCTCCTCTTTTACCTTGTTGATTCCCTTTATGTATTTAAAAGTTTCTATCATATCCCCTCTGTCTTGTCTTTCTTCCAAGCTATACATGTTAAGGTCCTTTAATCTTTCCTGGTAAGTTTTATCCTGCAATCCATGTACCAGTTTAGTAGCTCTTCTCTGAACTCTCTCCAAAGTATCAATATCCTTCTGGAGATATGGTCTCCAGTACTGAGCACAATACTCCAAGTGAGGTCTCACTAGTGCTCTGTAGAGCGGCATGAGCACCTCCCTCTTTCTACTGGTAATTCCTCTCCCTATACACCCAAGCATTCTGCTAGCATTTCCTGCTGCTCTATGACATTGTCTGCCTACCTTTAAGTCTTCTGAAATAATGACCCCTAAATCCCTTTCCTCAGATACTGAGGTTAGGACTGTATCACTGATTTTATATTCTGCTCTTGGGTTTTTACGTCCCAGGTGCATTATCTTGCACTTATCAACATTAAATTTTAGTTGCCATATTTTTGACCATTCCTCTAGTTTTCCTAAGTCCTTTTCCATTTGGTGTATCCCTCCAGGAACATCAACCCTGTTACAAATCTTTGTGTCATCAGCAAAAAGACACACCTTACCATCGAGGCCTTCTGCAATTTCGCTGATAAAGATATTAAACAATATGGGTCCCAGAACAGATCCCTGAGGTACCCCACTGGTAACAAGACCTTGGTCTGAATATACTCCATTGACTACAACCCTCTGTTGCCTGTCCCTCAGCCACTGCCTAATCTATTCAACAATATGGGAGTCCAAGCCCAAAGACTGCACTTTATTGATAAGCTTCCTATGTGGGACAGTATCAAAAGCCTTACTAAAGTCTAGATAAGCGATGTCTACTGCACCTCCTCCATCTATTATTTTAGTCACCCAATCAAAAGAAAATCAATAAGATTAGTTTGACATGATCTCCCTGAAGTAAACCCATGCTGTTTTTCATCTTTCAATCCATGGGATTTTAGATGTTCCACAATCCTCTCCTTAAGTATGGTTTCCATTAATTTCCCCACTATTGATGTCAGGCTTACTGGCCTATAGTTGCCCGATTCCTCCCTACTACCTTTCTTGTGAATGGGCACAACATTTGCTAATTTCCAATCTTCTGGGACGACTCCTGTTGCCAGCGATTGGTTAAATAAATCTGTTAATGGTTTTGCTAGTTCAACGCTGAGCTCTTTTAATAGCTTTGGGTGTATCCCATCAGGCCCCTGTGACTTATTTGTATTAATTTTAGACAGCTGACTTAGAACCTCTTCCTCTGTAAAGACACATGCATCAAAAGATTCATTAGTCTTCTTTCCTAACTGAGGTCCTTCTCCTTCATTTTCCTTTGTAAAAACTGAACAGAAATATTCATTGAGGCAGTCAGCTAGTTCTTTATCTTCTTCTATATACCTTCCTTCTTTTGTTTTTAATTTGGTAATTCCTTGTTTTAGTTTCCTTTTTTCATTTATGTATCTGAAGAATGCCTTCTCGCCTTTTTTCCCTGACTGAGCTAATTTCTCTTCTGCCTGTGCTTTGGAAGCTCTTATAACTTGTTTGGCCTCTCTCTGCCTAATCTTATAAATTTGTCTGTCATCCTCGTTTTGTTTTTTTTTTATAATTCCTAAATGCTATCTTTTTGTTTTTAATGATTTTGGCCACTTCTGCTGAGTACCACAGTGGTCTCTTCCTTTTTTTGCTTTTACTGACAAGCCTAATGCAATTTTCTGTTGCCTTCAATAGTGCCACTTTTAAGTAGTCCCATTTCTCCTGGACTCCAATGAAACTGTTCCAGTCTGATAGGGACTTGTATACAACTAATCTAATTTTATAAAAGTCTGTTTTTCTAAAATCTAAAACTTTTGTTTTTGTGTGGTGTGACTCAGTCACTGTACTTATAGTAAACCACACTGACTGGTGATCACTAGATCCCAAGCTTTCCCCTATAGTAATATCAGATACCAAATTCCCATTTGTGAATACTAAATCTAAAATGGCCTCCTTCCGGGTTGGCTCCTCCACTACTTGCTGTAGAGATAATCCCAGTAGGGAATTTAGAATATCTGTACTCCTGGCAGAACTAGCTATTTTGGTTTTCCAGTTTACATCTGGAAGATTGAAGTCTCCCATAATGATAACTTCCCCCTTCAATGTCATTTTAGCTATTTCCTCAACTAGTAGATCATCTAATTCTTTGACTTGGCTAGGTGGTCTATATATCACACCTACACGAGTTACCTTATGATTATCAAGCTGCACGGTAACCCAAACTGACTCTAAATTGTTCTCGCTAACTTGTATCAAATTAGATTTTATGTTATCTTTCACATAAAATCCTGTATAGAGAGAACCAGAGACAACCCATTCCTCCCCAGATGGACGAATGGAAGTCTCTGTCTCAGGCCCAGATACAAAAAACAGGGAATATAACAAACACAATACAATAAAAAAAGACAAAACTTAGCTGAAAGTAGAAAACTGGCAACTCCAGAAACACCACAGAGTACAACCAACCAGCTAGTTAGAAGACATGAAGAAAATCTATAAACTGCACCTCCAAGAGTGAGAAGCGGCTACTTATGGGAAAGGTAAATTACCAACAAGCAACACCTGAAGCAAGGGGTGTGGCATTCACCAAATCACAGACACAATAGGATCCACAGGGAACTTGTCAATTTAACCCACGAGTTGCCAGTCTCTCCGATCTCCTGGTACCTGCCATGATAGTACGTGATAGTACCCCCCCCTTCTACGGGTGACCTCCGGGCACCCAGGACTGACCTTATCCGGGTGAGATCTTTGAAAGGCATTCACTAAACGATTGGCATTGACGTCGGATGCCGGCACCCACATCCTCTCCTCTGGTCCATAACCTCTCCAGTGGACAAGATATTGAAGGGATCCACGGAGAACTCGAGAGTCAACTATTTTTGCGATCTCAAATTCCAAATTACCGTCCACCATGACCGGAGCGGGTGGCAAGGAAGATAGCTGTAAAGGTTCCAAATATGTGGAACCTTTACAGCCATCTTCCTTGCCACCCGCTCCGGTCATGGTGGACTGTAATTTGGAATTTGAGATCCTGAAAAAGACCTATGGAACACATTATGAATTTTCAGGGCCTGAGGAAGCTCAAGACGAAAAGCTACAGGATTAATAATGCCCGTGATCTTATATGGGCTGATAAACCTTGGACCCAACTTCCAGGAAGGTACCTTCAACTTAATGTTTCTTGTGGACAGCCACACAGAATCACCCACACTTAGGTCCGGACCATTCATATGTTTCCTGTCAGCCACACGTTTATATTTGTTCAAGTTATTTTGAATTTTTCGCCATATCAATGACAAATTTGACGAAAAACGTTCTTCCTCAGGGATACCAGAAGTATTAGAACCAGAAAATGTGACAAATTGCGGGTGAAACCCATAGGCCCAAAAAAAACAGCGACTTACCAGTGAGACCACTCCTCCTGGTTCTCAGATACAAAACATCTCAAGAAAGTCTCCAGACTCTGATTAGTGCGCTCCTTCTGTCCGTTCGACTGAGGATGAAAAGCCGAAGAAAAGGACAGTTGAATTCCCAGACGAGTACAGAACGCCTTCCAGAACCTGGAAACAAACTGAGTGCTGCGATCCGAGACCATGTCAGAGGGAATGCCATGGAGTTTCACAATGTTGTCAACAAATACCTGTGCAAGGGTTTTAGCATTAGGTAGGTCTGGTAATGCAATAAAATGTACCATTTTACTAAAGCGATCAACTACCACCAGAATAACGGTCTTTCCTGAAGAATTAGGTAGATCAGTGATAAAGTCCATGGATACATGAGTCCATGGTCTGGACGGAATGGGTAACGGAAGTAAAAATCCAGAAGGTCGAGTATGTGTCACCTTGGCACATGCACAGGTAGTACAGGCTGACACATAGTCCTTCACACACTTACGCCATCCCGGCCACCAGAATCTACGAGATATGAGGTTGGCAGTGGACCTACTCCCAGGATGTCCTGTAAGAACCGTACAATGATGTTCCTCCAACACCTTGTGACGCAATTCCGGTGGCACAAATAGTTTCCCAGAGGAACAGGAGTTCGGTACGTCTCCCTGAGCCTCTAACACCTTCACCTCAAGGTCAGGGTAGAGGATATCACCACCCCTTTAGACAGTATCGGACTCGGGTTTTCTAAATCACCACCCCCAGGGAAACTACGTGACAAGGCGTCCGCCTTGACATTCTTAATCCCAGGACGATAAGTGACAGTGAAATTGAATCTCTTGAAAAACAGGGCCCATCTGGCTTGTCTTGGGTTCAGTTGTTTCGCCGACTCCAGATAAGCCAGATTTTTGTGATCAGTGAATACAGTGATTGGATGAATCGCCCCTTCCAACCAATTACGCCATTCCTCAAAAGCCAATTTAATGGCCGGCAACTCTATGTTACCCACATCATAATTTTTCTCAGCGGGGGATAGTTTTTTCGAGAAAAATGCACATAGTCGCCATTTACCAGGTGATGGGCCCTGTGACAAAACTGCTCCTACCCCCACCTCAGATGCGTCCACTTCCACACTAAACGGTTGTGACACATCTGGCGGCACCAATATGGGAGCAGAAGAGAAGCATTCCTTAATCGCAGAAAAGGCTTGCAACTCCGAATCAGACCATACAGAGACATCTGTCCCTTTCTTAGTCTTGTCCGTTAAGGGTTTTACTATTGTCGAATAATTCTTAATACATTTTTGGTAATAGTTGGTGAATCCAAAAAACCGCATAAGAGCCTTCAGATTTTCGGGTCGATGCCAGTCCAATATGAACCAGGGAGAGAAGCTGAGCTCTGCCCAGGTTTCTGTGATTTTGTGAGTACAAAGCATTGTAAAACCTGACAGGACTCCTAGGAGAGACTGAGAGTCCCGACTACCCGCTCACATAGGATGATTCACAGCCTTTTGTCTACACACACAGATGGAGAAAGAGCTGTCAATCATTATGTGTGGGCGGGCTAATCAGGACTCTCACTGTCTCTCCTAGGAGTCCTGTCCACTTTTGCTCTGCTTTTTACTAGGAAAATCCTGCTGCAAATCATGTAAACTTATGTATCCCAGAGATCAGCTTCTGTCTCTGTGATATAATTGATGCTTCTGCTTCTCCTGTGATAAGGAGAGTTACCTCTGAGAAGCAGGGAAGACTTTGCACTAGAACCAAGTGCATTTGACGTAATCATAAAAACCTACCTCCTATAAAACAGGCAACTGAGTATTCAATTTGTGACTGTTATATGAGGTCACATGTTGTGGCATCTGAGTGTTTTTCCCATAGGTAAATATTAAAGGGGTTTTCCAGTTTTTAAGCCTAATCTCTATAGTACGTTCACACGTGGTATATATGTTGCGGATTTCACTCTTCTCAGTGCAGAGGGTGAATTCTGTGGCAAACGCGCATCAGTTATGCTGTGCATCCCGGAACCAAATTCTTGCCATTTGGTTTAGATTTTGCTGCTGTGAAATTCTGGACCCATCCTCGTGGACATACCCTTTTACAACTTAGTGTTAGATTTTTTTTTTATTCCCATTCTGTACCAATTTTCAATACACATGTTTACTGTCAGTGAATAAGTGCATTCTGTACATTCAGACTATTTAGCTCACAGAGCGTTGCCTAGACCAGGATTCAGCAACCTCCGTCACTCCGCTATGGTGAAACTACGACTCCCAGCATGCACACTTGCTTGGCTGTTCTCAGAACTCCCATAGACGTGAATGGAACACTAATACGGTGTTGGACCCCCTTTTGCCTTCAGAACTGCCTTAATTCTATGTGGCATTGATTCAACAAGGTTCTGATGGCATTCTTTAGAAATGTTGGCCCATATTAATAGGATAGCATCTTGCAGTTGATGGAGATTTGAGGGGTGCACATCCAGGGCACGAAGGTCCCGTTCCACCACATCCCAAAGATGCTCTATTGAGTTGAGATCTGGTGACTGTGGGGGCCATTTTAGTACAGTGAACTCATTGTCATGTTCAAGAAACCAATTTGAAATGATTCGAGCTTTGTGACATGGTGCATTATCCTGCTGGAAGTAGCCATCAGAGGATGGATACATGTTCTCATTCTGTTTACGCCAAATTCGGACAGAAATCGAGACTCATCAGACCAGGCAACATTTTTCCAGTCTTCAACAGTCCAATTTTGGTGAGCTCGTGCAAATTGTAGCCTCTTTTTCCTATTTGTAGTGGAGATGAGTGGTACCCGGTGGGGTCTTCTGCTGTTGTAGCCAATCCGCCTCAAGGTTGTGCGTGTTGTGGCTTCACAAATGCTTTGCTGCATACCTCGGTTGTAACGAGTGGTTATTTCAGTCAACGTTGCTCTTCTATCAGCTTAAATCAGTCGGCCCATTCTTCTCTGACCTCTAGCATCCACAAGGCATTTTTGCCCACAGGACTGCCGCATACTGGATGTTTTTCCCTTTTCACACCATTCTTTGTAAACCCTAGAAATGGTTGTGCGTGAAAATCCCAGTAACTGAGCAGATTGTGAAATACTCAGACCGGCCCGTCTGGCACCAACAACCATGCCACGCTCAAAATCGCTTAAATCACCTTTCTTTCCCATTCTGACATTCAGTTTGGAGTTCAGGAGATTGTCTTGACCAGGAGCACACCCCTAAATGCATTGAAGCAACTGCCATGTGATTGGTTGACTACATAATTGCATTAATGAGAAATAGAACAGGTGTTCCTAATAATTCTTTAGGTGAGTGTAGGTATAAGTACCAGGTTAGCAGGCGTCACCAGGAAGGTCCACCTTCACTCATTGGTGAGGTGCAGTCAGTGATCACTATGGATGATGGGGGGAAGCCCAAGGATAGGACATACTGTACTGTGACGTCCTCTCCTGCATTGCTCCTACACCGGGAAATCACTTTTTTGCATCATTTCTATGCTGTGATGTTACTATGACGATTATATCTATGTGCAGTATCTGTCCTGCGACATTATGGGATACATTATCTCTGTATTGTCACATCACTATTTGCATGATTGATGAGCTGTAACCCAATTGACTGGATCACCCTCGTTCTATGCGATCACTGTCTGCAATATGATGTTACTGCAACAATGACATCACTGTGTGCATTATGTAAGGGTACTTTCACACTAGCGTCGCTGGATTCCAGCAGGCAGTTTCGTAGCCGGCAATCTGTATGCAGACGGATCCGGATGCGGATCCGTGTCACAAATGTATTGCAATACATTTTTAAAGGTCTGCGCATGCGGATCTGTTTTTCCAGAACACTTAGGGCCGGATCCAGCATAAATGCATTTCAATGTAAAATAATGCCGGATCCGGCATTCCAGCAAGTGTTCCGGAATTTTGGAAGTGTGAAAGTACCCTTACTGAGACATCTTTGTGTGCATTCATATTATTGTAACATCACTGTATGCATGATGACTGTACTATGACATCACTGTGTGAATTATGATGTTACTGTATTTATAGTACTGTAACAATATGCATTGTGTGCACTGTGATGGTACTGTGACACCCCTGTGTAACTATGACTGTACTAGGAAATCAATGCATTAAAAAACTACTGTGTGCATTATGATGCTACCGTGATATTGCATGTGCGCTAGGATGTTACTGTGACATCACTGTGTGCAGACTGGAGAAGGAAATAATCATATGCTGTTTATGTTCTCAACCTGCTGAATGCGACCATAAAGATTGAGCCCACTCTATGATTACTTGCTAGGTTCTTGCTTGTAGGATCAGCAACCTCCGCCACTCCAGCTGTTCTGGAACTACAACTCCAAGAATCCTTATTTAATTTCCATGGGAGTTACAAGAACAGCCGAGTACCTGTGCATGCTGGGAACTGTAGTTTCACAGCAGCTGGAGTGCCGAAGGTTGCTGACCCCCGTTGTAGAGTCTTTTGGACCAACTATGCATTTTCCAGTCAAAATTAAAACTCATCACCTGCACAGAGAGCTGCAACACGACTGAGCTCAGAAAACAGCGTATACCGGTATCTTGGGGCATAGTATTTCAAAGCAATCCAAGCAAATGTATTTTGTGAGTGCTCCTCTCCCTCTGAAGCACATGTACTCTAATCTTCTGCTGCAATTTCTAGGATCTCAGTTTTCTGCTTATCGGCCTTGTCAATACACAAAAGGCAGGAAATAAATCATGGATATTGCCAGGCTGGTCAGCGGGTACACAGAGCTGACGATGAAGCAGAAGACAATAAGTTGTATTTGTCTAAGTAAAAAAAAAAAAAAAGTAATTTTCGGAAGGCGCTGCACTAGGTTTTTCATCTTGTCGGCTGCAGTCGGGCGAGATTAGGTTAATAAGGGGCTGGGGATGAATTGCACGTTATGCACATCAGTAAAAGCAACGTTATTTAGAAGACGTCAGGATGGATACAGGAGTATTGATAGCGCAGAGCGAGCTACTAATTGTCAGCAACAGGCTCCCTGGGGAAGGAGTTCTGCAAGACTACAGACAGGCGCAGATAAAGGATTCCGCACACGTCCTCCCTCTCCGCAGATCGATGGGTAGACACAGACCTGTTGCTCTTTTACGCCGAGGTTTCATGACCTGCAGTTAACAGTTTAACATAGATTTGTTTGACAAGGAAACAGAAGTTCTAGAGACTCAAATTAAGTAAAGAAGGCAAAAGATACGCTTCATATATGGAAGAAATAACGCAGGAAAATATTACACACGAAAAGACGGCATAATGTGTACTGGCTTATGAATGTATTAATTCTGCAGATGCATACAGTAGTTCTGATGGGTGGTGAACCTGGGGCGACATTAAAGGGGTTGTGGCAACCACTCACCCCCCACCCCAACTTCACTTGGCCCGACCAGTAAAGGGAAGCTTACTTACCTGGCTCCCACTCCTTCTCCTGGCCTGCAATGTTCCGCTGGGCTGCCTCACTGAAAACATCCAGTCTGGCGCCACCTGCAGCCAATTGCTACAGTCGCAGCTGTGACCTGATCCCCTTGTGTCATGTGACCATTTGTCATGCTGTAACGGGAGCCAGTCACAGTGATTGGCCGCAAGCGTTGTCAAACCGGATGTCTTCAGCCAGGGAGCATCACAGGCCCGGAGGAGAAGGAGCCGGGAGCCAGAGCCAGGAAGCAGGTAAGTTAGCTTTCCTCTACAAGTCCGGCCGAGTAGGAAATGGGAGTTGGTTTTGGAAATTTTGAACGCACTCTTTCACAAAGTTTCACCAACAGTTGCTATAAACTTTGCATCTCGTGCTAAACAGAGAAAAGCAAACCAGAACAGTACACAGTGTCATAGAGCAGAGCTCACCAAATGCTTTCTGTCCCATTTTAAACAATTGCAAGATAAAAATTGTCCTGAAGAAGGGGGCTCTCCTGCCCTTAAAACGTGTTGAAAATACTACAATAAAGCTACTTCTGCACTACCTACAATGGTTGTTTGGAATCCTGTTGACAGCACCCAGCAAGCAGTTCATATCCTATTCCACTTGACGTGTATTTTAAACAATTGGATACGTTAGTAACATCTCTTGTAAGGGGCAGTAAAAGGAGGGAGGTATTTGTGCAAATTTTAGCAAAGGACACCCTTGGACAGAAGCGGAGATGTCATGTTGTCGAATAGCTGCTTCTGCCATGTTGGAGACACCTCTCCTGCGCTACCCTCTGGCATAGGGATTTGAATGTGAGTGGACTGTTTGATGGGTAAGTGGTACATATTTCTTTGGGCTGGGGAAGGGGGCTGTGGCTAAAACTGTGAAGCCGAACTGTGAGCCCCAGTGTGGACAACTCAACATGGTCAACAGCAAAGCAAAGGGAGCCACACTGAGACTAACAATGTGATGGAGGCCACACAGTAGCAAGCAATGTGATGGAGGCCACACAGTAGCAAGCAATGTGGTGGGGGCCACACAGTAGCTATCAATGTGGTGGGGGCCACACAGTAGCTATCAATGTGGTGGGGGCCACACAGTAGCTATCAATGTGGTGGGGGCCACACAGTAGCTATCAATGTGGTGGGGGCCACACAGTAGCTATCAATGTGGTGGGGGCCACACCGTGACTAGCAAAATGATGGGGATGAGACATGGGCTAACAAAGTGGAGGAGCCACACAGTGGCTAACCCGTACTACTGGAATAAACCCCCACTATTATGTGTGATATAGCAACTTGGAGTTGCATGTCTTTTGTAACGGCACTCGATGAGTCTATACACAATGAACATCATGCAGGTGTAAAGACTTGATTGCCGCAGAAGTGATGCTCACCTGCTATTTACTTTCCTCCAGTTTGTCTGCTTTTTAGCTCTCTTCCTCAGGGTACGGCTACAATCAGTGACTTCAGGTGAAGCTGTAAGGAAAGCGTGAGGCAGTCTGAAACATCTCTGGCTTCATCAGCCTCCGACTGTTGCTCTTTCTGGTACTTTTTACCATAGCTGTGGTTGGTAAAGTCAGCCTTCCACCAGAACAACCTGATAGCAGCTGTAAAGCACGGCTGTGCATTTTATGTCCTGGAACGGTCACCCTACATCAGTGCTCGGACAACCCACCATCATACTATCCACTATAAGTTCTTCATTGTACAACAAGGTGTATATGAAAACCCCTCAAACCTTGCCCAGTTAAACAAAATTCTCCATGGGGGAGCGGGAACATTTTCAAACCAGTCAAGGTTAAAGGGAATATGTCACCAGTTTTATGTTGCCTTATTGTCACGGATGTAGTAGGGGAGAACGCCAAAAGACAACAAGAAGGAAGGGGAAAGATACTAGGCCTCACCGCTAGGGAAAGAAAATGGTCACCACCTTTAAAACCCTGCTCCTGGCCCTAACTCTTATCCGTATGAGCACCTCTCGATGGTAGAGCTGCCCATACACAGGAACTTAGAAAACCCTGATGACCCTCGGATGCCCTAAAGGTAATGACAGGACAGACAACCCGTTCTTTCCCTGGTGAAGGAACCAGCATCTCGCTGAGGCCTAGTTAACAACCGGGGAAGGGTGGGGGGATACAAAACACAACAAGCGGAACACTTAACTTCTGAGGATGAT
Organism: Bufo bufo; assembly: GCF_905171765.1. Lineage (NCBI taxonomy): Eukaryota > Metazoa > Chordata > Amphibia > Anura > Bufonidae > Bufo > Bufo bufo. Next base: position 45,065,213 of record NC_053398.1, read on the forward strand.
GGATGAACAGGACCTCAACAAGAACCACACTCCAGCTCTTCCAAAACTAAATGAAGCTATCCAGAGCAAGGAGTGATGGGTAAAGTCAGACTAAATAGGGAGAGGTAAAGGTCACATGATCCACACCTGAACAGGAGGTGTGGACATACACGCAATACACAGACAAAGTGAAACCAAAAGAGGCTGTCAGATCACTCGTGCAGTCTTTCAGACCTTCTCACACCTGTCACAGGTGTGACACTTATCCTTTGGTAGTACAAGCTAGTGACAAAGACCCTGATCGAATTGTTGGGTCACTTTTTGACCCAGTCATTTTCTTAAAATCCCTGGGTAGAACATCCAGCATGAGCTAAGATGAAAGCTGCCAAAAACATTGGTTTGGTCGGGACTCCAGAGCTCGTGCTCTGTACTGTGTGGACACAGTGATCGGTTCACATTGGACTTTCTCAATAGAAGGTCTGAAGAAAACGACTAGGTCAAAATTAGTAAGTGGTCCAGCATTTCAATCAGGGGCTCTTGTTACCAGTTTATGCTGCCCCCAGACAGGGAATCATAAAACATGCTATGTTTTTTAACGAGGTTGTCCGAGATTTTGATATTTATGGTCTATCCTCAGGATAGGTTATCAATATCAGATTGGTGAGGGTCCAATTCCCGACACCTCTACCGATCAGCTGTTTGAAGACGCTGTGGCGCTCAGGTGAGCACTGAGGCCTCTTCCGCCACGTTCAATCAATCACATAGCCTAGGAGCAGCTCAGCCCCATTCAAGGGAATGGGTCTAATGTGCAATACCAAGAAAGCCGCTATACAATGGAGCATCGCCGTAGTCTCTTTAAATAGCTGATTGGCGGGGTGTTTGGTGTTGGACTATCCTGAGGATAGGTCATCAATATTAAACACCCAGAAAACCCCTCTACTGTATATACTTTAAAAACTTGGAGGTACATGGAGTGCCCTTCATTTCCTGTATCCTCCTCTCATACCCGAGAGCATTATTCTGCATTTATATAACGCAGACACATATTTGGGATGAGCGCTGCCTCTTCAGAAGATATCCAGCCATTAGCTTTCAGTCCGTGTTTCGTGCACTGGGACAACAGCAATATATTTTCTGCAGTATTATACAACTGAGAAAGGAAGAGCGAGTAAACATGACACAGAAAGCGGCGAGATCTATCATAACATGATGAGATAACCACAGATGGCAGCAGACACATACACATGTAGAGTCCAGCCACGAGACGCCGATGAACACTAGCATCGCGTGGCAAGAAAAGCAGATCAGTTGGCTGGGAAATGACGCCACGCTACCCTATAATCTCACTGACAACGCTTTACAAAGTGAGACTCAGACTTTGCTTCACTTCCTCACCCGAATGACAGCTTCACATTTGTTCCCCGCCTAATGCCGGATAGTAATTACCAACCAAACACTGTAATAAAGATATTAACTGTTACCAATCTGGGCGAGAATTCATGGCACTGTTTGACTGCCCACATAAGGAAGGCAGAGATGAGATACTGACCATGTACATGGTGCATCACAGCCTTCAGGTGAAGCCCCTCTTATACAACAGACAAGGGAATTGCTCAAATAACAACTGCTTTGAATGGCCAGAAATGTTCCCTTTAGGCACTAATTTCTTAGAATACTTTCATATATGCGTTTTGGCACATCTGCACCCTAATGGAACGGATGTATCCTGATGTGTAAAATCAAAATTGGTCCGTTTTTGAGATCCTCAAACCCTGAAACCAAAGTGCACATGTGAAACTAGCCTAGCACCAATTGACTGAATAAATCCTGCAGACGGAGACTGGACATTTTTCGCAGAAACCCTTAGTACTCCTCCCTCTCCTCTGTTTAAGGCCTCATGCACACGACCCATCTGCCTTTTTGCAGTTCCGATGTGGACCCCTTCATTTTTAAAGGGGTCACAAAAGATGTGGACAGCACACTGTGTGGTGACTCCATCTGTATGTTCCCCACAAAAAAGATAGGGGGTCGCAATGACATCACGTCATCGCACCTGGTGCAGGAGCCATGTTGTCTTCGGGATCACCTGTGTCGGTACACGGCAACACAGGCCACTGAGCAGTGTGCATAAAAGTCCACCTTTATTGAATTGTGGTTAAAACATCCTCCTGAGATGAAGGCAACATCAAGACAACATGTTTCCACCAAACATGCCCTTACTCCTATTGGCATGTATAAATATACATGTGTGGTCAGTCCAATGAACTGGCGCATGATTTATTCATGCCAAGGACTTTACAAGGGACCAGGGAACATTTATTAGGTGTGCAGGAAAGGCGATTTAGATAAGAATACAGGAAAGGTTTCTTTAAAGTAAGAGCAGACACACTATGGAATGCCCTGCCCCAAGAGGTCCTAATGGCAGATACTATGTCAGCATAAAGAAAAAGGCTAGATGTTTATCGAATAGCAAATGGCATTGATGGTTATAATTTATCTAACAATGTCGTATAATTGATCTGAGAAATGTTCAGCTTGATGGACCTGGGTCCTTTTTTTTCTCACTATGTAACTATTAGATTTGGAGGGATGTTTGCATACCTGAAAATTCATCAGCAACCTATTAGTGAGACAATGTAATTATTGACATAGAATTCATTAACCTTTTCCATGGTCCTGAATTCTTCTCAGAGTCTTAAAGCAGATGTCCAGGATGGCTCCTTCTGAGGCTCCGTATATGTGCGGCAGTTATGTGATAATTACCTTTGCTCAGTGATTCGTTTAGAGGCTGGTAATTATTCTAATCTTATAATAAAAGGAAATCATCTCTCCATGCTCTTATGGTCTTGAGGACTGTCCTCTTTGAGAGCAAAAGGATCATGTTGAAACCCAACATGCCTGACGGATCTGCCCTCGGGAGGGAGTCAGAACATCCCCAAACACATTAGGTGGTCAGCCACCACCATCTGACATTTATCTAATGTACATGGCCACCTTAGAAGGATTATCTCATCTGGACATTTATAGCATATAATTCAGGATATTCTATAAAAGTCCGATAGGTGTGGATCCCTATTAGTACATTGGTTGTCAGCTATTTTCAAAAGTCCCATAGCAGTGACTGGAGAAAGTTTTGCATGCACCATGTGCTCCATTTATTATAGGGAAGCAGGTTCTAGAGGTGGGAGCTGACATTTATGGGATTGGGATATCCTCTAGAAGTGGATTTCAGCCTACCTCAGCCTTGTACTGGGGTGCAGTCTCTTCTGCATTACCCCCTTTCCCACCCCCAAACAACATGAAGTCTTTGGATATTAAAGGGGGTGTCTCATAAAGACACATTTTAGACTCACATTAGCCCGGCACTCAGCTCCAGAAACTTTCTCCCATAGTTTTTTCTGGGCTCTGGCTACTACACAGGAAATGTACAGTAATTCAACATTGACTTATAGGATAGCTGCCTTACATCTGGTGGCATTAGAGGCAAAGCTTGTTAAAGGGAACCGGTCATCAACTATATGCTGACCTCACTGAGGGTGACGGATCCATTTTTTTACTCCGTAAAAAACGTATCCGTCACCATTGACTTACATTGTTTTCAGTGCCGGATCGTTTTTTTCCCCGTTTTTATGACCGGATTTAAAAACTGCAGCTTACAGCAATTTTGTTTCCAACCACAAAATGGACTGCTGACGGAACGGAAGACATCAGGATGCATCCTGAACGGATCTCTTCCCATTCAGAATGCATGAGTACCAAATGGAAACGATCACAATACGGGAAAACAACAACGCAAGTGTGAACGTAGCGTCAGAGCTCATTTGCATACCCTCTTCCCAGAATTCCAGAGGAGCATGTATGGCCTATAAGACGCCAATAAGGCGCTCTCTAAGGAGATATAGTGTTCCCCGATTACAGTCATTCAAATGAATGGATCCTCCAGACTGAGAAATGCTCTCCTCCGAGGGAAGCATCCTCTATGATGTCCATAAGCGCTGTACCGTATAATGCATCATTTTCATTTCAATTCCCTCTCCAGGGAAATAATTATATTAAATAGATTTAAAACATAGTAAAACTGGAAGAAAATGAGTCATTCGAAATAAAAGAAAAAAAAAGTTTAAATCACAAGTCACGGACTGCTTGGAAAGCAAGTTTCATCACATTCATTCATCAGCCATCTACCTTTCTTCCTGTAAGCAGAATTTTTCAACGTGTAGGAAAGTCAAAGCTGAAATCAAAAAGGTCACCAGGAAGCTGATCAGAGGGAACAAATGTTTGCAAGTGGCCGAAATAAACAGGAAGAATGGCCCCTAGTTGGTACTTACAGCGAAGCACAATAGGAGGATTTAGTAAGAAAATATCCCCATTATAGAGATGACAGAAGTTACGTAGTATTGGTGAGCGCAGCAGGGAGGGGAAGAGAGGGATTTTAGTTGCATGTTAACGCATAACTCGCTTTGATCCTGTTGATTTATCTTCCTGACGTTAAAGCTTAGAGTCAAAAGACAGTACAGAGTCATCATCTGTACAGAGGGAGACAGGACATCCATCAGAGCGCGGTGTAATCTGCTCCTAAAGCCAACTAGCTGTGCAGCTTAACACTTTCGTTGCAGCCAGTAATGCCCTTTAAATATCATCCCCATGATTCAAACATATATTTTCATCATTTTAATGAAATTTCAACTGGTAAATTCATAAATAATGTTTTCCCGGAGAAGAAAATTTGCAGCTAGTGACCTATGAAACATTTTCATTGGACTGAAATAATGAGATGTTAAAAATGATTGCTCTGAGCAGCAAGGATCAGGCAAATGATCAGTCACATCTGTAGCCATAGATATGCAAACTTGCTCACTGCCAATATGCATTCATAGACATCTGACACGCAACTAGCGCTAATTGGCCATGCTACCAAACGTACAAAGGGTTTCCTTAGCCATGTAATTGTAAATGATGCATGTGGGACCTTTACTGGGAGTTGTATTAGAGATATATTTTATAAGATCATCTAAGGGTACAGCCACATGGTAGGGTTCCTGATGCACTTTTGGAAGCCAAAATCAGGAGTGGATCATAAAGGATGGATATGACTTCTCTTTTTTTAAATGGAACCTGTCATCAACTTCATGCTGATCTCACTGAGGGCAGCATAAAATAGTGACAGAAATGCTGATCTCAGCGGTGTGTCACTCATGAGCTAAAAGTAAGTGGTTGCCGAGAACCAGCATCATAATCATTGCAGCCCAGGTCTTGAAAAGAGTCAAATCTACCTGAGAAGAGTCAGAGTTATTCCTAATCTCCTGCTCTCTCACCCATCTGCTGATGATTGGCAGTTCTCTCCTAGAGAGAAAGGGAGAAAACTAGGTAGAAGCCTGTTAGTCACCAGCAGGTGGACAGGAGAGCAGGACTTCATGAATAACCAGGACTCTTCATGAATAACCATGACTCTTCTCAGGTGGCCGTGACTCTTTTCCAGGCCCAGTCTGCAATAAATGTGATGTTGGTTCTCGGCAACTACTTACTTTTAACTTATAAATGACAGACTGCTGAAATGAACTCCCCTGTCTCTACTTTATTCTGCCGTTAGTACGGGCAGCATAAAGTTGTTGACAGGTTCCCTTTAAATACATCCTTGGTTTTGACTTCCAAAACTGCATCAGGAAACTTAAATGTGTGGCCGTACCCTAAGGGGCTCTAAAGGAGTTGTCTGATTACAGATGACCCTTTCCAGTCTCAACCCACAGTGGTGATCAACTGGAGGAAGCCTGGAACTAACCATGCACATAAGAATAATGGTGGCTGAACCTGCCAGGACTAGCCAACTATCTAATGTGTATGGGGCAGTGGCGTATGGAAGCAGACCACACAGTTGCTATGGAGCCTGTGAGATAGGGCATTCTACTAGTGCTTGAGGATCTCTCTGAGTATTTAAAACTTTAATTGCTGTTTTTCCCAGATCTTCTGCTGCTGGGTCTTGAACCCAGGACCTGCTGACATTAGCAGCTGAGCCACAGAATTAACTGTAGTCAATGAGAGGATTTCCTCTGACTAAAAACCTCACTAGTGTTCTTCTCATGTATAATATCTATACATCTTCATATATCAGTACACTGTATAGTATAAGAGAAAAAAAGTATTATTTATCTAGTAATTAAAAGAAATGTTATGTAGCTAAATCAATTAATATATATATATATATATATATATATATATATATATATATATATACACACACATATACATATACATATACACACACACACACACAGGTAAAAAAGACAATGCAGCAGCACTCTGCAAACACAAATAAAGTACAATAATGCCATAATTATAGAAAACATTCTGATGCTAATGCTACGCTTATTTTGCAAATTCGAGGATTCTTGGCAAATACATTTTGTACAAAATTATTTGGGCCCGTCTGCCAAACGTCAAGGCGATCTCTATAAGACGGGAACCTAACACTAAATCCAACCTGATATGTGCCATAATGGCCACCATAAAATTCAGGGAGTGCAGGTTCCACATGCATGCCGGGTCCACTCTGCTTTTTACCATTTTTGGTGCCATAACGGCCTCCATTAAATCCAGGGATGCAGGTACAAAATGCATGCTGAGCCCACTTGTCACCGCCAGTTCTGTGAGAAGATCTGGCAGACGTTTTTCTCTACCTCTTGTATGATGTTCTTTGTTTTGGTTTCACTTTCTCATCTCCTTTCGTTCTGCCAGGTGTCACTTATTTCGACTAATCGTCTTCCTTTATAATCCCTCCCATACTGCCTCACCTTGCGGTTTATACTACTTCCTGGATGAAGTGTTCACTGCTGGAGGCTGCTTCTGCTGTTTGTACAGATAAGTCTTTTACTTTATTGTGTTTTCTTGCTGGCTTGATTCTAGGTGACCCTGACTCCGTCCGTATTAAGTGCAGGGAGCCGGTGGTCGTGTCCCCTCACTATTATAGGGTTTTCAGGTGTCACACAGTATTAGGTATGCGGGCATGGAATCGTCTACCATACAGACCCTTGCATGTGCATAGCAGTCAGGGAGAGCTCTTAGGGTTTTATAGGGCTCACCTATAAGCTCCTTAGTTTGGGATCAAGCCAGTCGCTCGTTTATTTATATGTTCCAGCTCTGCTAACTTCATCCGTGACACCACTCTATACCTCTCCTGGTGCATATATATAAAAAGGGAATAGATGGCGGCACTGGAAAAGCAAATACTAGCGGGTGCTAAGTCCAGGGATATAGCTGCTTACCCTATATGGATAAAGACGAAAATCGGACAGCACTCCAAGTAAAAAAGCAATTGGTGTTTATTCACCCATGTGGAAGGCAACGTTTCAGCTCATATAAGAGCCTTTCTCAAGCCTTGGAGTTCTCAGGCCTATTGGAGTTTTAAAGTCAGAGAAAACCCTCCCATTTACCATAGGTAAGCCTGCGACTCAACTGCTAAGGTTTCTGTCTATCATATATAGGAGGTCTTGGGTTCAAGAACTGACAGAAGCTGATCGGAAAAAAAATGGTATGAGAATTTTAAATATACAGGGGTATCCTCAAGCACTATTAGGGCACAGTCACTAGTTATTTTCGTTGTTTTGCTCCATTAGAGGAGCAGAACTACAAAAATAAAGGAAGGACTAGATCCAATACATAACTGACATGAACAAAGCTGAACACACCCCTGAAGGCCCCAAATAGATCCTCCAATGCAGATGCCCTTTGAATGCTGATGATCCATCCCTAGCTATATGTGGTGCGGGGGGGGGGGGATCTAAAGTTTGCCATGCAGCCCCATGATTTCTTGTACGTCCTTGGTATGGGAGTCTTCCAACTCTTGCTAATAGCAGATGTCAGGGAAGATAAGGATCTGGCAGTTGGATTTCAATATGACTAATCATTTTGCTCTTGATGTGATAAGCTACCAGACGGTATATGCCAGTGGCTTTCTTGCCTTTCAGAATATATGCAGAGCCAAGCATGCGTGTGTATGAAGCAGCCTGCAAAATGAGTATTCAGCTGAAAGCGATGTAAAATGTATATCCAGCTGTAATCAGCCAGCCATTACCCCTACAGGGACTGTGGCTCTTACAAAGAGTCGCTTTGTCATAGAGGGTGGTCCTGCTCTATAATCTCCATAAGTCCAAACTGTTTTAAAAGAGGTTGTCCAGTAGGATAATTTTTTTTAGATAACGGTCAGAAAAGTGTTAGGGAATAAAAGAAGCATTACTTACCTCATCAGTCCCCTGCTGTTCCTGTTCTGACTCTGCATCTCCTGCCACTTCCTGTGTGTCAAACAGAGACCAGGAAGTGGAGACCATGAGGAATCTGGTAAGTGTCCAAACAGCAGCAGTGGGGGATCGGTGAGGTGAGTAATGATTCTTTTTTTTCTTATTTTTATACATTTTTCTGCCCCTGGACAACCCCTTTAAATTTTTCTAGACTAATATGTGTGGCATCAAAGTGCAAATAAATATCTCTCTTTCTGAATTACATTCACAAACATGACAATTCTACTATGCTATCTGGCTATTTTATCCATACTAGTTACGGTTTTTCTCTCCAGTAATACGACTGACTTTAATGGTTCATGATAGCTTGGTATTACCTTCCTGATTCTGTGTTTCTATGGTTCTGTACACCATGGACAGCTCCATAAACAGTATTTCTAGGCCAACACCACATAGACAAGCACATGCAACAGCTGTTAAATGGAAAGAAGGGGTCGGGGGGGGGAATAACAAGAAAGTTCAAGTATGCAAATCCAAGTTCATGAACTTCACTGTGTTTAGAATTTCATTCAATAAAACACGTCCCACATGAAAATGGATCTTCATATAAACACCCTTTGTATAATGGATTTCAAAGCACTTAGATCAAATAACAAATACAATTTATACAAGGCCGGGGGGACTCTCAGTCGTTTTCTCCGTGTGCAAATTGACTGCGCGGCCAAATCAACACCATCTAATTCCCGGGACTGGCCTTGTTATGTCTTATCTGGAGTTGTGCAATGTGATCCGTGTCAAGGCCGAATGACGTAGCTGTGCACCAGTCATGGACACTAATGTAAGAATAACAGATTATCTCTTATGGGAGATGTTAAATGAGACATTAACACGTTTAAATGCGATTTAAAGTACAGTCATCCTTCAAAATCTTGAGAAATATAATATGAAATTTTAAATATAATTATGCAGAAATGCAGCGAGCGAATACTAGCACTTTGCTCACTTTACCAATTTAATCTACAGAGTACCATTAACCTCCTGCAAAGCTTAAGATATTCTTATGTTTTCACAACCGTCAGACTTTATCCCAAAGGAGAGGTTCCATTTGGCAACCATCAGAAGGGTTTAGAATCTATTTGGTGGGATGTGTCCGGGAACAGCTCATCGGTGTGGTGATTGCGTCCTAATTGCCGAACATCTCCTTCAAGAAGCCTTTAAAATCCAGTTTGCGGGGGGGGTTGATATGCCCCCATATTTACCTGAACTCTAATTAGCTTTCTTTTGAACATCATGCATTGACATGGAATGGGGAAGTCATGAAGACTTCCTTAGGTAGCCAGTCAGTAAGGAGGCACATTCTGTGTATGGGAAGATGTTCAGAATGTAACCACAGGCCCCCATTCATAAAAAAAAAATATATATAAATACTTATATTAAAGAATGGGCATTTTCATATTTTCTGGATGTTGCCACAATAAACTGCAAGCCTTCTGGGCAGGTGGTGAGGTATCTGCTAAAAGTCAAAATCTACAAAGTTGTACCCAATAATACTTCAGTTGAGAGGTACAGGGAGCCCATGAATGCTACCCCCAATGGGATCCCCCCCAATGGAATGCATAAAACAGTGTATATAAGGGATGCAGCTACTGAAGGACAGCCAGTAGTTTTCAGACATGTCACAGAATGGCTCTAGATAAAGGACACCACCGCAAGAGGATATTAAAAATGTGTAGTTATCTGATGAAACCTCAAAGCAATTTTATAGAGCACATATCTTATCTCAAAAAGGAAGACTTCTTGCAAGAAATGCTTTTAAAGGGATTTTCTACCTTTTAGATACGGATGACTTATCCTCCGAATAGGTCATCAATATCAGATTGGTGGAGCCCATCACCCTCACCAATCAGCTGTCCCCGCAGAAGGGTCTGTCCGCCGTGTAGTGACCATGCTGATGCACTGCAACTCGGCTCCCCAAGCCCTGAGCTCCAGTATCCACGGGTGTTGCTATAGGGGGTGCAGAGGTAGCAGTCGCTATCGGGCCCAAGAGGCTGAGGGGGCCCAAAGACCCTTGTGCCACATGAGAAGACACCAGTATTATAGAAACTGCATGCAGGTCAGGTTACACCTCTGGCTGGAGGGAAGGGGTTAGGTCAAGAATTTGGCATGGGAAGGGGGGTGCCGTTTCAAGTTTTGCCTCCGGTAGAATGAAGGCTATGTGCTTCCCTGCCCCTGGCCACAAAGCGCTGAGGGAAGGGGGCCCCAAGCTGAGCTCTTGCACCAGGGCCCATGAGCCTTTAGCTTCGCCCCTGCCAGTACCTCAACTACAGAGTGGACGGAGCCTTTTGATTCCAGCTCTGTACACTTCTATGTGTCCGTCACTGGCGGCTGCTGTAGGCAGCCATCATTGGGGGGTTAGACCTCACCGACCAGATATTGAGGCTAGATCATCAACTACTAAAAGTTAAAAACCTCCTTTAAAAGTGGACCTCATATGGCCCCAGAGCCAACCCCATCCTGGGGGCGCCATGATAATGAAAAACAGAAAATATCTGACAACTGCAGCATTTCTGTAACAAAGTAAATTACAAAAGTAACTCGTTTTTAATGCGGAATTATATTGAAACATCTAAACGTGCCACAAACCCATTTGAGATGATAAAATATACGTTAATTGCATTGGGGAAACCATTTATTTCCAATGATCTGTAATCTGTCAGGACATGTTGAGAGTTGTAGTTTAAGTATGTGGCCACACATGGTGCATCCGGATTTTCCAAAATACTTAAAATTAGCTGTTTTTGTGGCAGCAGTGCTGCTGGAATCACAGCAGGTCTTCCACTTCTTTGCACTGCTCAGGTTGAAGCCACTGGTAAAACCCGCACCACCAGTCAGTTTATGCTGCGGGTTTTGTCTGAAGATTTCTGAAATCTCATGAACCAGTGTTCGTGTACTCTAGTCTGTGCAGTTTAGTAGTCAGTACTTTTTTCTTACTATTAAAAGGGGTTGTCTCAACTTGGTAAACTGCATTTATCATGTTGACAAGGTTCATACAAGGCATTACTAATGTATTGTGATTGTCCGTATTGCTTCCTTTGCTGGCTGGATTCATTTTTCCATCACATTATACACTGCTCGTTTCTAGGGGTTACAGACACCGCTGCAGCGCAGATACGAGGTGGTCGGGACAGGAGCTACTGCTGCACATGCTCCCGGTCACCAGAAAGGCCAGTGTCTTTTCTGATGTGCAAGCATGACCACTGCTTCTGGATGGCAGGGTGGTCGTAACCTCTGGAGACCAGCAGTGTATAATCATATGGAAAAATGAATCCAGCCAGCAAAGGAGGCAATATGGACAATCACAATACATTAGTAAGTGCCTTGTAGTAACTTTCTCTCTATGATAAATGCCATTTGCTGAAGTGAGACAACCCCTTTAAGGTGGCGGGGAACTCAACTGACTACAGGATCGTACAGTATTTCCCACCACTAAGTTTTGTTGAATATTTAATGTGGATACTAACAAACATCACTGGACTGGGAATGAAAGGATAACTAAAAATTCACCTTCAGTCTCTTAACTTTTCTTTCTAAGGTGAACATTTTCTTAAAGCAGTTCTGAAGTTTTTTTAAACTGATGATCGATCCTCTGGATAGATCATCAGCATCTGATCGGCGGGGGTCCGACACCCGGGACCTCTGCCGATCAGCTGTTTGAGAAGGCAGCGGCACAGGCAGCAGCACAGCGGCCTTCTCACTGTTTACCGCAGGCCGAGTGATGTCACGACTAGTATCAATGGCTTGGTGGGGCTAAGCTCTGTTCACTTGAGGGTCTGCTCTCTCTCTCCAGCTGCTGTGCCCTCTCCACTTTGATTGACAAGGCCAGAAAGTGTAAATGTAAACACGCCTAAAGTTGATCAAAGTGGAGACGGTGCCGCAGTTGCAGAGAGAGCAGAGCCTCTAGGAGCAATGGCAACGCCCCTGTTGCTCATAGAGGTTAATTTGCATATATTAAAAAATACTTTCTCAGCAATGCGGGCACATATGAACATGGGACAGACACAGATGCCTTCAGCTTCCAAGCGCACATGTAACAGGTCAGCCAGTGTCATAGGTACAAGTCTGCTGACAGATCCTTTATTAGGAAGGCTTGCTATATCTGTCATCATATATTCATGGATAAACAGCAAACCAACATCTACCCAAGGCCTGGGCTTCTGGAAAAGTAAGTCTGTTTAGAGCTCTGTCTTCTTACAGCAGTTACACAGGGGTCAATAAAACACATTTACCAACTTTACACATAACAACTATTGTCACCATTGGCCGTGCCAACACTGTGTGCTGCAATCAAGGGATTCAGATTGCTTGTACTTCAGCCCCAGGAATGTCGCTGGTGATTGTACAGAGCGGCGTCCATTCTGCACAAGTGATTAGGACATCAGTCATACGAAACATAATCCCTGCGGCCACTGATTGTCCCTGGGTATAGCCCCATAATGCACAGATATCCCTCTGTGGCATCATGCTTCACAATCTTTTTTAAACAAAGTTCAAATGTTGTTTGGCTGCGCTCACCTGAATGGACAGCACTCCGGAAATGACGGACTGGAGTTGGAAACTCCGTAAAGACAGAAAAAATATCAGTAATGAAGTCCAGCTTATCCAGAAGTGGTTTGCTTTATTAAATAACAAAATAAATAAATAAAATCCATACTCTCCATGAAGCATCTACGCGTTTCGGACCTACATAGCTGGGTCCTTATTCATGACATTCATGCGCATTTGTTATTGAATAAAGCAAACCACTTGTGGATAAGCTAGAATTTTTTTTGTATCATTTTAAAGGGCTTCTCTCATGAGAAACATGGACCTAAAACCGTCTTACCAGAGACATGAGCCCTTGACAGCTGAAAATCATGGTCTTGGCCCCATCAGCCTTCATTCCTGCGTTCCAGAGAAAATTGCACTTTTGTAATATGCGAATGAGCCTCGAGGAGCAATGAGGGACGGCACCTCGCTGCTCCCAGAGGCTCTCCTCGCTCGTCTTCATGTCGCGCCCTCCAACGCTAAGACTGAAAGGTCAGACAGCGGCAAAAATATTTTCATGCCTGGCCCTAAAGCAGGCATCTCAAACTCGCGGCCCTCCAGCTGTTGCAAAACTACAACTCCCAGCATGCCCGGACAGCCTACAGGTATCAGCCTACAGCAGGGCATTGTGGGAGTTGTAGTTTTACAACAGCTGGAGGGCCGCGAGTTTGAGATGCCTGCCCTAAAGGATTAAAAGGATGGACACCGCCACGGGGGAAATCTCCGTCCCTTTACCGCTCATGTGCCGAATGCACTACCGCAAGACTTCAGGGACAGGCGAGAATATGTTATTGCAGCCTGGTCTGTCAGTCTTCGCTGTAGGAGTGTGGCATGAAAAAGAGTGAGTGAGGTCCCAGGGAGCAGCGAGGCACAAAGCCACCTCACTCATTGGTCCTACAGGCTCATTTGTATTACAAAAGTGCAATTTTCTCTGGAATGTGGGAACAGAGGCTGACAGGACCAAGTCCATGATCTTCAGTTGTCAAGGGCTCATGTCTCAGATGGTCTTAGGTCCATGTTTTTGATGACAGAATCCCTTTAAGGGGAAACTTTCTATTAAATATTAACGTCCAATATGAGTGCACTTACCAACTCTCCGAGCTGTTGTAGCCATCATTACCCCCCCCCACCACTGCTACATTGATGGATGATGGTGGCATGGAGTATGTTTTGTGACGAGTTCCTATATTACATACTATTTACCACAAGTGAACACGGGACCGATTTACTTCATGTACTGTAAGTGAATGGACTGGAATAGAAATGCTATAGGTAGAAAAGTTGCATTTCGTTATGAAATAAAGTCTGTTTTTTGTAGTTTTTTCCCCTAAATAAGACGCCAAAATGTTGTGATCTACATACATTTCAAGTATTGAAGCTATGATGTCTGCCCCTTTAACCACTTCAGCCCCCAGTGCTTAAACACCCTGAAAGACCAGGCCACTTTTTACACTTCTGACCTACACTACTTTCACCATTTATTGCTCGGTCATGCAACTTACCACCCAAATGAATTTTACCTCCTTTTCTTCTCACTAATAGAGCTTTCATTTGGTGGTATTTCTTTGCTGCTGACATTTTTACTTTTTTTGTTACTAATCGAAATTTAACGATTTTTTTGCAAAAAAAATGACATTTTTCACTTTCAGTTGTCAAATTTTGCAAAAAAAACTACATCCATATATAAATTTTGCTCTAAATTTATTGTTCTACATGTCTTTGATAAAAAAAAAATGTTTGGGTAAAAAAAAAATGGTTTGGGTAAAAGTTATAGCGTTTACAAACTATGGTACAAAAATGTGAATTTCCGCTTTTTGAAGCAGCTCTGACTTTCTGAGCACCTGTCATGTTTCCTGAGGTTCTACAATGCCCAGACAGTACAAACACCCCACAAATGACCCCATTTCGGAAAGTACACACCCTAAGGTATTCGCTGATGGGCATAGTGAGTTCATAGAACTTTTTATTTATTGTCACAAGTTAGCGGAAAATGATGATTTTTTTTTTTTTTTTTTCTTACAAAGTCTCATATTCCACTAACTTGTGACAAAAAATAAAAACTTCCATGAACTCACTATGCCCATCAGCGAATACCTTGGGGTCTCTTCTTTCCAAAATGGGGTCACTTGTGGGGTAGTTATACTGCCCTGGCATTCTAGGGGCCCAAATGTGTGGTAAGGAGTTTGAAATCAAATTCAGTAAAAAATGACCTGTGAAATCCGAAAGGTGCTCTTTGGAATGTGGGCCCCTTTGCCCACCTAGGCTGCAAAAAAGTGTCACACATCTGGTATCCCCGTACTCAGGAGAAGTTGAGGAATGTGTTTTGGGGTGTCTTTTTACATATACCTATGCTGGGTGAGAGAAATATCTTGGTCAAATGCCAACTTTGTATATAAAAATTGGAAAAGTTGTCTTTTGCCAAGATATTTCTCTCACCCAGCATGGGTATATGTAAAATGACACCCCAAAACACATTCCCCACCTTCTCCTGAGTACGGAGATACCAGATGTGTGACACTTTTTTGCAGCCTAGGTGGGTAAAGGGGCCCATATTCCAAAGAGCACCTTTCGGATTTCACAGGTCATTTTTTACAGAATTTGATTTCAAACTCCTTACCACACATTTGGGCCCCTAGAATGCCAGGGCAGTATAACTACCCCACAAGTGACCCCATTTTGGAAAGAAGAGACCCCAAGGTATTCGCTGATGGGCATAGTGAGTTCATGGAAATTTTTATTTTTTGTCACAAGTTAGTGGAATATGAGACTTTGTATGAAAAAAAAAAAAAAAAAAAAATCATCATTTTCCACTAACTTGTGACAAAAAATAAAAAATTTGAGGAACTCGCCATGCCCCTCACGGAATACCTTTGGGTGTCTTCTTTCCAAAATGGGGTCACTTGTGGGGTAGTTATACTGCCCTGGCATTTTCCAGGGGCCCTAATGTCTGGTAAGTAGGTAAATGACCTGTGAAATCCGAAAGGTGCTCTTTGGAATGTGGGCCCCTTTGCCCACCTAGGCTGCAAAAAAGTGTCACACATCTGGTATCTCCGTACTCAGGAGAAGGTGGGGAATGTGTTTTGGGGTGTCATTTTACATATACCCATGCTGGGTGAGAGAAATATCTTGGCAAAAGACAACTTTTCCCATTTTTTTTATACTAAGTTGGCATTTGACCAAGATATTTATCTCACCCAGCATGGGTATATGTAAAATGACACCCCAAAACATATTCCCCAACTTCTGCTGAATACGGAGATACCACATGTGTGACACTTTTTTGCAGCCTAGGTGGGCAAAGGTGCCCAAATTCCTTTTAGGAGGGCATTTTTAGACATTTGGATACCAGACTTCTTCTCACGCTTTGGGGCCCCTAAAATGCCAGGGCAGTATAAATACCCCACATGTGACCCCATTTTGGAAAGAAGACACCCCAAGGTATTCAATGAGGGGCATGGCGAGTTCATTGAAAAAAAAAAATTTGGGCACAAGTTAGCGGAAATTGATTTTTTTGATTTTTTTCTCACAAAGTCTCCCTTTCCGCTAACTTGGGACAAAAATTTCAATCTTTCATGGACTCAATAAGCCCCTCAGCGAATACCTTGGGGTGTCTTCTTTCCAAAATGGTGTTATTTGTGGGGTGTTTGTACTGCCCTGGCATTTGAGGGTCTCCGCAATCATTACATGTATGCCCAGCATTAGGAGTTTCTGCTATTCTCCTTATATTGAGCATACGGGTAATGAGATTTTTTTTTTCCGTTCAGCCTCTGGGCTGAAAGAAAAAAATGAACGGCACAGATTTCTTCATTCGCATCGATCAATGTGGATGAAAAAATCTCTGCCAAAAAAAGAAAAAGGAGGGGAAAGGCGTCTGCCAGGACATAGGAGCTCCGCCCAACATCCATACCCACTTCAGCTCGTATGCCCTGGCAAACCAGATTTCTCCATTCACATCAATCGATGTGGATGAATAAATCATTGCCGGGATTTTTTTTTTTATATATACAAAGTGTTTGCCAAAGTATATGAACACCGCCACCTCCTCAGCTCATATGCCTCGGCAAACGTATCTTTTACTGCAGAGGAGAAATCTCGTCTTGCAGCGCCGCATACACCGACTTGCGTGTAATCTGACAGCAGCGCAATGCTTCTGTCCGAATGCACATCAGTGCTGCAGCTGGTCGATCGGTTGGTCCACCTGAAAGGTAAAAAAAACAAAACAAAAAAGAAAAAACCAGGCCGCAAAGCAATAACTTTATTAACTGTTGAACAGAACATAGAAACTTTTTTTAAACTTTTTTAACTGAACGTTTAACTTTTTTACTTACCGGTATTTTTTTTTTTGTTTAGTTTTTTTTACCTTTATAGAACAAACCTCTCCTTCCCCATGGGACAATGTGCAAAGCGCAAATCGCCCAAAGATGTGGCGAAGTACGTTATGCACTTTATCCCAGGTGAAAGGAGAGGTTTGCAGCAGCTGTGAGTGAATGGGCCCTAATAGCCCTGTGTGCCTGTCCTGGTGAGATGTGATCCCTATGCTAGGTGTACCTGTGTGTGGTACTTCCGGAAACACTCTCCATAGCATAGGGCAGGGTGGTCAGCACAGTCAGGACAGAAATAGCGGGTGTCACGCCTTATTCCACTCCTGCTACAGACACGACATCTTTTTCGGGGTGACGGTTGGGTTGAGGTACCAGGAACGACACTGGGGAAATGTCGCTCGTGTAGACGGCTAACTACACTGGTGGATGGGGCCACGGAACCTCCTGGGTAAAGGAGGTTCTCGATGATCTCTTCCTGGAATTTGAGGAAGGATCCTGTTCTCCCAGCCTTACTGTAGAGAACAAAACTATTGTAGAGCGCCAATTGAATTAAATATACAGACACCTTCTTATACCAGCGTCTGGTTCTGCGGGAAACTAAATACGGAGACAACATCTGGTCATTGAAGTCCACCCCTCCCATGAGCGCATTATAGTCGTGGACACAGAGGGGCTTTTCAATGACACGGGTTGCTCGCTCAATTTGGATTGTCGTGTCTGCGTGAATGGAGGAGAGCATGTAAACGTCACGCTTGTCTCTCCGTTTCACCGCGAGCAGTTCTTCGTTACACAAGGCAGCCCTCTGCCCCCTTGCAAGACGGGTGGTTAGAAGCCGTTGGGGGAAGCCCACGCGACTAGTTCGCGCGGTGCCACAGGCGCAAATCCGTTCTAGAAACAAATGCCTAAAGAGGGCCACACTTGTGTAGAAATTGTCCACATAAAGATGGTACCCCTTGCCGAATAAGGGTGACACCAAGTCCCAGACTGTCTTCCCACTGCTCCCCAGGTAGTCAGGGCAACCGACCGGCTCCAGGGTCTGATCTTTTCCCTCATAGATCCGAAATTTGTGGGTATAGCCTGTGGCCCTTTCACAGAGCTTATACAATTTGACCCCATACCGGGCACGCTTGCTTGGGATGTATTGTTTGAAGCCAAGGCGCCCGGTAAAATGTATTAGGGACTCGTCTACGCAGATGTTTTGCTCAGGGGTATACAAATCTGCAAATTTCAGGTTGAAATGGTCTATGAGGGGCCGAATTTTGTGGAGCCGGTCAAAAGCAGGGTGGCCTCTGGGACGGGAGGTGGTGTTGTCGCTAAAGTGCAGGAAACGCAGGATGGTCTCAAATCGTGTCCTGGACATAGCAGCAGAGAACATGGGCATGTGATGAATTGGGTGCGTTGACCAATATGACCGCAATTCATGCTTTTTTGTCAGGCCCATGTTGAGGAGAAGGCCCAAAAAAATTTTAAGTTCGGAAACTTGGACTGGTTTCCACCGGAAAGGCTGGGCATAATAGCTTCCCGGGTTAGCGGTTATAAATTGTGTGGCATACTGGTTGGTCTCTGCCACGACTAAGTCCAAGAGCTCCGCAGTCAAGAACAGCTCAAAAAATCCCAGGGCCGAACCGATTTGAGCCGTCTCAACCCGAACTCCAGACTGGGCGGTGAAAGGGGGAACTACTGGTGCGGCTGAAGTTGGTGACTGCCAATCAGGGTTTGCCAGCACCTCAGGGACTCTAGGGGCTCTACGGCCTGTCTGTGCGGTGGCTGCGACGGGGTAACTATTGCACGTGCCACCGTACCAGCTTCAACTGCCCTTCTGGTGCTCGCTACTTCACCAGGTTGTACGGCAGTGCTGGTACTAGGTCCAGGAAGGGCTGCGCTGCTGGTGTATGCCTCACCACGTGATCCGGCAGCGACAGCCCCACTCTGCTGCCCTTGAAGCGGATCCTGCATAACCTGTGGTCTAGCGACACGGGGCCGGGTACGCCTGGTGCTATCAGGGACCTCCACCTCCTCGTCCGAACTTTGGGTCAGAGAGCCACTGCTTTCCACAGGTTCATATTCTGACCCGCTAGATTCGTCAGATGAGGGTTCCCACTCCTCATCCAACTGGGTCAGAATCCTGTAGGCCTCTTCAGAAGAATACCCCCTGTTTGACATTTTGGACTACTAAATTTAGGGGTATTCCCTGAGACTACCCAAGAAAAAAAAGCAAACCTGTCTTACAAAGGGGAGGCTAGCGAAGTACCAGAGGCCGCTGCGGTTGATAAAAAATATCAAAACTGATTTTTTTATCGCCGCAGTGCGTGTAAAATGAATGTGCAGTGATCAAAAAATATATATTTTTTGTCACTGCGGTGGGGCGGGCGTGGTTGAACGCACGTGTGGGCGACCGATCAGGCCTGATCGGGCAAACACTGCGTTTTGGGTGGAGGGCGAACTAAAGTGACACTAATACTATTATAGATCTGACCGTGATCAGTTTTGATCACTTACAGATACTATAAAAGTACAAATGCTGATTAGCGATACGCTAAACAGCGAATAAAAGTGACTGCGGTGCGGTGGGGTGGGCGCTAACTGACGCTAACTACCTAACCAAGGGGCCTAAACTATCCCTAAAACCTAACAGCCAATACCAGTGAAAAAAAAAAAAAAGTGACAGTTTACACTGATCACTTTTTTTCCTTTCACTAGTGATTGACAGGGGCGATCAAAGGGGTGATCAAAGGGTTAATTGGGGTGCAGGTGGGTGATCTGGGGCTAAGGTGTAGTGTTGGTGCTACTTACAGTTCAGTCTGCTCCTGTGCTGGATCCAACCGACGAAAAGGACCAGCACAGGAGCAGACAAGCCATATAACAGATCATATTTACTAATATGATCTGTTATATGACTTTGGATTGGATTTTTTGAAAATCGCCAGCCTGCCAGCCAATGATCGTTGCTGGCAGGCTGGTGACGAAATACTTCTTTTAATTTTGCCGGCCCGCGATGCGCATGCGCGGGCCGGCTTTGAGCGAAATCTCGCGTCTTGCGAGATGACGCGTATATGCGTGACTCTGCGCAGCGCTGCCACCTCCGGAACGCAATCCTGCGTTAGGCGGTCCGGAGGTGGTTAAGGCAAGGGTGCACAGCCCCTGGCCCTCAATGCGATTTTGTGCAGACCCCAACCTTTATCACATGAGAGATGCTTGTCTGGGTGCCCACAGTTCAGAATGACATGGCTGTTAAAAGATCCAGGCAAAACTGTTACTGTGCTATACCTGGCACCGACACCATGTTCTTCCCGTTGTTGGTCACCATGGTTTCGATTTTGAGTGGTCGCGGAGAAAGCCAGGATTCGATTTCTTGATGAAGGACACATAGCAGTTCCTCCTCTGTGTGACTCCGTTCACCTAGGCAAACGAGGGGTAGAACAGCGCGACACCACCGTGCCCTGCACATGTGATATGCTGGAGGAGCACTGTGAAGTGGAGGCTGAGGAGGCAGAGACGGACATTGTCGCAGGACCAATAGCGTATGAACGTGGAGGCAGAAGCGGCAACACCTGGCCAAGTTGCTGGTGTGGCTGTGCAGGAACCACATTCACCCAGTGGGCCGTAAAGGACATGTATTGTCCCTGACCGTAGTTACAGCTCCACACATCGGCGATGCCGTGCACTTTGGCAGACACTGACAGGCTCAAGGACTGGCCCACCTTCTCTTCTACATACGTGTGCAGGGCTGGTACTGTGTTTTTGGCAAAGAAATGACGGCTTGGGACTCTCCACCTCGGCTCGGCGCAAGCCATCAGTTCTCTGAAAGGTGCAGAGTCCACCATTTGGAAAGGGAGGGACTGCAGCACCAGCCACTTGGCCAGGAGCACATTTAGCTTCTGCGCCGCTAGATGAGTGCACGCATATTGTTGTCTCTTGGCAATCGCTTCGGTGATCGATTGCTGACGGAATGACCGACGAGGAGTGGGAGGAAGAGCATCAGGACCAGCAGATGATGGGAAGGAGAGACAGCTTCCTTCAGCTGAGGTGATGGAGCCTTGACTGCCTGAAATCGGGTGCGTGCAGCTGGGTGATGCAGCGGTTTCTGCAGCAGGCTGGACCACCACATCGAACCCACGGTTCTCCCAGGCCACTTTATGGTGATGCTGCATATGTTGGCGCAGGGCCGTGGTGCCAACATTGGCCACGCATCACCTTCTGCCTGCAGATTCTACAAATGGCCATGTTCACCTCCTCCGGCGGCTTAACAAAAAACTGCCACATGGCCGAGTAGGTGATTTTACCCCCAACACTACGCACTGACAGACTGCTACCGCCACTGCCTCCTTAAACTTTTGCACCACTATTTCCCAGGCAGGCAGGCTCCAGCGAATCAGGTGGTCTACCCTGGGCACGTTTGGCTCCCGACCTCCTACTACTGCCAACCTGCTGAATCCCGTCCACGCTAGCGACTTGCTGGTTTCGCCGCTGGCTCACAGGCAAGCTGCCACCCTCTTCTCCCGATGATGATGAAGCCCCTTCGTCACCCGGCTTCCAAGTGCGATCAGCTACATCATTATCATCGAGTACTGTCTGCACATCACTGATATCCTCCTCAACGGTCTCTGGGTCAGGAGCCTGACCACTCGCAACACCAGCTCCCATGCCACTCTCCTCGTCACTACTTGCCCGCCTACCGGAGGAAATGCAGATGTCTCCTCCGCATCTTGGCAGGCCAGTAGCTGCTGACTGTCCTCTAGTAGTTTGTCTTCGCTGTATAGCGCAGCTGAGCCCACAGCATATAATACTTGTCTGGCTTAGGGAACAGAAAAGGACAGAGGCAGGTTGAGGACAGGGCCTGCTCCCAAGCCATGCCAAGTAAGGGTTGTGTCTGACGAACCTACTGACTCTTGGCTGGGGGTGTCTGATGTCACTTGGGACAAAGTGGATGACCGATTCAACCATTCAAGAACCTCTGGGTGGCTGGTCAAGACACGACCGCTAGATGACACCGGGAGCTTAGGCCTCTCGCTGTGACTCCAGCTGCCATGCCCGGGGACCTGTGCCTAAGCCAGAAACATTTAGGCCTCTGCCACTCCCCTGTGCAGGGCCTGGCACTTCTCTGTCTGACATACTGTTAAATCAAATAAATAAATAAAAAGGAAATTAAAACACCCCAAAAAAGTCTGTAATTTTCTTACTTCACCACATATCGGCTAATAAGCCCTTTTTTCCCCACTAATACACGCCACAAAAGGCTTTAGAACATATAACTGCACCACTGAACGGCAAATAATATGTGTTTTTTTTCCACTGATACACGCCAAAAAGGGCTGTAATTTTCTCACTTCACCACACAACAGCAAATACTTTTTTTTGAGCCACTAATACACGCCAAAAAGGGTTTTAGAACATTTAACTGCACCGCTGAACGGTAAATAGGCCCTTACTTTTTTCCACTTATCGACGCTACCAAAGGGTTTAGAACATATAACTGCACCGCTGAACAGCAAATAATATATATTGCCACTAATACACGCCAAAAAGGGCTGTAATTTTCTCACTTCACCACGCAACAGCTAATAAGCCCTTTGTTCCCACTAATACAATCCAAAAAATGCTTTAGAACATATAACTGCACCGCACAAGGGCAAATAAGACGTATAAATATTCCCTTGTAATAAACCCTGTTAATGGCTGTATCAAACAGCACTTGCACCCCCATAACAAGAACGGTTTGCTGGAATTAAAGAGCTGTATAATGGCAATTTGGATCCGTAGTCAGTGCAGCAAGGTGTAATAGGATTGTTCCTATTACCCAGGCTGTAAACTCCCCTACTGAACCCTGTTCTGCTCCAATACTGTGAAATGGTTTCTCCCTATCCTTTCCCTGAACTTCTATACAGCAAAATAAAAGTTTTAAAGTCTTTTCTACCACTGTCCCTAGCGCCTGCTGACGTCTCTCCCTGCACTATGTACACTGGAAAATGGCTGAATCCAAGATGGCTGAGGCTATGACATCACAGGGCTGGCTGACTACTGATTGGCTGCCTGCATGGCATTGTGGGTGATCCCTTGTTCCCAGAGTTCCTTGCTCCATGTCCTAACACGTGCAGCAGCCATTTTAGGAAAAAATGTGATTCGCTACCACAAAGCGTGAGGAAATTTGGATTCGTTGCGAATCAAATTTTTCCTGAAATTCGGATCGAATTCCACTTCATCAACTTCGATTGACTTATCTCTGGCGGCCACGCTCCATTCACCACTATGGGAGTTCTGAAAATAGCCAAGCCAGCAGTTCCGGTAGTCCCATCCATAGAGGTGAATGGTAAGGTGGCCGCCCTTGCATGGTTCGCTTGGCATTCACAACTATGGGACATTTGAAAATAGCACGAAAATGCTCAGCTATATTAAAAACTCATGCGCATGCTATGCATGCTCTCCTTCGCTTCGGGGGTCATGTTCTGTAGATAGGAGCAAGTCCCAGAGGTGGGACCCAAGCTTATCTGACATTGATAGCATATCCTAGAGCAGTGATGGTGAACCTTTTACAGACAGAGTGCCCAAACTGCAACCCAAAACGCACTTATTTATTGCAAAGTGCCAACATGGCTATATAACCTGAATACTACAGTCCAGTATAGTACATCCTCCATGTACTTTATCATTTAGCTATAATAGGCTGCCTGCATTCAGTGCGCTGCCTGTGCTGATGAATGGCAGGAAAGGTCTAAGGCGTATTGGTACACCACTGACTTTTTCCAGGGTGTGGGTGCCCACAGAGAGGGCTCAGAGTGCCGCCTCTGGCACCCTTGCCATAGGTTCGCCGCCACCACTGGCCTAGAGATATGCTACAATGTCCAAGATGGGAATACCCTTAATCCCAGGTAGCAGAAACTACCCCACGTTGAAATTTGACTGGGAAATCTGCCATTTCTTTTTATTCCTGTGAATATAAAAGCAAGCACATGGAAAAGTGCCAAAAAATATGTTCCGAAATAGACAGTGACTGAGTGAATGGACAATGGAGCAGATCTTAAGAGTACTCTTTAAATCAGCACTAAACCTGGAAGAGGAGGAAGATTCACGGACAATAAATTGATACTTTACATACCTTTTTTATTCTGTTCCTTGATGAACGTCTCTTCCTCCGGCACTCTCTGCCTCTTCACATCAAATGCAAGATCCACTTTCAGCCTTCTCGCAGTTTGTCAGGGACCAAAATTTTGAAGATTTCTTTATCCTCCGCGTTTGACAGATTCTATCAAAAAAACAGAAATCTGAAAATTAAAATGTGTAGAGGAAGGCGACGCTCAGATTTCAGTGGAAAACCATGATGCCAGCAGCTGTACTGGTCTCTCCGAGGATGAAGTTCCAATCCCCTGCACAAACGACAAGATTTCCTTATAATAGACCAAGAATGGGGGAGGAAGAGCAGAACAATGAGGGGTGTTCAATGATCAATTATATGGAGCAATGGAGAACACTTACAAGGAGATTGCGGTTATATTATACACAACTCCACAAAAATACAGCATTTCGGAAAATACACAATATGTATTTAGAGGCAGCCCATACACAATTACCGGTATACACGATCATTAGAGGCAAGGAGTCAGTGCTTGGCCATAGACATTATAAACCATTAGTCTAAAGATCAGTCAACCTACAAAATGTCAGATTCTTATATAGAAAGAGCCACTGTTAACTCTATGGTGGTCGGAGGAGATACGTGGCTGCTGCAACTCTCCTGTGTCCTTTAGCTCATAGGAAAAAAGACAGGGAAAGGACAGCCTGTGATCCTTCCTCCTCCCCAGACATCAGGTGCCATGTTTTTAACCAAAAACAAAATAAAAACTATAAAAAAACATAATGAAAGTTCAGTTATTAGGATCCTCATGCACACAACGATCCGTAAAATATGGATGTGGACTAGGTGCCATCAACATTTGTTTTTCACAGACCCATTGACTTCATTGAGACAGTGGTCTGCAATTTATGGACATATTCTATCTTTTTGCGGAACTGACATATGAATGCAGAAAGCACACGGATGATCTGTGCGTGTTCCGCATCCGTATGTTCTTTCTGCAAAAAGTTACAAGTCCTGGACTTGTTCACAAAACGCGAACTATGGACCCATTGAAGTCAACAGGTCCGCAAAAAGTATGTGTGGGGGGAGCAGTGCATTTTATGGAGCGGATGCTAATGGCTTCATTTATGGAAGCTGTCATTAGTATGCAGGAGGTGCGTAGAGCATCAGGGAGTAGTGTACGTAGGCGCGCACTATCACATGGTGCTGTGCGATGTCAGGTCACAGTGCAGCACAGGCTGGATACAGACCAGAGGGAATGGGAGTATGATGAGGGTCTAATACAGAGGCCCGAGAAGGAATGAAGGTATGATGAGGGTCTGATCTTAGGTCTGATGGAGCTTGGGGGTCTGATCTGAGGTCGGAGGAGGAATGGGGGTATGATGAGGGTCTTCTCTGAGGAAGAATGAAGGTATGATGGGGGTCTGATATGAGGTCTGATGGAGCTTGGGGGTCTGATCTGAGGTCGGAGGAAGAATGGGGGTATGATGAGTGTCTGATCTGAGGAAGAATGAGGGTATGATGGGGGTCTGATCTGAGGTCTGATGGAGCTTGGGGGTCTGATCTGAGGTCGGAGGAAGAATGGGGGTATGATGAGGGTCTGATCTGAGGTCTGATGGAGCTTGGGGGTCTGATCTGAGGTCGGAGGAAGAATGGGGGTATGATGAGGGTCTGATCTGAGGAAGAATGAAGGTATGATGGGGGTCTGATCTGAGGTCTGATGGAGCTTGGGGGTCTGATCTGAGGTCGGAGGAAGAATGGGGGTATGATGAGGGTCTGATCTGAGGAAGAATGAGGGTATGATGGGGGTCTGATCTGAGGTCTAAGAAGGACTGGGGTCTGATATGTGATCTGATGAAAAATAGTTTTTAAATTATTTTCCTCCTTTATATCCTAGGTGCTTTTATGGTCCGATGCATCTTTTGGAGCGAAAAATACATTTATATTATATATTTTGGGTTGCTATAATCGTTTGTACTGCTGCCTGATATAAAGACAAAATTCATGCAAAGACTGCTACCTTATTAGTAGCTTGGCTTTGTTTCTGGAAGAGGAGACAGAAGTATTAAGAAGAAAAGAAGAAAAAAAATAAAAAATTGCCAAAATCAAAGCTATATGGCAAAGGTAGAAAAATTCCTTCAAAAATCTGACCAAAGGACAAAGGGCACCTAATGTTTCTAATGAAACACAATACCCAAATATAATAATTAGTAGAAGATACCGTTCTGTCAGCCTGCGGCCTAGGCCTCCTGCACACGACTGTAAACAATGGATCTGCAGAATACAGATACCTTCTGTGTGCATTCTGCACTTCTCTCACTCCCATCAATAGAAAAGACTATTCTTGACCTCAATATAGGCCAGAATAGGACGCGTTCTATAATTTGTGGAACCGCCACATGCATGGTCCCATAGAAATGAACCGTCGGTCATTGTGCCGTCTGCAAAGAATATGGATAGCACAGGGATGAAAAATATGGCCATGTCCAGAAGGCTTTATAGGTAGTCTCACTCTTCATAGCATGTCCCTCAGCAGAACTACAACCCCATAGTATGACACACTGTATAATGGATAACACTTTTCTCTTGTAAAGAAACATTAATATGCTTCATACTTGTCTCCAATACATGCTGATTTAATTTCAGATGTTTCCATGGGGCAAATCGAAATGATTGCCCATTATGGATCGGCTCAGCTGCATGTGCAATTTTGTGTTTTTGGAGGATCTCCAGGGGACAGTAAACAAGTCCAGCGAATCTTCGGGCTGCGTCGCACGCACAATGTTGTAGTGTGGAGCCCAGCATACAGAATAACTAACAGTAACAGCCTATGATTAGGATTGTGTTTGGCTCGGTTACAGGCGTTCAGTGTGGTTTGTTTGGCTCCAAGCCCCGTCTTTTAAGATGCTGGGGAAGATGATATAAGCATTAACTAGTTTATAGCCGTTTTATGCACAGCAGAAATCTCTGCACAGAGGAGAAAAAACAGGAGACGTGAATTGTAGAAGAACATTATAAAAATTACTTCAGACTCTGTAGGTTGCTTCACGCAGGTACATCTGTTATATGGAGACTACTTTCAAAGTATGAAACGTCCTAAATTTCTAGACCTGTCTTACGGAAGTCTTTTCAGAAATCATCTAATACCTTCAGATTTACAACCTTAGGTGTGCCTTGTAGCGTTGAGCTAACTTGTGTTTTAAGTTCGGCGTCTAAAGTTCGGGTTATCGAAGAATCGCGTTATGGATTCTAAATTCCGTTATGGTCCGTGGTGGCAGAATCCATAATGCGATTCTTCGATAACCCGAACCCGAACTTTAGACACCGAACTTAAAACACAAGTTCGCTCAACACTAGTGCCTTGTTATTTTGCTGCTTCTGCAGACGTTGCAACCAGAAGAACATCTTGAAGCACCTGGGCCAAGGAGTAAAAGCTCCAACATCTACCAAGTCTTGACACATGGTATACACATACATATGAACCATATACACTTACCGGGATATAATTTATGAGACATCTTTACTTGCAAGATAATCAGGGATGGTATATAGCCCCAGCAAGCCTTCCTAACATTGGAGAAAGACGCCGAAGCAGCAGGAGAAATCTGTAGTGGTCAGGTAAATCTGGGGGTGTCTGAAGGTCAGTGTTGTAGTCAATACTACTGCCAGCATGTGATGTCTGGAGATCAGTGGTATGTTACATAGATTCCTATGGGCATGTGATCCTTGGTGGTCCACTGAAGCTTGCTGCATGCCTATGCACAGTATGTGACAGCACCTTGCCTCATCTTAAAGGGGCTGTCCAGGTTCAATATACGCTGTGTCAAAAGGCAGGGATGTTGGTTAGATAATTTAAAATAATACTTCAAACTTACCCGATTCCCCTCTAATCCAAAACCACCAAGCTGAAGCAGACACGTGTGGTGCACGGCGTGACACCACCACAGTCAAAATGATATTTCATGGCTGCAGCCCAAGAGAGAAAACAGGGCGGTGGTGCTGGGTCAGACTGGGCTCAGAAAGAGAAGTTAAAATTGCACTTTATTTTATCAGCATCCCTGCCATTTCCCACTGGGTAAACTCGGCCCGGACAATCCCTTTCAGCACTTGCACCTCCTCTGGTTAGTCACTTGAGTCAAGTTCCCCATTATACATGAATCTCTAGGCCTGCTGCTGATCCAGATAAAGAGCTCGGTGTTAGTGGTTCTGTACAGTCTATAGTCTAACCAGGATTCATAATCACAGAAATCTGCAAACTGCGCTGAAGAGGTTTTGACACTGAGCATGATGGCATCTTGGTCTTGGGAACTGGTGGGGAGTCTTCTTCAGACAGGTGTACATGCTCTGTCAGAAGCTGATTTTAGGTGGAACCACAATTTAACTTGAGCGAACTTGTGTTGAGCGAACTTGTGTTTTAAGTTTGGCGTCTAAAGTTCGGGTTATCGAAGAATCCCGTTATGGATTCTAAATTCCGTTATGGTCCATGGTAGCGCAATCCATAACGCGATTTTTCGATAACCCGAACTTTAGACGCCGAACTTAAAACACAAGTTCGCTCAACACTACTCATAGATATATTACGGTTTACACTGGTCCTTCCTTGCAGCATACAAGAACTTGGAGTCCCACATCACCTGTAATTCTGCTGGGTCTTTCTGGACCTTCCACGTGCTGTCACTGTGTCCTTTTGTCATATGTCGGTGTTGGTCTATCGTTTTAATAATAGTATTAGATAGCATTGCTTAATACCCTGTTCAACAGAAGCATCCAAGAACAAAAAAATAATAAATAAATAAAAATGTACATATGGTATACTGTATGTGTTGTTTTGCAATGAACTTCAATGGTCAAAATATACAATGGTACACCATACAGTTGTATACAAAGGAGGCATACATTGAAGGACGGAAGTCTTTCCCTACAAAGTACTTTACACTCAGACACGGTGGTCCCAGTTTACTAACATGGGGATCTATGCCTTGAAACTCATATGAGACCAGTAAATATACAGGTGAAACTCAAAAAGTTAGAATATCGTGCAAAAGGTTATTTATTTCAGTAATGCAAATTAAAAAGAATTGCGTTAATGCAGCTTAAAATTAGAATTTTGTGAAAAGGTTCAATATTCTTGGCTCAAAGTGTCACACTCTAGTCAGCTAATTAATCCATAGCCCCTGAGCAAAGGGGACCTCAAAATTGTGACTTTGGGGTTTCATAAACTAAGTCATAATCCTCCAAATTATAACAAATAAAGGCTTGAAATATCTCGCTTTGCCTCTAATGAGTCTATCTCATGTGTTAGTTTCACCTTTTACGTTGCATTACTGAATTTCGAGTTTCCCCTGTACATTCATACATGCCTCTGGATTTTGTCTGATGTCCGGTCACTACAAATAAAAAGGCATTTTTTTCCTTGCCAAGCTTCCTATAAAGTGCACCAAAGCTTATCCCGTATGTATACAGGTTTACTTCTGTGGAGTATGGAAAGGTTTCTTAAAGGGGCATTCCAGGAACAAAACTATCCCCCTCTCCACTGGATAGAGGGTAACTGTTACATTGCAGGGTCTGAACGATGGGTCCCCCACCAATGAAGAGAATGGGGGTCCGGTGTTCCCCATATAGAGGCGTCAGTCAAGTATGCATGCTGCTCCATTCATCTGTATGGGACTATTAACTGGTGAATGCAATACTTGGCAGTCCCAAAGAGTTTGAATGGAGTGGTAATGAGCAAGCTCAACAGCTGCTTCATTGGACCCACATTCTCCTGATCAGTGGGGGTCCCAAAAGGTCAGACACCAACAATGTAAAAGCTACAGTAACCCCTATACTGTGGATATGGGATAACATGTTGTATTTAGAAAACCCCTTTAAAATGGAAATTTACTTATCATTCTCATCTGAGACAATGGGGACATATCACTAGGAATATGCCCCCATTGTCTGATAGGTGCGAGTCCTACCTCTGCGACGGAAAACGGAGAGGGCAAAGTGGTGGCTGGAGGACTCTGGTCTGGCCACCACCAAGCGCTCTCCCCACAGATGTGAATGGGAGCGCACCGCGCATGACCGGCCAACGCTCCCATTCACTTCTATGGGTCCGATGGAATAGCCGAGCCAGCATGCGCAGGGCGCCCTCCGCCGCTTTTGGGGCTCCGTTTAGGAGACAGATGTGGGTCCCACCACAGACAACGGGGGCATATCCTAGCAATATGCCCCCATTGTCTCAGATGAGAAAACCCCTTTAAATGGATACAGTCACAATTATAGAAAGTAATACAGTTCATCAAATACTGTACATACTTCTGTGAGCAAGCTACATACCTCATCATACTATCCAAGCTCTTATTATTCCATATACCTCCCAACTACAGTAACCTTAAAGAATAAAAAAGCCTATTATCATGGCATATGGAAGGTCCCCGCCCCACAGATAATTACAGAGCGCGTCCTCTCCATACACAGTAAGGGCTACTATTTTGTGGCCAGAGTCCTAACAAACAAGTCCCTACAAGAAGAAAATGCCACGTACATAAGCGGCACATCAACGAAACGGTATCCATGCAATGTGCCATGCCCCACCGCCATGAAAGAAGAGATTATAAACCCTGATAGTGGACTATAAAAGATGAAGTCCAGTATAAATATGATAAAAAGAAGATACTGCATACTTATGGATGTGACTGCAAATAATGAATGACACTACATTCAATTACCAGTGACACCAGTGTAATGTGGATTGAAAATACCAGTGTACACAGAGCCTTCGTCTGGCCACACAGGGGAAATGGTCTTTTCATTCTCACTACTTTTGTCTGATGTTCTGGAAAGAAATATCAG
Organism: Bufo bufo; assembly: GCF_905171765.1. Lineage (NCBI taxonomy): Eukaryota > Metazoa > Chordata > Amphibia > Anura > Bufonidae > Bufo > Bufo bufo. Next base: position 45,096,238 of record NC_053398.1, read on the forward strand.
TACAACACATAATACATTGCATTTTCTTTGTTGCAAAACTGGTACTGCCCTTGAAGCTTTCAATTATACTTCTCCCCCGATTAGGAAACATTTCTATTTTTATGCACATAACCGTACTTTTCATCTTTGTGCTAGCAATATTTTTTGCGGAGAGCACACTGACCCATTCTTTCCTATGCTAGGTTAGCCGTCTGTGCCCACCGTTGCCATGCTAGCCACCATGCTGGACGGCGTCCTCTGCGAGCTTCTGTCTCCATTGCTCCAGTCTCTGCTCCCTTGGGGCACGTGCATCCTTACATGTGGCCTCTTAAAGGGCCAGTGCGCACATTTGCCAATTCTTCCCCAGCCAATGTCTGAGGGTCACTGGGTATTTAAGGAACCCTCTCCAGACAGAGGATACCTGAGTTTTAAGGTGTTTAGAAGACTTTGTGCTTCAGTGATTTCCTTGCAAATGACCTATGTTATCCAGCTCGTGTTCTTGTCTATGTTCCCTCCGTGTACCCATCCTTCCTGTGTGCTCCTGACCTCTTCATTCAGCTTTTATTCAATTCCGTGTTTCAGCTCTCCTAGTCAGTCTCTCCTCTCTGCATTACAGTCCTGGTTCCTGCTTACCTTGTTCCTCCATCCACCACTACCCCGCCTGTAAGTTCTCCGAATGGCTCCTGATCTGTGGTGCCAGATACCTGCAGTTCCAGTATTAGCGACTGTCCAGACTGCTTCTGCGATAGTGTTGCGGCTTCCCAGCACCCCAGCCAATAACCGGATAATCTGTATAAAAGTGACTGTACCAGCATTTTTTGGTGCATTTTCTGTGCCTAGAGCCACGTGCTTGCACCAGTATCCCTGACCTCAGTGGGTCCGCTGCCAACTACACTGGGACTATCCCAAGAGGTAGTGGTCTGGTTGCTCCCCTTTGACGAAGGCCAGATCCCTGTACAGGGGTTAAAGGGTGAATACTAGGGGGGTGCCAGAATAACGCCTTTGGGTTTAGCCCAAAGCCAAACAAGTTAGTTGGCGCAATGTGTCCACATTAACTGATCTGTGACACACACATCCGCATTTTCTGCAGAATCATGCGGCTGTTCCTCAAATGATAGAACATGTCCTATTTTGGCCTGTTTTGCTGACAAGAATAGGCAATGGGGCCCATGAAAAGTGCAGGATGCACACAGAAGGTATCCGTATTTCGCGGATCTGTGGTTTGGCCTTAGGAGGTCTTAGGCCTCCTGTACACGACCATATCCATATTTTGGTACGCAAATAATGGATCCGCAAAATACGGATGCTGTCTGTGCGCATCTCGCACTTTTCATGGGTCCCATTGCTTGTTCTTGTCAGCAAAACAGGCCAAAATAGGACAGGTCCTATCATTTGAGGAACACATGCATCTCCCGTAGAATCAATGCGCAGTACTGCAGGGAGCCCCCCATAGCGTGTGACCAGGGACATGAAGAAGGGGGCTGGCTGGCACGGTTCTCTAGCTCAACTGCCCCCTTTCTGTGTCTCTGAATCAGCTGTGATGGACAAGAGGGCTGGATAGGGAAAGGTGCATGTCAGCATTAAAGGGGTTGTCCGGGTCCAGATCTGAATGAGTGGAGCATCGGAGCATTTCACAGTGCAGGGCAAGGGCTTTTTCTTTACCTGGCTAGGGCAGCGCTAATGACCGCCCATTAGTGTCTGTGACATCACAAGGCTAGGGCAGCGCTAATGACCGCCCATTAGTGTCTGTGACATCACAAGGCTAGGGCAGCGCTAATGACCGCCCATTAGTGTCTGTGATAGCACAAGGCTAGGGCGGCGCTAATGACCGCCCATTAGTGTTTGTGACATCACAAGGCTAGGGCAGCGCTAATGACCGCCCATTAGTGTCTGTGACATCACAAGGCTAGGGCAGCGCTAATGACCGCCCATTAGTGTCTGTGACATCACAAGGCTAGGGCAGCGCTAATGACCGCCCATTAGTGTCTGTGATAGCACAAGGCTAGGGCGGCGCTAATGACCGCCCATAAGTGTCTGTGACAGCACAAGGCTAGGGCAGCGCTAATGACCGCCCATTAGTGTCTGTGACAGCACAAGGCTAGGGCAGCGCTAATGACCGCCCATTAGTGTCTGTGACATCACAAGGCTAGGGCAGCGCTAATGACCGCCCATTAGTGTCTGTGACAGCACAAGGCTAGGGCAGCGCTAATGACCGCCCATTAGTGTCTTTGACAGCACAAGGCTAGGGCAGCGCTAATGACCGCCCATTAGTGCCAATGATGTCTACAAGATCACTGCTAGGTGGGAGCCTCCGCCTAGCAGTGTGACAATGTAAACCAAACAGCCCTTGCCTGGTGCGATGCAGCGTAGGGTAATGGGCAGCTTCGGAGCATAAAATGCTCCACTCATTCATGCTGAATAAGCGAAGAAGGGGTTATGGAGCTAAACCTGGGCAAACCCTTTAATATTCCAGTATTCGCTTTCCAGCATAGGAACAGAATACCGAACAGCAGGACATGGCATGTACTGGACACTGCGCCCAACGGATCCAAATCACTATAATGGGGTGAAGTTGGGTGTCTAGCAGGAATACCAGCATTTTGCCGGACAAAATACCACGTCATGCAGTCTCCACCCCCCCGAATCGGCAATGGAGGTTTCTACAGGAACCGCTGCCGCAGATGTGAACAGCCAGACCCTTCATCAGGACAGCTCCTTGCTACCTGAGTCCCACCTTACAAGAAAACCTCACAACTTCTGGAAGAGTTGGAGAATGGCTGCGAATGGTGATCCGTGTGGCTTTGAAGATAACGGTATATTAGTAAGTTGCTTTATTTCACAGTTCAACACCAATAAACATGATTTGGTCGCCAGACAACCTTTTTAAAGGGCTAAAATAATGAAGAATGCTTTCTATATCTCTACAAATTTTTGTCAAATCTGTTGTACTAATCAGAATCTCAATAAATACGATTTTTTAATTGAAAATATGGCTGGAAACCCCAGAACGGCGCACTGACTCTAGATTTCAATCACAGGACTTTATGACAGCGATTATCAAATAGGAATAAATGGGCCTCACAGGCTGCAGAACATCAGAGAGCGATTCTGACAAATGAGTCTTTATACCTCCTCACATACTAATGGATCCGCACTTTACGTAAAACAAATGCGTGCTGCTGGTAACTAATGAATGGCGCAGAGAGAAAAAAACGACTGATGCAGGGAAACACTGGAAACCTTGTGGTAGTTGAAGACGTTTGTGACTATATGCAAAAAAGCAGCAAGTTTTGGGGAAGGCAAAAGTCTAAACTATAAAAAAATAATAATATGCTACCGTGATGGGATAAAAGGAAGCTTGCAGTTGGCTTACACACCGAAACCACCGCATCATTGTGCTCCTTAAAGGGCATCTGTCAGCAGTTTTGTACCTATGACACTGGCTGACCTGTTACATGTGCACTTGGCAGCTGAAGACATCTGTGTTGGTCCCATGTTCATATGTGTCCGCAGTGCTGAGAAAAATTAAAGGGTTTCTGTCATCAGAAAAATCGTTAAGTATCTGGCTGACATTAGAGATGTGCTAATGTCAGCAGAACATAACTGTATGATTTATTAACTCCCTGCCTGCCGCTGTTCCCTCAAAATAAAGACTTTTATAATATGCTAATGAGCCTCTAGATGCTAGTGGGGCGTTGCTGCAGCACCTAGAGGCTCCGTCTTCTCACCCTTTGGCACGCCCAGGTCCAGTTGATTGACGTCCTAGGTCTCCTTAGTGTCCGTAAAATCCAGAGTGTGCACCGTCCCGTTTAGTATTCGGCGCAGGCGCAGTGAGTGAAGCCGGCAGCAGGAGAGCATCCTTCACTCACTGTGCCTGCACCGAATACTTAACGGGACGGCGAAGGCGCGGGATTTTTCGGACACTGAGGAGACATAGGATGTCAATCAACTGGACCTGGGCGTGCCAAAGGGTGAGAAGACGGAGCCTCTAGATGCTGCAGCAACGCCCCACTAGCATCTAGAGGCTGATTAGCATATTATAAAAGTCTTTATTTTGAGGGAACAGCGGCAGGCAGGGAGTTAATAAATCATACAGTTATGTTCTGCTGACATTAGCACATCGCTAATGTCAGCCAGATACTTAAAGGGTTTCTGTCATCAGAAAAATCGTTAAGTTTTAAAGGGAACCTGTCACCGGGATTTTGTGTATAGAGCTGAGGACATGGGTTGCTAGATGGCTGCTAGCACATCCGCAATATCTAGTCCCCATAGCTCTGTGTGCTTTTATTGTGCAAAAAAAACTATTTGATACATATGCAAATTAACCTGAGAGGAGTCCTGTCCCTGAGAGGAGTCCTGTCCCTGAGAGGAGTCCTGTCCCTGAGAGGAGTCCTGTCCCTGAGAGGAGTCCTGTCCCTGAGAGGAGTCCTGTCCCTGAGAGGAGTCCTGTCCCTGAGAGGAGTCCTGTCCCTGAGAGGAGTCCTGTCCCTGAGAGGAGTCCTGTCCCTGAGATGAGTCCTGTCCCTGAGATGAGTCCTGTCCCTGAGATGAGTCCTGTCCCTGAGATGAGTCCTGTCCCTGAGATGAGTCCTGTCCCTGAGATGAGTCCTGTCCCTGAGATGAGTCCTGTCCCTGAGATGAGTCCTGTCCCTGAGATGAGTCCTGTCCCTGAGATGAGTCCTGTCCCTGAGATGAGTCCTGTCCCTGAGATGAGTCCTGTCCCTGAGATGAGTCCTGTCCCTGAGATGAGTCCTGTCCCTGAGATGAGTCCTGTCCCTGAGATGAGTCCTGTCCCTGAGATGAGTCCTGTCCCTGAGATGAGTCCTGTCCCTGAGATGAGTCCTGTCCCTGAGATGAGTCCTGTCCCTGACTCCTCTCAGGTACAGGACTCATCTCAGGTTAATTTGCATATGTATCAAATCGTTTTTTTACACAATAAAAGCACATAGAGCTATGAGGACTGGGTATTGCGGATGTGCTAGAGGCCATCTAGCAACCCATGTCCTCAGCTCTATACACAAAATCCCGGTGAAAGGTTTCCTTTAATATATGCAAATGAGCCTCCAGGAGCAATGGCGGTGTTGTCATTACACCTAGATGCTCTGCTCTCTCTGCAACTGACGTGCCCTCTGCACGATGATTGATAGGACCAAGCAGGGAAAACATCATCATGCCTGTCTGGCCCTATGAATCAAAGTGGAGATGGCGCGGCAGTTGCAGAGAGAGCTGAGCCTCAAGGTGTAATGGCAATGCCCCCATTGCTCCTAGAGGCTCATTTAAATATAATAAAACATCATTTTTCTCAGCAATGCCCCATACTGGAGTTAGGTGCGGGTCCCAGAAGTGAGACCTGCAGCTGACATTTCTTGCATATCCTAGCGATATGTCACCAATGCTGAGATGGAAAAACCCCTTAACACATAATGCCATACATGTACGGCAGTATGCGCCCGCATTTGTGGAATTAGGCAGAGGGATGCAGCTCCCTCAGCCTTCCGATCGGAGCCCCCGCAGTGAAACGGCACGGCACTGGATGGGTTACCATAGCAGCCTGTTAAACTCCCTGCTGCTGTGTGCACGAGGCATAGCTAAGCAGGGACAGTGTCAGAATCCTGTTCACCCAAATAGATCTCTAAATATAAAAAGTTATAGCTGTGAGAAAATGACAATGCAAAGAAAATTTTTGACTTTTTCAAATGTTTTTATAAAAAAAAAAAAGTAATTAACCCCATCCCGACAAGCAATGGATGCATTGGAGTGTATGAGAGAAGCAATCTGATGATTGCTTGTTATAGTTCCCTATGGGACCTATAAAATAGTTTAAAAAAAAGATTTTTAATAAAAATTTTAAGAAATTACCGGTATATATAAAAATTTTAATCACCCACTTTCCCCATAATGTAAATAATAAAATGTAAACAATAATAAAAATACACATCAGGGGTATTCTCACATGCGAAAATGCCCATACTATTAAAATATTTTTCCAATATGGCAGAATGGAAAAAAGTCTAAATGACAGATTTTCCGTTTTTGGGAGCTTCACCTGCCACAATAAAGTAATTAAAAAGGGATCAAAAAGTCTTACACACCCCAGAATGGTATCAATGAAAAGTACAAATCCCCTGCAAAAAATTAGCCATCACACAGCTCTGTACACATAACTACAAAAAAGTTATAGGGGTCAGAATATGGCGAAGAAAAGAAACACGTTTCTTTTTTAGCTTTTCTTTTTTTTCTTTAATAAAATGCAAGAAAAACTATACATATGTGGTATTGCGGTAATCGTACTGACCTGGAGAATTAAAGTATCAGATTAGTTTTACCATATAGAGAACGCCATAAAAAGGAAACCCATAAAATCGTTGCAGAATTGCTTTTGTTTTTTGTTTTTTAAAGTTCGCCTCATTTGGATTTTTTTTCTGCTCCCCACTACATCGTATGCAATAATAAATGGTGGAATTAGAAAGTGCAAAAACAAGCCGCCATATGGCTATGTGAACAGAAAAATTAAAAAAAAGTTATTACCCTAGAAAGGCAGGGAGTGAAAAATGCAAAAACAAAAAAACATCGGGCTGAAAGGGTTAAACAAAAAAAAAACAACATAAGTTTGATAACGCCACAATCATATTGGGCTGCAGAATAAGGACGTCATGTCATTTTAGCGCACAGTGAACACCGTGATGTCAAAACCCCAAAAACCTTGGCGGAACTGTGTTTTGGTGTTTTTTCAATTTTATCCAGCAAAAAATGTTTTTCCCCATATTCCAATACAAGACATGGTAAATTAAATGGTGGTTGAAATGCATCTTTTCCTGCAAAAAATAAGCTCTCATTTGGCTATCTGAACAGAAAAATAAAAAAAAGTTATGGCTATTGGAACGTGGAGAGGAGAAATCAAAAATGCAAAAATGAAAATAGGCTCGGTCTTTGGGGGGGGTTTAGGATGCAGCCAAATATGCTGAGGACACCGTAAACTATTCAGCTTTTGCCTCACTGCATTTCATCTATAGCATTTTCACATTAAGGGCTCAGTCAGACGGCCGTATGCTATCCGCAAAAATGTGGTTCCACAAAACAAATGAAACATGTCCTATACTTGTCTGTGAAAATCAGGACATGGCCCCATTTAAGTCTATGGGTCCGCAAAAATACTGAATGCTATCCGTTTTTTGGGGATCCGCAAAAAAACGTATAGCATTCCGTATTTTTGCGGACAGCATACGGCCGTCTGAATGAGCCCCAACATAAATACCTCAGAGCTTGTTTTGTCTTTTGTGGTATTAAAGGGTAAGACCTTGGGTTACATCTTAGCATTAACTTCTATCATTTTCATCAAGTAAACAAAAAAAATTCTCCCAATTCTGGTTCGATGTATTTTAGCCCATCACAAGTTCCTCTGATTTCCAAAGAACAACCACTAAAGTCTAAGGCCTCTTTCACACGGGCGAGTTTTCCGCGCGGGTGCAATGCGTGAGGTGAACGCATTGCACCCGCACTGAATCCGGACCCATTCATTTCTATGGGGCTGTGCATCACTTGTGCGTTGTGTGAAAATCGCAGCATGCTCTATATTGTGAGTTTTTCACTCAACGGAGGCCCCATAGAAGTGAATGGGGCTGCGTGAAAATCGCAAGCAAGTGCGGATGCGGTGCAATTTTCACACATGGTTGCTAGGAGATGATCAGGATGGGGACCCGGCCCTAACATGGTTATAAAGGGAAAAAAATAGCATTCTTAATACAGAATGCATAGTACAATAGGGCTGGAGGGGTTATAAAAAAAAAAAAAAAAAAAAAAAAAAAGAGAGAAGCCCGGCAGCGCAAATAATTGGATGAGGTGAGTTAAATTATTTTTTTATAACCCCCCCAGTCCTATTGTACTATGCATTCTGTATTAAGAATGCTATTATTTTCCCTTATAACAATGTTATAAGGGAAAATAATAAAATCTACACAACACCGATCCCAAACCCGAAGTCCAGGTTCAGGTCTGGGTACCAAACATGCTGATTTTTCTCACGCGCGTGCAAAACGCATTAAAACGATTTGCACTTGAGGGGTAAAAAAAAAACCGAATTTTCCCACACATCACCCGCAATGCCCGTGTGAAAGAGGCCTTATTCAATATGGTCTTCCTTTTTCCTCTAGTTTCCAGAACTCAGAAATGTTGAGATTTGAGCAAAAAAAAACTCAAAAAAGGTACGGGACTCTATTTTCCCTTTCATAAAGGGTAAATAAAACAAAACCACCCTGTTTAATCGAATGGAATTGACTTTCAGTTGCAGAAAACAAATCAGTAATGAATTTGCAGCAAAATCCTTCGGCTCTACATGCGGATTTGTCTGTAAATCCACAATGTGTGAGGTATCCTAACAATAAAGATCTTCTGATGGAGCCTACGGCTAAGGCTGGGTTCACACTTGAGCGTTTTACAGCGCGTTCAAACGCGCTGTAAAACGCTCAAGACATGAAAACCAATGCTTCCCTATGGCCCTGGTTCTCACTTGAGCGTTTTACAGCGCTGAAAAACGCCCTACGCTCAAACAAGTTCTTGAGCTTCTTCGGGGCGTTTTGACGCGCGTTTGTGGCCATAGGACACTGCAGTCAATCACACAAACGCGCGTCAAACGCACGTTTACTATTACAAAAAACGCGCATAAAAACGTGCATCAAAAACGCGCGTTAAACGCGCATATCAAATACGCTCAGGTCTGAACCCAGCCTTAGAGTGGTCTTATGGACAGATATTTCAGTCTTCGCTGTGGATCTGTGGTGATCCTTCAGTCTACATCCACATAAGCTGCAGGCATTCTGGTATTGTGAAAAGTCGGACACCCCCGGGGCCCGCCGCATCCCTTTCACTATAAAGGAGTCCGTTGGGATTCCGCCATGACAAGGATCCAGTGCGCCTTGGGGGTGTTGGAACAGAAAACCGGAATGCATTCCTGCGGACCTCATCATTTGGTGTCTCTGTTGAATCTCTGATTAAGGGCGCATTCACACGACTGTACAGATCCACAAAACACCGATGCTGCCCGTGTGCGTTCCACAATTTGCGAAATGGAACGGGCGGCCCATTATGGCAAAGCCTATTCTTGTCCGTGATTGCGGACAAGAATAAGACACACCCTATATTTTTTGCGGCAAACGGAACTACGGTGTGCTGTCCGCATCTTTTGTGGCCCCATTGAAATTAATGGCTCCGCACCCGTTCCGCAAAATTGCGGAGCAGATGTGGACCCATTCATACAGTCGTGTGAATGAGCCCCAATGCTGTCCTTGCCCCAGCTGTGAAACTTGTCTTGTCATGTTTGTGGTTGTGCCATAGTCTTTCCATTATGTTATAATAGATTAAAAGAGGTTATCCGATATCTAAAATATCCCCTCCAATGCCTTGTATGGATTATACTTACCTGCTCCCTGGCCCCTCGCGTTGCTCTGGATCCCTACACAGCATCTCCCCGTCAATCGGATCAAAACATCCAGCAATGGGGGGGGGGGGGCGAGCCCCCGTCAGACTCTTCAACGTCGCGGGGAGATGGAGAGATGCAACGGCAAGGATCCGGAGCGCCGCGGATGCCAGGGATCAGATATTAGATAACCCCTTTAATGGTGCTCCATGGGATGTTCAAAGTTTGATATATTTTTTTTTTTTTCCCAACCCGGATTTATACTTCTCTGACCTGTTTGCAGCATTGGACTGGGGTTCCTGGGGCCCAGCCCAACCCCTACATCATCAATAAAGTCTAATAGGTTTTAAATCAAAACTATAGACCCTGTCGAAAAGTGACTGGATCCAAAGGAAGCTAAATGGGTCTTTTTTCTCATAGACCTTTGATGTCCATTGTGATATTAGACCCTGGGCCCACTGGTGGTTCCTCTGGTGGGCCAGCCTGACCCTGCTTGTTTGGAGAATTCCTTGGTCTTCATGTTGTTTGCTTAGTAGTGTTGCAGACTCTGGGGCCTCACAGAACAGGAATTTATACTTGCATCTTGAAACACTTTGATTGAAGTTGTCCGCAGATCTACAACGTATGAAGCATCCTAACAATACAGATCTTCTGATGGAGCAGAAGAGGCCGCTTTCCCGCAGTCAGTGTTTGATCAGTGATTTTTATCAGTCATTGCGAGCCAAAAACACAAAACAAGTGCAACTCGTTCCATTATAACTTATCTCTGTGGAGACTAGGGTGGGCACTGGCTTCAACACAGAAAGCCAGACCTCACCAACCACGCCCACCTCCGTGAAGCTACGCCCACCTTGACAGCCGGGGAAAAAACGGGAGAGGAGAGGGAAGAACTTGCTGAATGGAAGGTGAGCTGGGGGGCAGCAGGGGTGCTTCTCTCCCCCTCAGTCAGCCACAGGGAGCCATGTCTGCGGCTCTAGTGACCGACTGGGGGTGAGAGAAGCCTCAGTCAGTTGCTGCAGCTCACACTCAGACAGTGCAGTGCTGCTGTCTGAGCGTGAGCTGCTGAAAGGGTGGACATCCCTGTGTCCGTCAAGGCCCTGCGCCGAACGGAGAACAGGGAGCCAGAAAACCGGACTGTCCAGCCTAAAAGAGGACTTCTGGCCACCCTAGTGGAGACTCAGGTGCTGGTTTTGGCTGACGATCATTGATGGAAATCACAGATCAAAGGCTGACCGTGTGAAAGCGGCCTTAATGTCGTTTTCTAATATGATTTAATCTTTGGGGATCATAATAAGGTCCTTTCAGACACAGGTAAAGAAATGGATAAACTGCACGGCTGCATCTGGACAATATATACTAAGAAGCACCAGTATTTATTTAAAGAGCATCTGTGAGCAGGATCAACCCAATTTAATCAGGCATAATGCCTGGTAGTGCTGATCCTGCTGACTGAAAACATAGCTTGGTTATGGCGATTTGTGGCGGCATTGTGAAGCAAAAGCACTTTTACTTCTAAGGCTGGGTTCAGACCTGAGCGTATTTGATATGCGCGTTTAACGCGCGTTTTTGTTGCGCGTTTTTATGCGCGTTTTTTGCAATAGTAAACGCGCGTTTGTGTGATTGACTGCAATGTCCTATGGCCACAAACGCGTGTCAAAACGCCCCAAAGAAGCTCAAGAACTTGTTTGAGCGTAGGGCGTTTTTCAGCGCGTTCAAACGCGCTGTAAAACGCTCAAGTGGGAACCAGGGCCATAGGGAAGCATTGGTTTTCATGTGTTGAGCGTTTTATAGCGCGTTTGAACGCGCTGTAAAACGCTCAAGTGTGAACCCAGCCTTATGGAAAGTGCATGTCCTCGAGCTGTTCTACAGAAACTGTAGGGCTTGATGTGTAGTGGATGGAAGCTGAAGCACATGCATCCCTGGGCACGCCCCCGAATCCCAGCCAACACAGATGCAGGAAGCATTCCCTGCGCAAGGGTGGCCTCATCTGCTAGACTGCAGCAGTGGCCATAACCTTTCACTTTCAGCTGCTATCACTCCTGACCCACTTTCTAAGGACTCATGCACACAACCATATGTATTTTGCAGTCCACAAAAAGCGGATCCACAAAAAATACGGATGACGTCCGTGTGCATTCCATATTTTGCGTAACAGCTGGCCCCTAATAGAACAGTACTATCCTTGTCTGTAATGCAGACAATAATAGGACATGTTCTATTTTTTTTTGCAGAACAGACATACGGAAATGCAGACGGAAAAACTTCCTTTTATTTTGTTTGGAACAATTGAAATGAATGGTTCCGCATACAGTCTGCTAAAAAAAAAAAAGGAACAGACACGGAAATAAAATACATTCATGTGCATGAGCCCTAATAGCTATATCTCCTGAAGTAGATGAAATAATGATTAAAAAGCTTAGACTGTCAGATTTTAATCAAGACCAGACCCATATCTGTAGCTCCTACCAATACCGAGCTATAAGGGGTTAAACCAGCCCCACCACCACCCTGCTACCCAAGAACTCTTAAAGGGGTTGTCCGAGTTATTTTTTTTATTCTTTCTATGTTTCTAACTAGGCAAATGTAACATCTTTCCAATTAACTCACTTTATCGCCAGTGGCTGGTTTCACTGAGGCTCAATTCACACCTGAGCGTTTTACAGCGCGTTCCTACGCGCTGTAAAACGCTCAACAAGGAGAAACCAATGCTTCCCTATGGGAATGGTTCTCACCTGGGCGTTTTACAGCGCGTACGATCGCGCTGTAAAACGCCCGACGCTCACACAAGTTCTGTAGCGTTTTTTTGAGCGCTTGTCGCGCGTTCCCGTACTATAGACTTTCGGGAACGCGCGACACTGTGTGCACGCTTGTCTCTGTATGCGCGCTTGTAAACGTCCGTACAATCGCGCATACAGAGCGCTCCTTTCAGAACGCTCAGGTGTGAATTGAGCCTGAGGGTCACATGACCTGTGATGTCAGCTTCTCTCCCTGCTCTGTGCACAAGCCTGAGAGATCTGTAAGGACGTCAGCCACGCCCCCCTGCACTGCCGGCTGCTGCTTATTGCTCTCTCCCAGGATTCTTAACCCCTTCAGCTGCACAGACTCAGGGCTGAAGTGTTTACTGTGTAGCTGCAGGCAGTGAGGAGACAAATGCTGGGCACAGGAGCTGAAAGAGATGTTCTGCAGAGCATTGCAGGTAGGGGGAAGATCCTGTGTGTATCAGCAGTGTCATTGTACAGCTAATACATACAACATGCTGCTGAGTCTCCCAGCAGGCAGACATGTCACTCAGGGCAGCACTTGTATTCACTCCCTTAGCAGTGCATGGGGAGGGGCAGAGATTGTTTTTATTGCAAGTAAACAAAGGGCCCGAAGAGAACCAGGGAAATGAGGAAATAGATTATTTTTTTTTGCCTAAAACTTGCTTAGCTTAGGCTACTTTCACACTGGCGTTTTGGTTTCCGTTTGTAAGATCCGTTCAGGACTCTCACAAGCGGTCCAAAACGGATCAGTTTTGCCCTTAATGCATTATGAATGGAAAAGGATCCGCTCAGAATGCATCAGTTTGCCTCCGTTCCGCTTCGAGGCGGACACCAAAATGCTGCTTGCAGTGTTTTGGTGTCCGTCTGACGAAACTGAGCCGTTCTGACACACAATGTAAGTCAATAGCGACGGATCCATTTTCTATGACACCATCTGGCACAATAGAAAACGGATCCTTCCCCTATTGACTTTCAATGGTGTTCAAGACAGATCCGTGTTGGCTATGTTAAAGATAATACAAACGGATCCGTTCTGAACGGATGCAGACGTTTGAATTATCTGAACGGATCCATCCATGATGGATCCGCACCAAAAGCGAGTGTAAAAAAGTAGCCTTAGTTATATATCGCTGACCATCAGATTTACAGTGCTGTATCTTTTTTTTCCATAACTCGGACAACCCCTTTAAGTCCTTTTCTCAAAGCTTGAGCATGGCTCAGGCAAAACTGTAAAGGGGTTGTCTCACTTCAGCAAATTCATCATGTAGAGAAAGTTAATACAAGGCACTTACTAGTGTATTGTGATTATCCATATTGCCTCCTTTGCTGGCTAGATCCATTTTTCCATCACACTATACACTGCTCATCATTAGATGTTGCAACCACCCAGCAATCCAGCAGCGGTGGTCATGCTTGCACACTATAAGAAAAAGCACTGGCTTAGGGCTCATGAACAGTCCTATCCTTGTCCGTAATGCAGACATTAATAGGACCTGTTCTATTTTTTTGCGGAACGGACAGCACACTGAGTAACTTCCGTTGTTTCCGCAAAAAAACAAACAAAAAAAAAACTGACCGGACACGGAAAGAAAATACGTTCATGTGCATGAGCCCTTATGCACACTCCCGCAGTCCCAGCTCCCTGAGGAGGCCAACACCTTCTCCTATAGTGTACAAGCACGGCCACCGCAGCTGAATTGCAGGGTGGTCGTGTGATGGAAAAAATGAATCCAGCCAGCAAAGGAGGCAATATGGTCAATCACAATCCATTAGTAAGTGCCTTGTATTAACTTTCTCTACATGATAAACGCCTCTTGCTGAAGTGAGACAACTCCAATGGACATCATTTGCACATGACTGCACTTGCACGTGATGCTGCAGGTGTCAGGACCGGCACACAGGTGCACACTCCAAATAACACTCTGAGAGGGTTATGCTAAACGGCGAGAAACTAAAATGTTGATCGTGCACTTGAAATCAAAAAGTAAAGAAGTTTAACAAGCTGCAAATGCAACAGAAGCCAGCGGGCGCCCAGAACAGAGAAATGATTGCTGTTATGTTATGTACACAGAAGTCACAGGAGGCTTTCTTGCTTTCTGAAGTCCGGCACAAACAAGACATTCAGCACAATAGTAAAAAACCTCATGCTCACAGCCATACGACACATACAATGCCTTGCACAAGAATTCACCACCCCCAACCGCCTTGATGTTATTCTTGTTTTGTTACAACCTAGAATTAAAAAGGACTTTGGAGGGTCTGTACAGTTTGATTTTCACTACACGCCTGCCACTTTAAAGCCGCAAAATATATATATTTTTTATACCAAAAGCGATAATTAAGAGAGAAAAAACATGTGCGTACGTACTCACCCCCTGAAAGTCAGTACTTTGTGGAACCGCTTTTTGGGGTAGGTCTCTACTAGCACATCTAGACACTGGGATTTTATTTTCAATTCTTGCAGGCAAAACTGCTCCAACTCCTTCACATTAGGGTTCATGCCCACGGCCGTTGCCCCGCCGTGGACGTATTGCGGCCCGTGTACGGCGGGTCCGCAATACACGGGGCACCGGCTGTGTGCATTCACTTGAATGGGTCCGCAAATCCGTAGATGCGGTGCGGAACGGAACTACGGAACGGAAGCACTACTGAGTGCTTCCATTCCGCAAAAAAGTAGCGCATGCACTACTTTTTTGAGGAGTAAACCGTCAGATGTGGATTGTGGACCCCATTCAAGTAAATGGGTCCGCGATCAGCATGCGGCTGCCCCACGGTCGTGCCCGTGCCCAGGCACTAGGCACTTACAATCGTGGGCATGACCCCTTAGATTGAGGTGTGGACTTTGACTAGCAATCACAACTTTTCAGTTTTTTTTTTTTATTCTGCCCTGTTTCAATTTGAACTATTTTGTCGGGCCCATTACATAAAATCTAAATTAAAATCTATTTTAAGACCGAGTTCTCATCTACACAAGTTATTTCTGCTGTTCTCTGTTATAGAAGATTAAAGAGTCCCTGTACTTTCACACAATTTCATTTAATAGAGAATGGTGTAACCAGTAAACTTCTAAATCACTTCATTTCAAAAATCTGCCTGCGTGCAGCTGAAAAAAAGCTGTAAAATCTTGGCCACTAGGGGTCTCACTTTCGCCTAATTTGCAGTCCACTGCCGCTGAACTTTACAGGAGCCTCCTGCCTTTCTGTGTGATCTCACCCTCCCTAAAAGAAAACAAAACATAGTGGGAAGTAAAGGAAGTGAGGTCACTGCATACAGTCCTGGCAGAAGGGAGATGCCCCCTGCTTCTAAGAGAAATGCGTCTAGCTGTGCAGCTGAAACAGGGAATAATATGTCTGAAAGAGACTGCTCCTTCACAATTATGATTGTACAAAGAAGCATAGCCACTATGCAACTTTTTTGAAAACTCAGGTACGCTTTAAAAATTAAAATAAGAGAAACGCCCGATTCAGCACATAACTAACATGAATGGTGCCAAACAAATCCCTTTGACTAGAATGGAGTCGGATCAGTTTCTATTCAGGAGTCCGCTTTTTTAGCCTAGAGAAACGTCCTGTATGCAAGACTTTTTTTTTCTCCGCTGTTTTGGAATCGCGATGGAGACCCTGATGCAGATGTGAACAAGACCTAGTTCCTAGTTGTAGTGTAACAAAACAGGAAAAACACAATGGAACCGTTAATTGTGACCAAATGTATTAGGACGGAGCAAAATAGAACGCCTCTTAAAGGGTTCCGTTTTGAATTCCGTTATAACGAAACACTATAATGGAATTAGGAACGCTAATGCAAACCCGTCCTAAGCTGAGGTTTTGTTGTAGCTTTTTGTTTCTTTTTTCAGCTTGCCTGTGTAGATCTTGCTGTTTCAAACTTATTAATGTTTTGGGGGGCAGTGTGAAGAAATACAGTACATTTTTTACAGCATTCACTGCGTGGTAGAAAATGACTATTTTGAAGTAAGTCAGTACAACTATAAAGAGACCAAAACTATATGTTTTTTCCTTCCTTTGTACAATGAAACAGTTTTTAAACCCTTAATGACTGGGAACTTTTTCATTTTTTTTTTACTCCCAGCCTCCCTAAAGCCATAACTTTTTTATATTTCCATTCACACAGCCGTTTCTTTTTTTTTGCGGGACCAGTTGTACTTTCTAATGACACCATTTACGGTTGCATTGCATACGATGTAGTGGGAAGCAGGAAACCATTCTGCCAAAGTTTTGCTTACCTATGTGGTAAAACTGACATGTTACTTTCATTCTACAAGTCTGTACGATTACAACGACACCACATATGTATCGTTGTTCTTGTGTTTTAATACTGGAAAAAAAAAATTCAACTTTGGAAAAGAAAACAAATTTTTTCTTTGGATCACCTTATTATTACGCACATAACTTTTTTATTTTTTTGTGTATGGAGCTGGCTCATATAAGGACTCATTTTTGCAGGGCGATCTGTACTTTTCATTGATACCATTCTGGAGTGTGCATGACTTTTTGATCACTGTTTATAAAAAAATTTGTGTGAGGCAAAACAACCAAAAAACTGTGAATCAGCCATTTTGACTCTTTTCCAGGTTCACAGTTTGCCGTATAGGATATTTTTATATTTTAATATTAATAGTATGGGCGTTTTCACACTCAGCTATGTCCATGATGTTTTTTTTTTTTTACTTTTTATATATTTTTCTTTTAATTTTGGGGAAAGGGGGCAATTTGAATTTTTATATATATTTTTTTAATAAGTTAAAAAACTTTTTTTTCTTAACACTTTTTTAATAGTTCCTCTAGGGAACTATAACAAGCAATCACTGAGGACCAATGTTGCCGCACACTACATCCGGCTCCCCCGATCCTCACTAAAGGGAGTCGGTGCACAGCCGGGAGCGCGTGCTCCCGATTTTCATTCTCGCAAATACCGTGGAAACATTTGACCTCAGCATCGGAGGGGTTAAATGTGTGCAATCAATATTATCGTCGATTGCATACATTGGTCCTGGTTGCCTGCTGTTTAAACCAGAAGGCACCCGGCAGCTATGGCGCGCGCTGCACTCACGAGCGGGTGCCGTATTTAAAGTCTCGACTGCCGACGTATATATTCATAAGGTGGTCAGAAACGGGTTTATCATTCGTTACTGAGTCGCTGCATTAAAAGACCCATAAGGGCAGGTTCACAACAGCGTTATGAATTCCGTTATTGTCTTCCGTTATAACAGAAAATAACGGAATTGTAAGGCGGAATTCAAAACAAAAACCTTTAGAGGCATTCCATTTTGATCCGTTATAACAGAGGTCTATGGGCAAGCAGAACAGATCCGTCTGGTTTCCGTTATGCAAGACAGAAAAGAAAATCACATTGACTCTGATCAGTAGGGGCCCTAGCAGTTGGACCCCCTACCGATCAGATAGATATATTGTTTTAAAGGGACAACCCCTCTCTTACAGTGACCACAGCCTGCCTTGGCCCATACCAAACATTGATATGCCTCCAATTTTATATGGCGGCACAATGAGGTTTAAGGGCACGGCTACACGTTGACATGCAGAAAAGTCGTGCAACACAAAAATATGTGCGACTTGTTTGCAACTGGCTGTCACGCGACTATTTTAGAATTGTGATTTGGCTGTGAAAACACAGCCAAGTCACATGTGAATTATATTTAAGTCAACTGAGTAAAAATCACCTGTGTCGTGACCTGCGACACAAAATCCATCAAGCCTAGATTTTTTGGGACTGTGACGTCGCAGTATGACACTGTTGGGACACCAAGATGGGGAGTTTTAGTTGAGAAGGTGGGGGGTGGGATGATGGAAGGGAGAAATCTAAACTGTCTGTGCAATAAACTCTGCAGAGATGAGACGTAGCTGAAAGAAGTCAGCCGGTATGGTGGGAAAAGAGAAGGTCTACATCAGAGAAGACATCACTGGATGTAAGAATTATGTAATGTTATATTCAGGCAGCATGCTGAAGGTAGGGATTAGGCATATGCAAGGTGAGGCGTTAAGCGTGCGTGGATGGGGGACCACCAAACTTGCCTGTATGGGGCCCTGAAATTCCTGATGCCAGGCATTTTCTTGGATAGGAGACATGGTGTTCCAAAAAGTCAAAAAAGGCAGTAGGGCTGTTTCACCAAAGTCCTGGACATACCGTAAATGTTCTCTCCACGAATACCAGACAGGATAGACCATAATAGCTAATGGCGCCCCACACCATGACAGCTGCAGTTGGTCCTGTTTGTCTATGCACAATGGCAGAAGGTGAACTCTGAAGCAGCCATCAATGACAAACAATAGTGTTCAGAGATGAAAGCAGGTTCAGCCTTGGTATTATGGATGGCTGCGTCAGAGTTCTCAGTAGGGTTGAAGAGCGCCCACTGCCATCTAGCATAGTGCAGAGACATATAGGAACAAGACAGGGTGCCATGACTGGGCACTAGTGTTGGGCGAGCATGCTCGGCCGAACACCATTTTGACTTGAGCATCGGCCGAACACCGCGCTGCTATGCAGCCAATAAACGTGAGAAGAAGAACTGGCACTCACTGTAATGCCATAGCCAGGTTGGTTACTGGCATTACAGTGATTGGCTAGCCGGAACGCGTCATCTGGTGCTATATAGCCCCTGATGACATGTGGTTCAGCTCAGTCTTATCCAGGGAGAGCTGTAGTAATAGGGACAGATAGTGTAGGGACAGGAATAGTTTTTTTTTTTTTTCAGGCAGAGTTTACTGTTGAAAGGTGTTAGAGACCCAAAAGTCCTTTTAAGGACTATTGTTTTATTTGGCTGCAATATATATTATTAGTGCTACATGCGCTAAATTGCGTGCAATTGTTTGGCCGCTGCTGACAGTGACATAACCTTTGCTACATCTGTTGTGTTGCATTTGCGCATCCTAAATATCTGCGACATTCAGTGAATTTTTTTTGCCGCTGGTGACAGTGACATTACCTGCGCTACATCTCTTGTATAACATTTGCGCATCCTAAATATCTGTGACATTCAGTCTAATTTATTTGCCCATACAATTACAAAACCTGCACTACTGTACGTGTGACATACTTGCAAGCATATATACCATTTAATATGCTCAAGGCGAGCAGTAAGGGACGGAGAAGTGGCCGTGCTGCTGATGGTGCAAGCAGAGGCCGTGGCCCTGGGCGCATTGAAACTGTGCCTGCTACCATAGCACAAGAAACACAATCATCCACGATACCTAGCTTCATGTCCCAGTTTGCTGGGCGGTGCAGCACACCACTCTCGAAGTCACACCCGTGCGACCAGGTGGTTGGTTGGATTGCAGCAGATAATGCTTCCAGTCGGTTAAGCACCACCCTGTCTTCCACAAAGTCCAGTCTCAGTAGTCAAGAGTCTGGTCAACAGAATCCTCACCCCGATGCTCCTTCCTCCCACCATGGAGAGTCTTGGCAAACAAGTGATCCCACACTCTGATATTTTCAGCGCCATTCCTTGATTTGGGCCTCTCACCAAGCCCGCTTGAAGAGGGACATGAGGAGATCTTGTGCACCGATTCCCAAACTCTTGAGCATCCACAGTCAGAAGAAGATGAAGGTGGGGAACTGCAATTAGTGTTTCACAAGGTAGATGATGATGAGACACAGTTGTCAATAAGTCAATGGCAATTAGTTTCTCAAGAGGTTGATGATGAGGATGAGACACAGTTGTCAATAAGTGAGGTTCTTGTTAGGTCAACAAGTCAGGAGGATGACTAGAGTGAGGAAGCGGAAGAGGAGGTGGTGGACAATGAAATCACTGGCCCAACCTGGGAAGGTAGCAAGCCGAGCGAGGACCGCTGTACAGATGGAGAGGGATCCGCAGCACCGCAACAGGCTGTAAGAGGCAGTTGGGTGGCAAAAGAGAGAAGGCGGGCCATACTAAACAGGCCTGCAACTGTTCCCCGGAGCACCCCCTTGCGGCAATCTCCCTTGCCAAGGGGTAGGTGTTCTGCAGTCTGGCGCTTTTTTGAGGAAAGTGCGGACAATAAACAAATTGTCATTTGCAACCTGTGCCGTACCAAAATGAGTAGGGGCGTTAACACTAGGTGGGCCGAACGCCTGGGTCCACAATCAGTGTCTGCGGGTCACACCACTGCCTCCTCTTCCCCTGTGTTACGTGCTGGCCAATCCCCTGTCCAAGATGCAGGCCCAGATGCATCCCACCCTTCACCATCAGCTAGCACATCCACTTCTGTACGCTGCGCTGGGACACAGATGTCCATACCCCAGGCATTTGAACGAAAGCGCAAATACCCAGCCACCCATCCACAGGCCATAGCACTAAATGTGCACCTTTCCAAATTGCTGGCCCTGGAAATGTTGCCATTTAGGCTTGTGGACACTGAGGCTTTCCGCAGCCTGATGGCTGTGGTCGTCCCTCGTTACTCAGTCCCCAGCCGCCACTATTTTTACCAGTGTGCCGTCCCCGCTTTACACCAGCATGTGTCCCGTAACATCACCCGTGCCCTGACCAACGCAGTTATTGGGAAGTTCCACTTAACGACACACATGGACAAGTGTTTTTGGCCAGAGACGCTACATTTCTCTGATGGCACACTGGGTGAACGTTGTGGAGGCTGGGAGCGAGTCGTACCCTGGGATGGCACAGGTGCTACCGAAGCCAAGGATTGCGGGTCCTACCACCTACATTAGTGGCTGCATTCCCCCCTTCTCCACTTCCACCTCTGAATTCTCATCTTGCAGCACCAGTCAGTCATCAGTCAGTACCTGGAAGCAGTGTAGCACTGCAGTGGGGAAGCGGCAACAGGCCATGCTGAAACCAATTTGCTTAGGTGACAAACAGCACACCGCCGCAGAGCTGTGGCAGCGTATAAGGGACCAGACTGAGCTGTGGCTCTCGCCACTCAACCTACAACCAGGCATGGTTGTGTCTGATAATGGCCGTAACTTGGTGGCGGCTTTGGAGCTCAGAAAGCTCACACACATAACATGCCTAACCCACGTGTTCAACTTAGTAGTTCAGCAGTTTCTCAAAACCTACCCCAATTTGCCTGAGCTACAGGTGAAGGTGTGCCGCGTGTGTGCCCATTTCCGAAAGTCATCTACAGCTGCCACCAGTCTGGCAACCCTGCAGCAGCGTCGACTGTTGTGCGACGTGAGCATGCATTGGAACTCAACGTTCCACATGTTGGCCAGGCTTTGTGAGCAGCAGAGGGCAGTAGTGGAATACCAGCTGCAACATGGTCGTCGCCTTTCCAGTCAGCTTCTGCTCTTCAAAAGCGACGAGTGGGCATGGATGTCTGACCTCTGTGAGGTTTTATGCAACTTTGAGGAATCAACACAGACGGTGAGTGGCGATGCCGCTTTTATCAGCGTCAACATCCCATTTCTGTGTCTACTGAAACGCTCGCTGCTCACAATAAAAGCGGACGCTTTGCATGTGGAAGAGGTGGAAATGGGGGAAGAAAGTACACAGGGTGATAGCCAGACCACCCTCAGTTCGTCTTCTCAGCTCGAATTGGATGATAAGGAGGAGGAGCAGGAGACGGTTGCCTCTGCAACAGAGGGTAGTACCCATAGTAGGTTTATTCCATCTGTTCAGCGTGGATTGGCCGAAGAGGAGGAGGAGATTGAGAGTCATCCTCCTGATGAGGACAGCGAAGTCTTGTCCGTTGGGACTCTGGCACACATGGCTGACTTTATGTTATGCTGTCTTTCCCGTGACCCTCGGGTTATACGCATTTTGGCCAACACCGATTAATGGTTGTTCACCCTTCTTGATCCTCGCTACAAAGAGAAGTTCTCATCTCTCATTCCTGTGGTGGAGAGGACTAGCAAAATGGTGCAATACCAGAAGGTCCTTGTGGAAAAATTGCTGCAAAAATTTCCAGCTGACAACACTGGCAACAGAGGAGGGGAGACGAGGGGAACACACAGCAGTTCCAACATAGGCAGGGCAACACTCTCCAAGGCCTGGGACGGTTTTATGACACCCCGCCAGCAACCTCACACTGATGTGCAGCCTAGTGTCACAAGGAGGGAAAAGTTTTGGAAGATGGTGAAGGAGTACGTAGCAGACCGTGTCAGCGTACTATTAAGTCATGGAAGTCAGTGACTTCCCGCATTTTGATGTAATAGTATGTCATGGTGATCGGGTGGGCACCGGAGCGATGCGCGGCCAATCACTGCAGGGGTCCGGCATCGATGGCCGGTGCGCGGCCAATCCTGCTGTATCCGCCGGCATCGCTGTTTACAAGGCAGCCCGATGCCGTGCAGAGGCTGCCCAATGACTTGCACGGCATCGGGAGCTGCCTTCTACGGGTGCCCAGGAGATCCAGCCTCAGGCTTGGTCTCCTAGGCAACCTGTTAGTGTATTACTCGGTGTAATATGCTAACAGGCAATGCATTACAATACAGATGTATTGTAATGCATTGCAGAGGGGATCAGAGCCCCAAAAGTTGAAGTCCCAGAGTGGGACAGAAATGAAGTTTAAAATTTTTATATTTTTTTAAGTATAAAAAAAAAGTGTTTTTAATTTAAAAAAAAAATAAGTTTCAAGTAAAAAAAAAATAAAAAATCCCCTTTCCCCAGATTTCATAATAAAGAAAAAAAAAAAAAAAAAGGAAAAACAGACATATTAGGTATCGCCGCATCCGTAACGACCGGCTCTATAAATATCACATGATCCACCTCGTCCGATAAACACCATAAAAAAAATTAAAAAAAACTTACATCACAAAAAGTGCAACACCAAGCGATCAAAATGGAGTATGTCCCACAAAATGGTAACAATAAACCATCACCTAATCCCGCAAAATAATGAGACCCTACATAAGAAAATTGCTCAAAAAAAATAAATAAATATAGCTCTCAGAATATGGAGACACTAAAACATCATTTTGTTCTTTCAAATATGCTATTATTGTGTAAAACTTAAATAAATAAGAAAAAGTATACATATTAGGTATTCCCATGTCCGTAACGATCTGCTCTATAAAAATCTCACATGACCTAACCCCTCAGGTGAACGCTGTAAAAATAAATAATAACTGTACCAAAATTAAAAACCATTTTTTGTCACCTTGCCCTATAAAGTGTAATAATGAATGATCAAAAAATTGTACCAATAAAACTGGCACCTTATCCCCTAGTTTCCAAAATGAGGTCACTTTTGACAGTTTCTACTGTAAGGGTGTATCAGGGGGGCTTCAAATGGGACATGGCATCTAAAAAACCAGTCCAGCAAAATCTGTCTTCCAAAAAACATATGGCGTTCCTTTTCTTCTGCGCCCTGCCGTGTGCCCATACAGCAGTTTACGACCACATGTGGGGTGTTTCTGTAAACCGCAGAATCAGGGTAATAAATATTGAGTTTTGTTTGGCTGTTAACCCTTGATGTGTTAAAGAAAAAAAAATGGATTAAAATGGAAAATCTGAGTTCCTGGGGTCTCCCCCTGCTCGCAATACAATCCCCTGACTAATCCTGATCTAAAAACTCCAATATGTGCCTGCTGCAAAATGCACTATTTGTCTATGTATTTATCTCTTAAAGAGGACCTTTCACTAGAATAAAACATCTAAACTAAGTATACAGACATGTAGAGCGGCGCCCAGGGATCTCCCTGCACTTACTGTTATACCTGGGCGCCGCTCCGTTCGCCCGGTATAGGCTCCGGTATCTTCATAGTTAGGCTCCACCCAGGGCAACCTGCCGGCGTCTCATTCTCCCATGCTGTAGCGCTGGCCAATCGCAGCGCTCAGCTCATAGCCTGAGAGGCTTTTTTTTCTATCAGGCTATGAGCTGAGCGCTGCGATTGGCCAGCGCTACAGCATGGGAGAATGAGACGCCGGCAGGTTGCCCTGGGTGGAGCCTAACTATGAAGATACCGGAGGCTATACCGGGAGAACGGAGCGGCGCCCAGGTATACCAGTAAGTGCAGGGGGATCCCTGGGCGCCGCTCTACATGTCTGTATACTTAGTTCAGATGTTTTATTCTGGTGAAAGGTCCTCTTTAAGTGTACTGATTGTTCCTTTGCTTGTTGGAACTGTTTGTTGACTATTCACTGCTGTATTCTTGAAGCGGTCAGGTCGGCGCTGCCAATTTGGCTGTGTAAAGCGCTGACTGTACTTCCGCTCACTGCTGATTATCTTATATGTTTAAAAATTTATAAAAACATATTAATAGAAAAAAAAATGGAAAATCTGCTAAAAAAGTGAAATTTAGAAATTTCATCTCCATTTTCCTTTAGTTCTTGTGGAACACCTAAAGGGTTAAAGTTTGTAAAATCAGTTTTGAGTAACTTGAGGGGTGTAGTTTCTACAATGGGGTCATTTATGGGGGGTTTGTAATGGTAATATCACATGTTTGTGGCCAAGGTAATTGCAGCTTGTAACACTGTTAAAGATGTTTTTTGGTTATATTTAGGCCCCTTTCACACGGGCGAGATTTCCGCGCGGATGCGATGCGTGAGTTGAACACATTGCACCCGCACTGAATCCCGACCCATTCATTTCTATGGGGCTGTTCACATGAGCGGTGATTTTCACGCATCACTTGTGCGTTGCGTGAAAATCGCAGCATGCTCTATATTCTGCATTTTTCACGCAACGCAGGCCCCATAGAAGTGAATGGGGTTGCGTGAAAATCGCAAGCAAGTGCGGATGCGGTGCGATTTTCACGCACGGTTGCTAGGAGACTATCGGGATGGAGACCCGATCATTATTATTTCCCCTTATAACATAAGGGAAAATAATAGCATTCTGAATACAGAATGCATAGTAAAATAGCGCTGGAGGGGTTAAAAAAATAAATTAAAAAAATTTAACTCACCTTAGTCCACTTGATCGCGGAGCCGGCATCTCCTTCTGTCTCCTTCTTTGCTGATTGTAGGAACAGGACCTGTGGTGACGTCACTCCGGTCGTCACATGGTCCATCACATGATCCATCACCATGGTAAAAGATCATGTGATGTCACCACAGGTCCTTTTCCTGCACACAGCAAAGAAGAAGACAGAAGAGAAGCCGGGCTGCGCGATCAAGTGGATTAAGGTGAGTTAAAAAAATATATATTACATTTTTTTAACCCCTCCAGCGCTAGTTTACTATGCATTCTGTATTCAGAATGCTATTATTTACCCTTATAACCATGTTATAAGGGAAAATAATACAATCTACAGAACACCGATCCCAAGCCCGAACTTCTGTGAAGAAGTTCGGGTTTGGGTACCAAACATGTGCGATTTTTCTCACGCGAGTGCAAAACGCATTACAATGTTTGGCACTCGCGCGGAAAAATCGCGCATGTTCCCGCAACGCACCCGCACATTTTCCCACAACGCCCATCTGAAAGAGGCCTTAGGCTACTTTCACATTAGCTTTTTTTGCTGGATCCGGCACGGCTCAGCAAAAACGCTTCCGTTACTGATAATACAACCATGTGCAACCGTTATGAACGGATCCGGTTGTATTATCTATAGCCAAGACGGATCCGTCATGAATACCATTGAAAGTCAATAGGGGACGGATCCGTTTTCTATTGTGTCAGATTGTCAGAGATCCGTCTTGCTCCGCATCCTATGACAGAAAGCAAACCGCAGCATGCTGCAGTTTGCTCTCCAGTATGAGAACAGAACGGAATGCATTTTGGAGCATTCCGTTCAGTTATGTTTTGTCCCCATTGACAATGAATGGAGACAAAACGGAAGCGCACTGAGATCCGTCATAGGGTCTCAATACCGGAAAATAATAACACTAGTGTGAAAGTAGCCTAAGTTATCCACAGAAACACAAGAATGGGTGCCCTGTACCCCTGCAGCCCCCTGAAATGAACAGAGCAGTCGGTCTGGCATGCGTGTGGCCACTTCATTAGTTTCTATGGGAATTCTGGAGTTAGGTGAGCGTGGACACGCACATGACTGACCGGCCGCTCCTTTCATTGGGGGGGGCTGCAGGGGAGTACAGGGCCTCTGTTCTTATGATCGGTGAGGGTCCAAGCAGTAGGACCCCCACCGGTCTAATAGTTATACCCCATCCTATGCATAGGGCATTGGAACACCCTTCTAAATATAGGTGCACCCCAGCTGTGAACCCGCCAGCAGGTACTGCAGCTTAGCCTATTAAAGGCCAGTTTCTGGCATATGTTTTCATCTCAGTGAGTACACTTTCCCAAGTATAAGATGCAAGGGGGGCTTCTAAACTAGAGCATTGTGTCAGAAGTCAGTTTTAGGCCAGTTTCAGATGGACGTGAAAGACTCTCCGGGTGGGAGTGTGAATTCCTATAGTGAACTCTGCGCCTGACCAGAGCACATGGCACTATAATGACTTATAATGCTGTGTGTCTCCGACTGCCCTTAACTGTAAGGCCTCTTTCACACGGGCATCGCGTGTGAGAGTCGGATAGGATGCGGGTGCGTCGCGGGAAAATGCTCAATTTTTTTGTGCGAGTGCAAAGCGTTTTAATGCGTTTTGCACGCGCGGGAGAACAATCGGCATGTTTGGTACCCAGACCCGAACCCGGACTTCTTCACAGAAGTTCGGGTTTGGGATCGGTATTGTGTAAATTTTATTATTTTCCCTTATAACATGGTTATAAGGGAAAATAATAGCATTCTGAATACAGAATGCAAAGTAAATTAGGGATGGAGGGGTTAAAAAAAAAAAATAATAATTGAACTCACCTCATCCACTTGTTCAGACCTGGGATGAAAAGGACCTTTGGTGACGTCACTGCACTCATCACATGGTCCATCACATGATCCATCATCATGGAAATGGACCATGTGATGAGCGCAGTGACGTCACCAAAGGTCCTTTTCATCCCAGGTCCTCAAGAAGAAGAAAGAAGAGAAGCCGGGCTGCGCGAACAAGTGGATGAGGTAAGTTAACTTTTTCTTTTTTTTAAACCCTCCATCCCTAATTTACTTAAGTGTTAAGAATGCTATTATTTTCCTTTCTAACCATGGTATAAGGGAAAATAATAAAATTTACACAACACTGATCCCAAACCCGAACTTCTGTGAAGAAGTCCGGGTTCGGGTCTGGGTACCAAAAATGCCGGTTTTTCTCCCGCGCGTGCAAAACGCATTAAAACACTTTGCACTCGCACAGAAAAAATTGCGCATTTTCCCGCGACGCACCCGCATCCTATCCGGCCCTCACACGCGATGCCCGTGTGAAAGAGGCCTTACAGTTAAGGGTGGTCGGAGACACACAGCATTATAATGCCATGCGCTCCAGTCAGAGGTGCAGAGTACACTATGGGAATTCACACTCCCACCCGGAGCGTCTTTTACGCTGATCTGAAACTGGCCTTAGATCACCTGCACACTATGCGGATTACGCTATTTTTTTTTCCACGCGGATTTTCATATGGAAAAGCTGCAGTGTAAGCACTCATGCATACGAATGTAATTTTATTCCGAGTCTGTTCCTGTGGGGAACCATTCACTTCAATAGGATCGCACAAAAAATGGAAATGACTGTGTGTGCATTCCGTTTCAATGTGTCTGTTCTGCAAAAAAAAAACAAAAAACAGAACATATCCTATTATTGTCCGCCTTATGGACAAGGATAGGACTGTTCTATTAGGGGCCAGCTGTTCCGTTCCGCAAAATACGGAATGCACACGGGCGGTATCTGTGTTTTGCGGATACGCAAATTATGGACTGCAAAACATCAAACATACAGTATTTTTTTTTTATCCGTACGGAAATTGAGCCACTGTGCAGAATCAGAACTTCACAGCAGGTAAATGATTTGCGGGGATTTTTCCGTGCAGATTTCAGATGCAACAAAAAACGTGGATTCCGTTTTTGGTACGGAAACTGACAAATCCACACAAAACTCTGCAGAGAATTTGCTTTGATACCTGCACCCATGCGCAGTACAGCAGCGGATTTAATGTGAATTCACGCCATGTGGACTTACCCAAGCAGTGCGGTTTTCTTGTGCTATTTTTCTAACGTCTGTTGCTTTTTTTGCTTTTTTTTGGCCATAACGCAGCACGCTCTAGGTGGGATGTTTTTCCATAGGAATGTTAAAAATGTCTACATATAAAAAGGCACCAAATAAAAATAAAAAAACACTATAAAAAAAACACATGTAAATCATAAAAAAAAGCACATGAAGGAATCCCGATCATGACAAAAAAAGTAGATAAATTTACAACTATAATCAATACATTGTATCTACAGTCTAACACCTAAGATTGCAAGTTATCATCCAGCTCAGCCAAATCTAGGACTACAACTCTCAATCTCCACACTCCCTGCCTGGAGTCCAATACCCTGTACTTTCTGCAGTAAGATCCTGTGCGCTGTATCTAAGACACTGGGGCGGCTTAGATACCTGCTGACAGGATGGATGCCGCCTCATAGCGTCTCCGCAGCTGCTCCGCTCTGTGTGAACTTGTTGATTCGTGTAGGATGGGACTTGCACTCGTGCTCAGGTACACACACAGCCGTGCACTCACACTCACACTCACTACAGCACAGATAGCAGTGCATGCACAGGACACTACCTGCTGCTGCTGTCGTCCGTCACTCCGGTCCTTGCGCTCTGATCATCCCTCACAGCTGCGCTCGCTGCTTCCAATGCTCTACCCCCTCCAGTACACCAGAGGGCGCTCGTCCAAACTGCTGCAGGTAAAAATCTGGCGGTGCCTGAGACCTGGAAGACGCCGCTTGAGGTAGGCGGAGCGTAGCAAGTCACATGGTCAGGAGGAACGCGTGCGTGAGAAGAAGGGAAGCGGCGGCCGGAGAGCGGGGAGGTGAGGCGCTGTGTGTACGTGTAATGCTATGTGTATATCAGCCGTTCATGTGACGTCACCATCTCCTGTACATCCTGTAGAGGCTGCAGTGCCCGGTGTATTCGGCGGGTGCAGCCATTGTCCTGTACAATGATTCCGTATGCTTTCTGCATCCATTCATCACAATTTTCAGGATCTCTGCTTGCTGTCATTCAGTATGCACTCACATGGTTTACTCCTAGGGCATAGGATGATTATAGGGCACAGAGATGATGCTTGCGCTGTGTGATCATCACAGATTTGTTTCCCCCTGGTCATAAACAATGAATGACAGCAAGCAGAGCCCTTGAAAATGGAGCAATTGATACAGAAAGTATTTAGAAAAATGGTAGATCTTACAGTAAAACAAAGGGCGGTGGGACCATGAAGAGGAGGCAGGACCCCCAGCTGAGAGTCAGACCCCCCTACAGCAGGGATCAGCACCTCCAGCTGTTCTCAGACTACAACTCCCACAATCTGCCTTCCACTTCTATGGGAGTTACGATAACACCTGAGTAAGACCTCATGCACACGACCGTTCCGTTTTTTGCAGTCTGCAAACCGCGCATCTGCACAAAACGGAAGCCGCCCCTGTGCCTTCCGCAATTTACGGAACGGGCAGCCCATTGTAGAAATGCCTATTTTTCGCCCCTGTGCCTTCCGCAATTTACGGAACGGGCA
Organism: Bufo bufo; assembly: GCF_905171765.1. Classification (NCBI taxonomy): domain Eukaryota; kingdom Metazoa; phylum Chordata; class Amphibia; order Anura; family Bufonidae; genus Bufo; species Bufo bufo. The sequence goes on from NC_053398.1 coordinate 45,125,844, forward strand.
GCCCATTGTAGAAATGCCTATTTTTGTCCGCAAAACGGACAAGAATAGGACAGGTTATATATTTTTTTGCGGACCACAGAACGGAGCAGCGGATGCGGACAGCACACGGAGTGCTGACCACAACAACGGTCGTGTCGTCGTCCGCATTTTATTGGAGTAGGACATGTTCTGTCTGACATCCGGAAATCACGTGGATCATCTGTGTGCTTTCTGCAGACCACGAAGCCATTGATGGCAGTGGGTTCACAAGAGAATGCTGCATTTGGCGGATCTGTGGTTTACAGACCACGAAATGTTTACGATCGTATGCATGAAGCCTTAGGGCTGTATTACACCGACAGATTATCTGACCAATATCTGTCCAATTAGACCAATGGTGTGTAAACGGCCATCTGACCAATGATTGGTTAGAAAATCTGTCAGATAATCTGTTGGTGTAATACACGGCCTGATTTAACATGCGATTGTTGGGAGGGAAGCGTTCCTTCTCGGCAATCGTCAGCTCACTACCGGGGACCTCCGCTATTCCATGCAGCGATCTCCTCCTCAGTACAGGAAGGAGCAACACTTATACTTATACTGCAGAATGTAATTACACACCACAATCTGCCGCCTGCAAACTAATTTTTTTTTTTTAACCTGTCAAAAGATTTGGACTGTCCAATGACTGAGTGTTTACACTGCCAGATGATCGCTAACGAGCTTTAGGCCCCTTTCACACGGGCGAGTATTCCGCGCGGATGCGATGCGGGACGTGAACGCATTGCACCCGCACTGAATCCGGACCCATTCATTTCTATGGGGCTGTGCACACAAGCGGTGATTTTCACGCATCACTTGTGCGTTGCGTGAAAATCGCAGCATGCTCCTCTTTGTGCGATTTTCACGTCACGCAGACCCCATAGAAATAAATGGGGTTGCGTGAAAATCGCAAGCAAGTGCGGATGCGGTGCGATTTTCACGCACGGTTGCTAGGTGACGATCGGGCTGGGGACCCGATCATTATTATTTCCCCTTATAACATGTTTATAAGGGAAAATAATAGCATTCTGAATACAGAATGCATAGTAAAATAGCGCTGGAGGGGTTAAAAAAATAATAATAATTCAACTCACCTTAATCCATTTGTTCGCGCAGCCGGCATCTCTTCTGTCTTCATCTGTGCTGTGAGCAATAGGACCTTTGGTGACGTCACTACGCTCATCACATGGTCCATCACATCATCCATCACCATGGTGATGGATCATGTGATGAGCGTAGTGACGTCATCAAAGGTCCTATTGCTCACAGCACAGATGAAGACAGAAGAGATGCCGGCTGCGCGAACAAGTGGATTAAGGTGAGTTTAATATTTTTTTAACCCCTCCAGCGCTATTTTACTTTGCATTCTGTATTCAGAATGCTATTCTTTTCTCTTGTAACCATGTTATAAGGGAAAATAATACAATCTACAGAACACTGATCCCAAACCCGAACTTCTGTGAAGAAGTTCGGGTTTGGGTACCAAACATGTGCGATTTTTCTCACGTGAGTGCAAAACGCATTACAATGTTTTGCACTCGCGCGGAAAAATCGTGCATTTTCCCGCAACACACCCGCACCTTATCCGGGCCAAAAATATGACGCCCATGTGAAAGAGGCCTTAGGCTGAGCTGTTTGCTAGGGCCCCATCAGTGGAAAACCCTACAATCGGCTGTGTTCTATGGGGGAAGCCATCAGCAAGTATGCATATGCAATTCTGTCCCTAACCTATCGCCCCTTCTCTTCCCTGTTTACCGGCTCACTGTCAAGTGATTGGGACGGAGGAGATGTAATTACACTGCTCGCAGCTACAATGCTGATGGTGAGCAGGTAACCAGCGAAGAGAAGGCAGCGCTTATATGAGCACTGCGTTCTCTTCAAACAGCTGATTGGCGGGGGTGCCGGGAGTCAGACCCCTTCCAGTCTGATACTGATGTCCTATCCTGAGGATAAGTCATCAATATTTGTAGCCCGGACACACCTACTGGTCCTAGGATGGTCTAGGATTGGTGTTGGCCTAGGATAGGTCAGGCTTTAGATAAAAACATTTTGTTTAATTTACTGTATTTCTACTGTAAAAACAGAACTATGTGAACTCGCTCATTAAAGGGGTTGTCCTGTTTCAGGAGGAACCCTGCAACCACCTGGGATCCTGCTGAAATAAAGGACCGGTAAGTACTTACGTCCCAGATCCCTCGCTGCTCTGCTTCTCCAGACTGGGTTCTGTATACCTGGCTGCAGCAGTCACCTGTTGTGGGTGTGACATCAGCCAATCCCTGGTCTCATCGGGCACACTGCAGAGGCCAGTGATTGGCTGCAGCAGTCATGTGTCTTCAATATGAGGTAGCCGGTAATCTAAACCCTGGTCAGGAGAACCAGAGCAGCGTGGGATTTGGCAGGCAAGTCCTTGCCCTTTCTTTATTTCAGGCAGATCCTAGGGATTGTCCAGTTTCTTTCTGAAATAGGACAACCCCTTTGCAAAAATCATTTATCACTTATTCACGTGGTAGTTGATAACTCAGTTTAAGGCTAAATGCACATGACCGTGGTGTGTTTTGCGGTCCGCAAATCACGGATGGCGTCTGTGCGTGTTCCGCAATTTGCGGAACGGCACGGACAGCCTTTAATATAACTGCCTATTCTTATCCGCGGAGCGCGGACAAGAATAGGACAGTTTTTTTTTTTTTTTGCGGGACCACGGAACGGAGCAACGGATGTGGACAGCACACAGAGTGCTGTCTGCATCTTTTGCGACCCCATTGAAGTGAATGGGTCCACACCCGAGCCGCCAAAACTGCAGCTCGGATGCGGACCAGAACAACGGCCGTGTGCATGAGGCCTTAGCCTCTATATCCTGCGGTCAGTGGCCCCTTTATTTAGGTTATGTGCCGCAGAGGAGCTGCGACACGTGGATCTCTCAGGTTGGGCGCTGTGGGAATGACGAGGAGCAGGTTCAGATCGCTCTGCTCGTTAGGTCCTCATGTTTTACATATCTTGCCCCGCCGGGGCTTCTCTCTCTGCCAGTGTCAGTAATGGTTCCCAGCTGATCCTTTAAACCTCATAGAAAAATGTCAATTTCTGGCGAATTCGCTTCTTAATCCAATCAGGGCTGCCAGAGCCTGTAAATAATAGAACCTGGAGAGCAGCGCAGCCGCCACCCCGCATCGATCACGCCATTACCAGCTGATACACTGGCTTATTATCCTTCAGCAGTCCTGTGTTCGGAGCACTCCACAGCCCCGAGCAAGGGCATCGAGAGGTCCCGGCGGAGCACTTCTTATTATTTAGCTGGATCTTATCATGGCTTGTGACCCAATTTCATCTCTTTTCTTCCCCGCAAGAAATTCAACAAAATGATTATCCCTGTCAGATGCTTCACGTGTGGGAAGATCGTTGGAAATAAGTGGGAGGCATACCTCGGGCTGCTGCAGGCGGAGTACACTGAAGGGTATGTTCACTGCTGCCGCGCTTCAAGCCTATAGATCAAGTGGATGTGTTTATTACAATTATTACCTTATTCTTCTAGTCCGCGAGCGTTTCCAGCAGATATGGAAAAAGAGTATTCTCTTCTATTAAGTGTAAAGAGGCTCTGTCACATGGGTTTCATCTACAGCGTTAGACGGGCTTTAATATACACTTTCTGAGAAGTCTCGGTGTGAAAATGAATTTACAGTCCAGCGCGTGCGGTATGCTAGTTGTTCCTTTGGGCAGCCACGCTGCCCGAGCTGTAATCGCTGCCATTGTGACATGCTAAAGGAGGGTCCCGACATCTAGAGTGGCTCCTGGAATCCCGCTGCACATTGAGGCCCTGATGAACTTGCCTCGGCTTTATCTGTGCAGGCGCTGGAAGATAGAGCGCTGGAGCGTCACACCATACTTGGCTCTTTTTCCCAGTGCGCACACGAAGCCGGGGCAAGTACACGTGGCTTCACTGGGCATGGCCAGGCAGCGGGTCTTCAGGAGCTATTCTGGTGATGTTGAAAACCCAATGGGGGTCATTTATAAAGAGACTTGTGACTATTTTCGCAAGTCTTTTTATTTTTTTATTATTTATTTCTTTTGCCCGCCATGCGGCAGTGTTTAGTCGTATGGTCAGTTTTACAGCATTTTTAGCAGTGGGGTGGGGCGTGGGCTGTGTCGGGTCCGGCCCCAGCATATTTACTAAGATTTTCGCCTGGGAACAGATATAAATGTTGGCGAAAAACGACTCTAGCCAGGATCTGGACTATTCCATGCCAGGCTCACAGACTGCTGTAGATTTGCCTAATTTATAATGAGGCACATGCGATATCATAAATTAGGATAATTTTACAGTACTATAGGGGGGGGGATCTAAGACTGACGTAAAAAGCCGGTCTTAGGGCTCATGCACACTGCCATAATGCGGACAGTAATAGGACATGATTAGAGATAAGCGAATCAACTTTGGATGAAACATCCGAAGCTGATTCGCATGATACTTCGTTCTAATACTGTACAGTATTAGAATGTATTGGCTCCGATGAGCCGAAGTCTCGCAGGACTTCGCGCATTAACGTCATAAATGAATTTGTACTGTAAAAAAAAAAAAAAGTTTAACATTTCCCGAACTTTGGTTCGGTTCCAAGTGGTACCTTGGAACTAAACCCAAGTTCGGGAAATGTTTTTTTTTTTACAGTACAAATTAATTTATGAAGTTATTGCGCGAAGTCCTGCGAGACTTCGGCTCATCGGAGCCAATACATTCTAATACTGTACAGTATTAGAACAAAGTTTTATGCGAATCGACTTTGGATGTTTCATCCGAAGTCGATTCGCTCATCCCTAGACATGAATTATTCTTTTGCGAAAGGGACATACTGAAACGGAAAGCACATGGAGTAACTTCCTTTTTTTTTTTTTTTGCGGACCCATTGAAATGAATGGTTCCATAGTATGCAAAAAAACGGAACGGACACTGAAAGAAAATACATTTGTGTGCATGAGCCCTAATTCAAAGAAATGGCCCATGCAGATGACTTAATTAGATTACATTTACCAGGTCTTCATTTTTTATAATGTGCCTTTTCAGAAAGTTTATATAGAAGTGTATCTGTAATAGAGAAGATTAACATGGTGTTGGCGGTTTAGTGTGGCGAGTTAATGTGATGGGTCCCATTTAAGGCTATGAATATACCTGCAATTTTAATTTTTTTTATTTTTCCTGCTCCCGTGCATCTAGCGACTTTGCAAACAGTCCTTACAGTCCTTCACGTCCTACAGTTTTGTCTACAGCTGCTTTACAGGCGTGTGCGTCTCCATGGCAACTAAGTAGGTCTCGTGTAGTCTGCGGGTATGTTCAGGCTGAGGATTTTGGTCGCAGGTTTCAGCGCAGATTCAGTGCTAAAAACCAGACCAAATCTTCACTGAAAGCTCATCAAATTGTTTTCAGTGGGAGGCCAGGCAGCGGTTCCTGCAGCTGAGGTAATGCTGCGCAATTTTTTAAGACCTTGCCAAGAATGTCCAGGTCCATTATTGGCGCAGTCACCATGCAGACCCCTCGCACAGCTGCAGCGGGAGTCTCTTTGTGATTTAGCTCCATTCAATGGAACTAAACCAAGAGCGGAAAACCCATGGCAGAAACCGCAGCAGAACACAGCGGCTTCTGCCGTGGGATCCGCCGAGAATTTTATCTCTGACAAAGTTCTCTGTCTGAATTGTACCCTAACACTGCAGTCATACTCTCTTCTGTCTATCCCCTACTTATTGGTACCAGGTATGTTGGGGGGATAGAGGGGGGTATGACTACAGGAGACCGTCACGGAGACGCATAAGACTTCATGGGGCTGTAGAACTAACGGTATTTAGGGAAGACTATTCCAAAGTCCTCCTCACTCTTCTCCTCTCTTCATAGTGACGCCCTTGATGCTTTAGGCTTGAAGAGGTATTGCTGTCGCCGTATGCTTCTCGCTCATGTGGATCTGATAGAGAAGCTTTTAAACTACGCTCCCTTGGAAAAATGAAAAGGACCTGCGCGGACGTGACCTTCCCTAATGGTGCACAATACGGAGGAAACTTTTCTGTCCGGAGCAGAACGCACAGATTTGTGAGAACCATGAAGCAAACCGGGACATTCCTAATCACTGATTACCTCTGCCTCCACAAAACGCCCTCATTTTATATTTAATAAAGATATTTTTGTTATAATTGATAACCACCGCTTCAGTTTTTAATTCATTGGTCAAACGACCAAAGACATCAGTGTTATACCATTGTGCCCATCGTAGAGAACAGGTCCGCGTCTGTTTGCTGATCCTACGTATGAGAATATCCATTATTGTTGTAATATACAGTCAGGTCCATAAATATTGGGACATCGTCACAATTCTAACATTTTTGGCTCTATACACCACCACAATGGGTTTAACATGAAAGGAACAAGATGTGCTGTAACTGCAGACTGTCAGCTTTAATTTGAGGGTATTTACATCCAAATCAGGTGAACGGTGTAGGAATTACAACAGTTTGCATATGTGCCTCCCACTTGTTAAGGAACCAAAAGTAATGGGACAATTGGCTTCTCAGCTGTTCCATGGCCAGGGGTGTGTTATTCCCTCATTATCCCAATTACAGTGAGCAGATAAAAGGTCCAGAGTTCATTTCCAGTCTGCTATTTGCATTTGGAATCTGTTGCTGTCAACTCTCAAGATGAGATCCAGAAAGCTGTCACTATCAGTGAAGCAAGCCATCATTAGGCTGAAAAAACTAAACAAACCCATCAGAGAGATAGCAAAAACATTAGGCGTGGCCAAAACAACTGTTTGGAACATTCTTAAAAAGAAGGAACGCACCGGTGAGCTCAGCAACACCAAAAGACCCGGAAGACCACGGAAAACAACTGTGGTGGATGACCGAAGACTTCTTCCCCTGGTGAAGAAAACACCCTTCACAACAGTTGGCCAGATCAAGAACACTCTCCAGGAGGTAGGTGTATGTGTGTCAAAGAGAAGACTTCACCAGAGTGAATACAGAGGGTTCACCACAAGATGTAAACAATTGGTGAACCTCAAAAACAGGAAGGCCAGATTAGAGTTTGCCAAACGACATCTAAAAAAGCCTTCACAGTTCTGGAACAACATCCTATGGACAGAAGAGACCAAGATCAACTTGTACCAGAGTCATGGGAAGAGAAGAGTATGGAGAAGGAAAGTAACTGCTCATGATCCTAAGCATACCACCTCATCAGTGAAGCATGGTGGTGGTAGTGTCATGGCGTGGGCATGTATGGCTGCCAATGGAACTGGTTCTCTTGTATTTATTGATGATGTGATTGCTGACAAAAGCAGCAGGATGAATTCTGAAGTGTTTCGGGCAATATTATCTGCTCATATTCAGCCAAATGCTTCAGAACTCATTGGACGGCGCTTCACAGTGCAGATGGACAATGACCCAAAGCATACTGCAAAAGCAACCAAAGAGTTTTTTAAGGGAAAGAAGTGGAATGTTATGCAATGGCCAAGTCAATCACCTGACCTGAATCCGATTGAGCATGCATTTCACTTGCTGAAGACAAAACTGAAGGGAAAATGCCCCAAGAACAAGCAGGAACTGCAGACAGTTGCAGTAGAGGCCTGGCAGAGCATCACCAGGGATGAAACCCAGCGTCTGGTGATGTCTATGCGTTCCAGACTTCAGGCTGTAATTGACTGCAAAGGATTTGCAACCAAGTATTAAAAAGTGAAAGTTTGATTTATGATTATTATTCTGTCCCATTACTTTTGGTCCCTTAACAAGTGGGAGGCACATATGCAAACTGTTGTAATTCCTACACCGTTCACCTGATTTGGATGTAAATACCCTCAAATTAAAGCTGATAGTCTGCAGTTAAAGGGTTTCTACCACCTCATTTTGACCTAATTAGCTCTCAGACACTAGCGATCTGCTAGTGTCTGCTCTACCTAACCATGCTATTCTCAGACCTGTGTGTGGATCTGTTTCACTAAAAAACGAACTTTTATTAATATGCTAATGAGCCTCTAGGTGCTATGGGGGCGTCTTTTCAGCACCTAGAGGCTCGGTCTGCTCACATTGTATGCCGCCCCGCTCGTCCGTTAAGCCCGCCCATCTCCTCTTGAATGCCATCCTCCATCTGATCCAGTGGACGAATTCTCGCGCCTGCGCCGTGCGCGTCTGTATTCGGCGCAGTGAATGTCTGACCGCTCCCTGCACAGACATCTCCACTGCGCCGATGACCGAGATGTCTGTGCAGGCAGCGGTCAGACATTCACTGCGCCTGCGCCGAATACAGACGCGCAGGCGCGAGAATTCGTCCACTGGATCAGATGGAGGATGGCATTCAAGAGGAGATGGGTGGGCTTAACGGACAAGCGGGGCGGCATACAATGTGAGCAGACCGAGCCTCTAGGTGCTGAAAAGACAGTGCACATGTGCCGTCTCCCTTCCTGCTCTCCGCCGTATGTCTATGGGACAGCAGCAGGAGACAAGAAGGGATAAGGCACACGCACACTGCACGCATCGTCTCCTCATACAGCTGATCGATGGGGGTGCCGGGTGTCAGACCCCCACTGATCTGATATTGATGACCTATCCTGAGCATGGGTCATCAGTATGAAAGCCCGGAGAACCCCTTTAATTAGTAAGTGACTTCTATTAGCATTTTACACATTGTTACACATGTAGAGAACAAGCAGCACATTGAACTTTCTGCAGAAGACTTCTTGGCATAAACCACAAGTTACTACCTTATCAGAGAAGCGGTATTTCAGATATGTGAAGCACCAGCTAAAGATAGGAATGCGCCAGGTTCTAGCAGACAGCGGCCTCCATGTCACCCGGCCATGGAATAATATGTCTCTGTTCACATCACTTTTATGGCCTCCTCCGTTTCAAGGGTTGTCTGCTCAAGCATTGGTGGAAAATTGCTAGGCTATGCCCCCAGTGTCTGATAGGTGCGGGTCCCACCCCTGTAACGTAGCCCTTAAAGTAAAGGAGAACAGACCGTGCATGCGCATCTCATCAGTTTCTATGGGACAGCCAAAAATAGCTGATCGGCGCTCTTGGCTATTTTCTGAAGTCCTATAGAAATGAACTGAGGGCGGCCACACACATGCTGTCCTCTCTCCTTCACTTTGTAGGCCCCGTTCTAGGGATGGGACCTGCACCTATCAGACATTGGGGGGAATATCCTAGCGAAATCCCCCTAATGTATGAGATGGGGCAACCCCTCTAACCTACTATATATGTGTAAAGCGGTACTTTTATTTCAGGTATTTATGGTGTATCCATTGGATGTCTCCCAAATTTGTCATGATATGGCTCACAGCTCTTTGACCTGCACCCATCTCTAAAACAGGTCCCCATCTAGATGGCTGCCACATTGACGCTGCACGAGTTGGTCGAGTTTAGGCTAGGGCTACACGGTGACGTGTTGCGCCACTTTTTTAATAACGATAGTCAATGGTGTTGCAGCAAGACACCATTGACTCATTACAAAAAATGTTTTGTGACATTGGTGTGATATGAATGTCCTGCAACACATGTCGCAGTTTAGTTGTACCCTTTATGTCGAGTGACATGTCGCTGCGTATCCCTAGCCTTACGGAAACGACCGAGTCCACTGTCCTGTGCTGTTTTCGTGACTCCCATAGGAGAGAACATGAGTTACAGCCAGGGCCGTCTTTAATATTGATTGGACCCTGGGCAAGAATTTACTTGGGCCCCCTGGATCCCGCCTTCCCACACCCTAAAAAAAAAGCGAAAATCTTATAATCACCTGTGTCCTTTCACTGGCGCTCACTAGCTGCTGGTACGGCGAGGGATGGTGCAACGCAGACACGCGCACCTCACCGTGTCCTGGCACATGCGGGCGTGATGACATCATCACGCCTGCCTGCGCTGGGATTTCACTACCAAATAGACCTCAGGCCTGTAGCCTATGACAAGTCTTGTCGCCATCTGAAAATTGTAAGGCGCATTGGCGACCATTTTGGTCGCCATCTGGAGCACTGCATTGCATCAGTGACATCACTGCTCTCCACATATAATGTTATATTACATCAGTGACATCACTGCTCTCCACATATAATGTTATATTACATCAGTGACATCACCGCTCTCCACATATAAGTGATATTTTACATCAGTGACATCACTGCTCTCCACATATAATGATATAGTACATCAGTGACATCACCGCTCTCCACATATAGGCGATATATTACATCAGTGACATCACCGCTGTCCACATATAGGCGATATATTACATCTGTGACATCACCGCTCTCCACATATAAGTGATATTTTGCATCAGTGACATCACCGCTCTCCACATATAAGTGATATATTACATCAGTGACATCACCGCTGTCCACATATATGTGGAGAGCGGTGATGTCACTGCTGTAATATATTACTTACCGGTATATGTGGACAACAGGGCTGTCACTGATGTAATATATTACGTATGTGGACAACAGGGCTGTCACTGATGTAATATATTACGTATGTGGACAGCGGTGATGTCACTGATGTAATATATTGCGTATGTGGACAGCGGTGATGTCACTGATGTAATATATTACTTATATGTGGAGAGTGGTGATGTCACTGATGTAATATATCACTTATAAGTAATATTACATCACTGACATCACCGCTGTCCACATATAGGCGATATATTACATCAGTGACATCACCGCTCTCCACATATAAGTAATATATTACATCACTGACATCACCGCTCTCCACATATAAGTAATATATTACATCACTGACATCACCGCTGTCCACATAAAGGTGATATATTACATCTGTGACATCACCGCTGTCCACATATAGGCGATATATTACATCAGTGACATCACCGCTCTCCACATATAAGTAATATATTACATCACTGACATCACCGCTCTCCACATATAAGTAATATATTACATCACTGACATCACCGCTGTCCACATATAGGTGATATATTACATCTGTGACATCACAGCTCTCCACATATAAGAGGCATATTACAGCACTGACGTCATCCCTCTATGACGCTACAGATTACAGTTCGTTCTATTGTATGACACAGGAGATTATAAAGCTGCAGGGTGAGACATCAGACATGTGCCTGACACACACAAACTGTTTAGAGGGCGGAGCCCCGGGAAATGAGCGGGCGGCGGGGTTGGTCTCCATACAGTATATATATCTATATGTACATGGGATGAGGCACCTGCTCTGCCGCTATCTTCTTGGCAGCCGCTGACGCCATCTTCCTTCTCTTCTAGCTGAGAGCCGTTGCTTTGACAGTCACGTGACTTTCGGTTGCGCTCCTGGGCTCCTGCAGTCATATTGAGGGAAAGCGCCGGATGTTGGGGGGTGCTGGGGTGCGCAGCGCACAGCTCCTATGCCCCGCCGCAATATTCGGCAGCTAAGGCTAAAAAGTCTTGTTGGTCACCGAGTGCTGCTTGGGCCCCTTCAGGAGCAACTGGGCCCCGGGGCAGCTGCCCCTTTTGCCCCGCGGTAAAGACGGCCCTGGTTACAGCATTGCGAGCTACACTTCATCCACGAGGCTGAGTTCACGTCACTGTTGAGCTTTCCGTTCTTACTTGCTCTTCTCAGAACTCTCATAGCAATGAATGGGGCATCCTGGGAATTGTAGTTTCACAACAGCCAGAGTGCCGAAGGTTGCTAACCCCTGATATAGACATTAAAGAGGACTCAGCTCTCGCACTGGTGCCAGAGCCCCTTCAAAGAGCTGATTGATGGGAGTGCCAAGAGTCGGACCTCCACCAATGTGAAATTGAGGACCTAGGCCTCTTGCACACAAACGTTTTTTTTTTCCATTCCGTTTGCGGTCCGTATGCGGAATCATTCAATTTGTCAGCAAAAACAACGGAAGGTACTCCGTATGCATTTGGTTTCCATATTTCCGTTCCGATCAAAGATAGAACATGTCCAATTATTGCCCGCAATTTACGTTCCGTGACTCCATTCAAGTCAATGGGTCCGCAAAAAAAATGGAATGCATTCAGAATGCATCCATATGTCTTCCGTATCCGTTCCGTTTTTGTGGAACCATCTATTGGAAATTTTTTTGCCCAGCCCAATTTTTTTATGTACTTACTGTTTAAAAAGTAAAAATTATTGTATGTTTCCGTTTGCGATCTGCAAAAAAATGGATCACAAACGGAAACACCACTGAAGCAAAAAAACGGATCCCTTAAAAACAGACAGCAAAATACTGAAAAAGCCATACAGTCATGGCCCTATTCTAAAAGTAAGTCATTGATTTCATGAAGCTGGAATACCCCTTTAATATCGGCACATTTTAGCGCCCGTATTAAAGCCGACTGTGGGTTTAATTACCCAAACTAACAGCATCATAGGGATCCATTCCTTTACAGGGTCCAGCCAGGATCTTCAGACACATCCCTGTAATGCTCCTCCACAGAGCTGACACTTCTCCCACATTGCCGGAATGAGCTGAGGGGTCAGGTATTTGTGCGAAGCAGCGCATTTCATCAAGCTAATCTGCAAGTCTATCGCTGCCGTATCTGGAGCAATCCACATCCTATCATAGCAGTCTGATGCGGCTCGGTGAGATTAGCGTATGATGGACGTGCAGCTACCGCTAGGTGTGACTATTCTGCGCTTATTCATGTCAAATACCTTCTTGTCTGTTCTCCTGTATGACTGGTCAATAGAAGATAAAGTAGAGAACCAGAGACATCAATAAAGAGGATAATCTATGCAAGCTCAAAGGTTGGGTGTCAAAAAATGGTCAGGTTGTTCAGGAATGAAATCTCCCGGTTCCTGCAGCGTTCATTAGATATGGAACAGCTAAAGTAGTTCTTCTGCCTGAGGTCTTCTCCAAAAAGCTCCTCATATCTCAGGTTCCTGGATTGTTACGAGGATGCAGAGAGAGATGTGGGTCACAGCAGGTTAATTTTTTTGAATCATGTAAGACTTTAGTCCTCCGATCCCATATAATACAACTTACATCATGCACGCATAAAAGTTTATGATATCTGGGTCAGAGGTGTATTTCCAGCTCATTCTGCTCTAAGACTGAATGTACCGCACTTTTTTGCTCACTTTCTACTGAACTTTATTTAAGAAGGTTTTCCGATCGTGATAACCTATTGCTAGGATAGAAGGTTTTGACCAAAGACTAAAGTCCAGTTTAGTTTTAAACGGCATCAGTCAGCAGACTTGTCCCTATGACACTGGCTGACCTGTTACATGTGCGCTTGGCAGCTGAAGACATCTGTGTTGGTCCCACGTTCATATGTGTCCGCATTACTGAGAAACATTATGTTTTCATATATGCAAATGAGCCTCTAGGAGCAACGGGGGCGTTGTCATTACTCCTAGAGACTCTGCTCTCTCTGCAACTGCTGAGCCCTTTGCACTGTGATCGGCTGGGCCAGGTATGATGAAGTTTACACCACCAGGCTCTGTCAATAAAGTGGAGAGGGCGTGACAGTTGCACAGAGATCACAGCCTCTAGGTGTAACGGCAACGCCCCCGTTGCTCCTAGAGGCTCATTTGCATATATAAAAACTTCATTTTTCTCAGTAATGCGGACACATATGAACATGGGACCAACACAGATGTCTTCAGCTGCCAAGTGCACATGTAACAGGTCAGCCAGTGTCATAGGTACAAATCTGCTGACAGATGCCGTTTAAAACTAAACTGGACCATCTGAATACACCCTGAGGCCTCATGCACACAACCCTATTTTTCACCCATGTCTACATTTTTTCTAAATAACACACTGACCCATTCATTTTCTATGGGGCCTTCCACACATCTGTATCTTTTAGTGGATCGGCGAGGCCATTCCACAAATGATACAACATGTCTTAATCTATGGAGGATCAGTACTGACCTTTCTACCGATGTAAGTGAGAAAAATGCAGAATGCCAGCAGCGAGAGATACATTCTTTGCGGACTGAAATACGGAAACGTGTCCTAAGGCTCTGTTCACACTGGTGTCACGTCTCAGTTGCCCATGACAGGGACGTGCCTATTTAGCTTCAAAAGGACAACCTGAATCTCCAGAATCGGATCCATCAACCGGACCGAGCTCTTATGTATTGACAGGCGAGACACATAACCATAGGCTGGCAGCGTGGCTTAGACGAGCGGCAGAGTAATAGAGGAGCTGTCTCTTTATAGCAGATAATGGAATGGACTTTTAGAGCATTAAACTCTCTCTAGCACTGGGATTAATTGTTTAATTCCTTCCCAGTCATACGTTTCAAAGGGTTTCCCCCGGGTCTTTAATACATCAGATAAGATAATGCATCAAACTGTTATTTAATGAGGTGTTAGGAGGATTGTGCCGCGCAGAGCCCCACAATGTGTATTTAATCTTTCCATGACATGACTGAGGACGGGCTGAAAGCAAAGCTAAGCCAATGTAGAGGGCACAGCGAGGCCAAGGTGCAGCCGAAAGCCGCGCCGACAAGTAGTTTTAGGGTATGTTCACACGCCTTTTTTATTTTTGCACGGGTTTCAGCACGGATTTGGGGCCAAAATCTGCAACAAATCTACGGTGAAACCGCCTCCTACTGTTTTCAATGGGCGGCTGCGTCAGCGATGCAGTTTCCTAGACCATGCCAAGAACATACCCATCCGTTATTGGAGAGGTTACCATGTAGACACCTCGGAAAGGCGCCGCTGGAGCCTGCTCGTGGTTTAGGTCCATTCAGTGCAGGACCGCGCCATTTAAAATGAAAACCCACGGCAGTAACCACAGCATTTTCTGCTTTGGGATACACGACTGCTTCAAAATCCATTGTGTGGACATTCCCTATCAGAGGCGGCTCTTCCATTAGGCCACTTAGGCCGCCGCCTAAGTCCTCGCTCTGGTGGGGGCCTTGCTCTGACTCCCACCCGACACTGCCGCAAGTACAATTATTGGCTTCCGCGGCCGGCCGGTGGCCTAAGCGGACTAATAAGAGTCACAGCGGGGCCCGCAGCCGCTCTGAGCCCCTCTCGGCCTCTTTAAGAGAGCAGTGGCTGCTGGGGCTCGGAGAGTGCCACCGCACAGGCACATCTTCTGAACGTTGCCAGCCCCGCCCCCAGAGCGCTGCGCAGCCACGCAGGGGAGGAGAAGGAGGAGCCAGGGCCCTTACCTCAGTCCGTGTCTGGCTGCCTCCCACAGACAAACAGTGGTGCCCGAAGCTCAAGGTGTGTGTGTCTCACTGCTGCTGCCCTGCCCAGTGCCCACTCCTGGTCGGGCCACAGCAGCAGCCAGCAGTCAAAAACAGCGCAGCAGGCAGCCTGCTGGCTGATGTCCCCCCCATTGCCTGGTGCCAGTCTCTGTGCCATCATGGAGGGGGTCGGGGGAGAAATGTACCGTGGGGGGGTGGGGAAGATGTGCTGCTGCCAGGCCCATGGAGAGGGAGAAATGTGCCCTTGGGAGTGGGGGGAAGAAATGTGACATGAAGAGGGTGATGTAAAAAGGAGGGGGTGATGTGACATGGATGGAGGGGGAGTAATGTTACATTAAGGCCGGGGGGCATCATTGGGGGCACTTTTTACTGGCACATTATTAGGTGGCGCTATGGGGGCACTTCTTGCCGGCACATTATTGGTGGGCACTATAGGGACATCTACTGAGGCCACAAAGAAGGGGTATGTTATATGGAAGGCTCTGTACAGTGGCATTTTATACTGGGACACATTATGGTGGGTACTATGGGGAAGGGGGGAGAGGAGTACTATGGGGTCATCTCCAGGGGGCACTAAGAAGGGGTATTTTATGCTTGCAAATTATGGGGGACACTGAGGGCATCTACAGTCGTGGCCAAAAGTTTTGAGAATTACATAAATATTGGAAATTGGAAAAGTTGCTGCTTAAGTTTTTATAATAGCAATTTGCATATACTCCAGAATGTTATGAAGAGTGATCAGATGAATTGCATAGTCCTTCTTTGCCATGAAAATTAACTTAATCCCCCAAAAAAACTTTCCACTGCATTTCATTGCTGTCATTAAAGGACCTGCTGAGATCATTTCAGTAATAGTCTTGTTAACTCAGGTGAGAATGTTGACGAGCACAAGGCTGGAGATCATTATGTCAGGCTGATTGGGTAAAATGGCAGACTTGACATGTTAAAAGGAGGGTGATGCTTGAAATCATTGTTCTTCCATTGTTAACCATGGTGACCTGTAAAGAAACGCGTGCAGCCATCATTGCATTGCATAAAAATGGCTTCACAGGCAAGGATATTGTGGCTACTAAGATTGCACCTCAATCAACAATTTATAGGATCATCAAGAACTTCAAGGAAAGAGGTTCAATTCTTGTTAAGAAGGCTTCAGGGCGTCCAAGAAAGTCCAGCAAGCGCCAGGATCGTCTCCTAAAGAGGATTCAGCTGCGGGATCAGAGTGCCACCAGTGTAGAGCTTGCTCAGGAATGGCAGCAGGCAGATGTGAGCGCATCTGCACGCACAGTGAGGCGAAGACTTTTGGAAGATGGCCTGGTGTCAAGAAGGGCAGCAAAGAAGCCACTTCTCTCCAAAAAAAACATCAGGGACAGATTGATCTTCTGCAGAAAGTATGGTGAATAGACTGCTGAGGACTGGGGCAAAGTCATATTCTCCGATGAAGCCTCTTTCCGATTGTTTGGGGCATCTGGAAAAAGGCTTGTCCGGAGAAGAAAAGGTGAGTGCTACCATCAGTCCTGTGTCATGCCAACAGTAAAGCATCCTGAGACCATTCATGTGTGGGGTTGCTTCTCATCCAAGGGAGTGGGCTCACTCACAATTTTGCCCAAAAACACAGCCATGAATAAAGAATGGTACCAAAACACCCTCCAACAGCAACTTCTTCCAACAATAGTTTGGTGAAGAACAATGCATTTTCCAGCACGATGGAGCACCGTGCCAGAAGGCAAAAGTGATAACTAAGTGGCTCGGGGACCAAAACTTTGACATTTTGTGTCCATGGCCTGGAAACTCCCCAGATCTTAATCCCATTGAGAACTTGTGATCAATCCTCAAGAGGCGGGTGGACAAACAAAAACACACAAATTCTGACAAACTCCAAGAAGTGATTATGAAAGAATGGGTTGCTATCAGTCAGGAATTGGCCCTTATACTGGTATATTATAGGGGCACTAGGAGGAAGGGGGGAGAGGAGCACTATGGTGCATTTACTGGGGGCACTACAGGGAGTGCAGAATTATTAGGCAAATGAGTATTTTGACCACATCATCCTCTTTATGCATGTTGTCTTACTCCAAGCTGTATAGGCTCGAAAGCCTACTACCAATTAAGCATATTAGGTGATGTGCATCTCTGTAATGAGAAGGGGTGTGGTCTAATGACATCAACACCCTATATTAGGTGTGCATAATTATTAGGCAACTTCCTTTCCTTTGGCAAAATGGGTCAAAAGAAGGACTTGACAGGCTCAGAAAAGTCAAAAATAGTCAGATATCTTGCAGAGGGATGCAGCACTCTTAAAATTGCAAAGCTTCTGAAGCGTGATCATTGAACAATCAAGCGTTTCATTCAAAATAGTCAACAGGGTCGCAAGAAGCGTGTGGAAAAACCAAGGCGCAAAATAACTGCCCATGAACTGAGAAAAGTCAAGCGTGCAGCTGCCAAGATGCCACTTGCCACCAGTTTGGCCATATTTCAGAGCTGCAACATCACTGGAGTGCCCAAAAGCACAAGGTGTGCAATACTCAGAGACATGGCCAAGGTAAGAAAGGCTGAAAGACGACCACCACTGAACAAGACACACAAGCTGAAACGTCAAGACTGGGCCAAGAAATATCTCAAGACTGATTTTTCTAAGGTTTTATGGACTGATGAAATGAGAGTGAGTCTTGATGGGCCAAATGGATGGGCCCGTGGCTGGATTGGTAAAGGGCAGAGAGCTCCAGTCCGACTCAGACGCCAGCAAGGTGGAGGTGGAGTACTGGTTTGGGCTGGTATCATCAAAGATGAGCTTGTGGGGCCTTTTCGGGTTGAGGATGGAGTCAAGCTCAACTCCCAGTCCTACTGCCAGTTTCTGGAAGACACCTTCTTCAAGCAGTGGTACAGGAAGAAGTCTGCATCCTTCAAGAAAAACATGATTTTCATGCAGGACAATGCTCCATCACACGCGTCCAAGTACTCCACAGCGTGGCTGGCAAGAAAGGGTATAAAAGAAGAAAATCTAATGACATGGCCTCCTTGTTCACCTGATCTGAACCCCATTGAGAACCTGTGGTCCATCATCAAATGTGAGATTTACAAGGAGGGAAAACAGTACACCTCTCTGAACAGTGTCTGGGAGGCTGTGGTTGCTGCTGCACGCAATGTTGATGGTGAACAGATCAAAACACTGACAGAATCCATGGATGGCAGGCTTTTGAGGGTCCTTGCAAAGAAAGGTGGCTATATTGGTCACTGATTTGTTTTTGTTTTGTTTTTGAATGTCAGAAATGTATATTTGTGAATGTTGAGATGTTATATTGGTTTCACTGGTAAAAATAAATAATTGAAATGGGTATATATTTGTTTTTTGTTAAGTTGCCTAATAATTATGCACAGAAATAGTCACCTGCACACACAGATATCCCCCTAAAATAGCTAAAACTAAAAACAAACTAAAAACTACTTCCAAAAATCTTCAGCTTTGATATTAATGAGTTTTTTGGGTTCATTGAGAACATGGTTGTTGTTCAATAATAAAATTAATCCTCAAAAATACAACTTGCCTAATAATTCTGCACTCCCTGTATATAGGGGTATTTTATACTGGCACATTATGGGGGACACTATGGGAACATTAGCTCACTGGGGGCACATTATAAGGAGAATTATTTCTACTGGGGGGGGGGGCATTACGGTGGGCTTTATTACTCCCCCATGGTATGACCCCCTAGTAGCAGCACCAGCCTCTCCCTGCTCTGCCATCCCTCTGCCCCTTCTCCAAATCCTTATTATGAAATCTTTCTCATTAGGATAAAACACAACATCAGCTCCACCGAGCCCCCGGCCAAAGTGTGGAAGTGGTGTCCGAGATCCCCAAGGGCCAAGCCAAGTAATTGTAAGTTTTCATGTGAAATATGTTTGTTATACACATATAGCATACTACACTGTGCCACACAATATACAGTATACCGCTACACTGTGTAGTCTGTTCTATAAGCACCACATTATTTTCTGTCTGCCACCACAAAACAATCTGGAAGTGTCACTCCATGTGGCATCATGTATGTGGGCAGTCATTTTTTGAAGTGCCCTTCTTTTTTTTTTTTTACTTAAGCCCCTCACCTTCAAAATGTCTGTGTACGTCCCTGCCCTGTACAATGTGCTGTAATCATGCAGCTGCTTAACCCTGACTGTGACATCACTGTGTATACCCTGTACTGTGATGTCACTCACTGTGCATGTTAACCCTGTACTGTTAGTCACAGTACAGGGTTAATATGCACAGTGATGTCACATACAGTACAGCCAGGGTTAATCTTTATTATAGCTTGCATATCTTGTGTTCGTGGGGGCCTCATGTTCGAGTTTCGCCTAAGGCCTCACAAACAGTGATGGCCAGTTCGCATTGTTCACCCGCGAACACATGTGAGCTGCCATCTTTTCTCACGGCGAGTCCGGCGAGGCACAGGTAAGCCCTTACCTGTGCCTGTGCTGCGAGCCGGTCTGAAACAAATGCGGTCAGCGGGAGCAGGCAGTTGCGATGACAGCCCGATGAAGACCCCCGGCGGCTGTTCTCGGAACTGCCTGCTCCCGCTGACCGCATTTGTTTCAGACCGGCTCGCAGCACAGGCACAGGTAAGGAAGGGCTTACCCGTGCCTCGCCGGACTTGTGAGAAAAGATGGCAGCTCGCATGTGTTCGCGGGCGTACAATGCGAACTGGCCATCACTGCTCACAAAGTCTAGAGCCGCCTCCGATTCCCTTATGGTAAATTGTTGTGGTTTTCATGTGGACAGTTTTGCAGGAGCGCAAAGCATTATACTGATTTATAATGCTGTGTACCTCTGCATTACCTTACTGCTGCAGGATCACGATGACCTAGAGCTGTCACTATGATTCAGTGCAGTATCGTGATTTCTGGACTGCACATGCTCATGTGAAACAGCCCTGTGTGTTGAGCGAACTTCTGTTTTAAGTTCGGCTTCCGGTTAGCAGAGAATCCCGATATGGATTCCGAATTCCGTTGTGGTCCGTAGTAGCGGAATCAATAATGGCCAATTATTGATTCCGCTACCACGGACCACAACGGAATTCGGAATCCATATCGGGATTCTCCGCTAACCGGAAGCCGAACTTTAGACGCCGAACTTAAAACAGAAGTTCGCTCAACACTACTAACAACGTGTGCCATTTGAAAAGTTCTGCGCGTGCGCTGTGGCACTACCCCTCAGAAGGGAATGTAGCGCGCAGGACTCGACCAACAGGGAGAGGGCATCTGCACGAGATTTAGGCCTCTTTCAAACGGGCGGGAAAATGTGCGGGTGCGTTGCGGGAACACCCGCGATTTTTCAGCGCGAGTGCAAAACATTGTAATGCGTTTTGCACTCGCGTGAGAAAAATCGCGCGTGTTTGGTACCCAAACCCGAACTTCTTCACAGAAGTTCGGGTTTGGGATCGGTGTTCTGTAGATGTTATTATTTTCCCTTATAACATGGTTATAAGGGAAAATAATAGCATTCTGAATACAGAATGCTTAGTAGGTGATCAATTGAGGGTTAAATTTTTTTTAAAAAATTAACTTACCTTCTCCTCTTGTTTGCGTAGTTCCCAGTCTCTTCTTTACTTCTTTAATGATGAGCTGTGGGCTAAAGGACCTTTGGTGACGTCAGATCACATGCTCCAATCACATGGTACATCACCGTGGTGATGGACCATGTGATTGGAGCATGTGATCTGACGTCACCACAGGTCCTAGCCTATAGTTGATCTTTTAAGAAGTAAAGAAGAGACCGGGAACTACGCGAACAAGAGGAGAAGGTGAGTTAATTTTTATTTATTTTTTTAACCCTCAATTGATCACCTACTAAGCATTATAACCATGTTATAAGGGAAAATAATACAGTGAATAGACTGTCACCTAGCAACCATGCGTGAAAATCGCACCGCATCCACACTTGCTTGCGGATGCTTGCGATTTTCACGCAACCCCATTCACTTCTATGGGGCCTGCGTTGCGTGAAAAACCGCAGAATATAGAGCATGCTGCGATTTTCATGCAACGCACAAGTGATGCGTGAAAATCACCGCTCATGTGAACAGCCACATAGAAATGAATGGGTCGGTATTCAGTGCGGGTGCAATGCGTTCACCTCACGCATCGCATCCGCGCGGAATACTCGCCCGTGTGAAAGAGGCCTAAGAAGGAGATTTGGAGGCAGAGCAATGCTGGGAGTTGTGGTTATTTAACTGGGACTGCATGTTAGGGCTGAAGGGAGGGATGTTATTTACATGGAACTGTATGTTGATGGCAGCTTTGGGAGGGACTTATGTTATTTACATGGGACTGTATGTTGGAGGCGGATGTGAGAGGGAGTGATGTTATTTACATGGGACTGTATGTCAGAGGGGGCTGGGGAGGCAGTGATGTTATTTACATAGGACTGTATGTTGATGGCGGCTGTGGGAGGGAGTAATGTTATTTACATGGGACTGAATGTTACAGGGGTCTGAGGGAGGGAATAATGTTATTTACATGGGACTGAAAGTTGAGGGGGTGATGTTTACATGGGATTGCATGTTGGAGGCAGCTGGGGAGGGGGTGATATTATTTACTTGGAACTGTATTTTAGAGGGGGCTGGAGAGATGGTGTGATGTTATTCACATGGGACTCTAGACGAGAGAGGGAAATAGTATTATTTACATGGGACAATATATTGGAGGGGCTGAAGGGAGGGGAGTGATGTTATTTACATAGGACTGTATTTTGGAGGGGGCAGGAGAGATGGTGTGATGTTATTTACACGGGACTGTATGGTGGTGGGAGGAATATAACTACAGAGGGCACTTCAGGGGGCATTATAAATACTGGGGGCACTTCAGGGTGAGCATTATAACAGTAGGGGACAGTATAAATACTGTGGGCACTGTAGGGGTATTCTAAATCCAGGGAACAGTAGGTGTTCTTACTACTACTGGGGGCTCTATAGGAGTGACTTATAGATCCTCCTTATTTCTACTAAGAGAACTATGGGGACCTTATTATTACTAAGGGGTCTGTAGATAGCTTTATTACCACTGGGGGAACAACAAGGGGCCTTTTTTCTACTGGGGGCTCTGTGAGGGTATTATTAATACTGGAGGGCTCTTTTACTAATAGGGGCACTTATGAGGAGCGTTTGGGGGCACTGTAGGGGGCAGTATTACTAATGGGGGCATTCTTGGGAGCATTATCACTGTAGGGGGCAGTATTACTAATGAGGGCATTCTAGAAGGAAATTATTATTGGTGGGCCTATGAGGAATACTATTACTATGGGGGCACTCTCTTTTCTGTTCCAGCATGACTGTCCCCTGTGCACAAAGCAAGGTCCATAAAGACATGGTTGGTTGAGTTAGGCGTGGTAGAACTTCACTGGCCTTGCAGAGCCCTGACACCTCAACCTCATCCAACACCTTTGGGATGACTTAGAACGGAGATTGTGAGCTAGGCCCTCTCGTCTAACATCTGTGTCTGACCTCACAAATCCCCCTCCTGGATGAATGGCCAAAAATTCCCACAGACACCCTCCAAAATCTTGTAGAAAGCTTTTCCAGATGACTGGAGGCTGTGTTACCTCCAAAGGTAGTGGTGGGAGCATTTCCATATTAATGCCTATGGACGTGGAATGGGATGTCATAACGGCTCCTGCGGGTGTGATGAGTAGGTGTCCTAATACTTTTGCTCTGCAGTGTATCTTTATCATTAGTAGGTTTTCATTTGTTGAGAAGCTACAACCTCTTGTTATAACAGTGCTATCTTCTAGGGAGGAGCGAATTTCATGTTATGAAATTTGTTTGCGCTTTGTTTGGTGGTAAAAGCAGAATTGCGTTATGGATTCCGTTACCGCGGACCATAACGCAATTCTATGACAGAATGCATAACGGAATGCCTTTAGATTCCCCTGCATAACGGAAATGGGACGGATCAGTTATGCAGGCCATAGACTTCTATTATGATGGAATGAATAACGGAATGCCTCTAAAGGCATTCCGTTATGCATTCTGTCATATAATTGCGTTATGGTCCGCGTTAACGGAATCCATAACGCATCTCTGCTTTTACCACCAAACAAAGCGCAAACGAGTTTCAAAATATAAAATTCGCTCATCTCTAGTATCTTCCACCCGCATGCCGATCCCGTCCAATATATCGCTGCCAATGGAGGAGTATTAACCGATCACGTCACAATGCATCCTCCACTGTAACTCAAGCAGCGCAGGACTTCTCCTGTAATATTGTGATGGGGATAATGACACCAAAAAAAATGAAAAGAGACATTTTCAGGATTCATATATTTGCAATGTCCAGCTTGCCAACTAAATCTCCCCATTCATTGATCTGCTAGATTTCTATCAAGCTGAAAGGGAGTGTCTTTTCTGCTGCAGCTAAGGGGGCGTGTCTCAGCTCTCCCTATCACAGCTCAGGGGGCAGTTGAAGGAAGAAACTGAGCATGTGCGACCTTCTCAGTGAGCAGGACAAAGAAATAAGAAAAAGAACAAACAGTAGGTGGCGCTATACAGATACATTTTATTGAATAACTCACTGACTATACAAAATTTTAAATTAGATGCAATTACAAAAGTATTCAGATCCAGGTGCTGGTTTGAAAACTGTAGAATATTTTTTGTGGGACAACCCTTTTAAATAAATGATCAGCCTAGGACTACGGCTAGGATGGCATATCCCTGGTCTTCCAGCAAGTCTCCACAGAGGTGGCGGGAACATAGCCGAGGGAGGGATTTAATAACACACAGATAATCATTTATTTTCTGCTGTATATTTTCATTGCTGAGCAATTACATTCAGCAAATGAGCCTATATGGAAGCCACTAACAGATTGTCAATGACCAGGATAAGGATAGGAAAGCGTTTTGGATCCATATATCACTCCTTAGTGGTTAACACAATTACAAAACATTGCACAGGCAAGCACCAATTGGCATCTAAAATCGAGGAAATCATAATTTAGTTCATTTGTCCAAGGCATCGGGGAGAACAGCTGGTAAATAATCAGAGTCCCTGCTCTGGGATGTTCAAGAGAAAACTGAATTTAGGATATTGATTTAAGGGACGCGGCCAGGGTAAGGTTATGTGTGATATCTGCTTTATTGCCGAGAATGGAATTTCACGTCAAGTCATGAGCGGCTGTGACTAGCCATTTATTTTCCGGTCTAATACCAGTTATTTTATTAATATTAGGACAGTACAGCTGCCATCGTTCTGCCGGTAACCTTAATACAGATCTGCAGTCGCCTCGACTGGGGTATCTGTTTTACACATAGAACATACAAAATAGCAAAAAAAATAATGTACCGTACGTCCCTGCAGATGGGACAGGCCATTTACTGAACGCCGCCAGCACCATGGCCTGTAGAAGACTCCTGACTAAAGGAAGAAGAGGTGCTAAATCAAGGCATCCCAAAAACCTTCAAATATTTTTATTGCCCCAGTGGATTATGTGTTTTTGTGAAAAAAAAGTAGCATAATACAGTACCAGGAAAGTAAATGAGCTTTGACAAGTATCATGTACACCAGGGATCAGCAACCTCCGGCACTCCAGCTGTTCAGAAACTACAACTCCCAGAATGCTTCATTCACTTCTAAGGGAGTTAGAAGCGCAGCCAAGTATGTTTGCATGCTGGGAGTTGTAGTTCCACAGCAGCTGAAGTGCCGAAGGTTGCTGATCCCTGATGTACATGTTGCTTTTTTTCTTAGGTGCGGAAATTGACCTGATTTGCGGAATTTAATAATTAAAAATGTTCTGTAGTTTTGTTTCTTCGTTTGGTTCTTAAAAATTCGATTCTGCTGCTTTGTTGAATTTTACAAAAAAAAAATTAATTACTTCACATCATGAAGCTCATTTTTTTGTAAGCAGCAAGTCCAATGACCGGGAACGCGATTGCGCCACCCTCCATTATTGAACCCATCAGATGCCGTGTTCATTACTGATCGCTGCATCTGATATTATAATATTAAAGCATTTTAATTTGTTGTTTATAAAAATAAAAATTTATTGTACGTACTTCGCCCATTTGATTGCGAAGTGACCGCCGCAGCCATCTTGCTTGAAGATCCAGCGCAAAATCTTGCACGGCACATGAAGACATCATCGCGTTGCTCTGGCTGCAGCTTTCTCCTCTTTCTCCATGGGCAAAACATCTGAATCTAAAATCTGAATTAAAATCAATTTTCGAATGCAACAAACAGGAAACACACCGAGGCGGGTGAATACTTTTGTATATA
This sequence comes from Bufo bufo, assembly GCF_905171765.1. Taxonomy (NCBI): domain Eukaryota; kingdom Metazoa; phylum Chordata; class Amphibia; order Anura; family Bufonidae; genus Bufo; species Bufo bufo. The sequence continues at coordinate 45,151,281 of NC_053398.1, forward strand.
CAGTATGTCGGCCGAACCCATCAATTTCGACATGACCGGCTGATCACCTTATGTGTATGGGGGCCACTGACTATCCTCGTATCTGGTTTTCAACTGCCCAATCCTTCTGTCCTCGGAGAGATAGGCCGCCCCCGGAAATAGAGTCTAGCAGCGACTTTTTCCTATTCTCCGTGTATGGGGGGGGGGTTCTTGAGAGAGAGCTTTCTTCTGAAGGAGCGTTCAGATGAGTGTTATCTCGTGTATGGCCACCCTTAGTCAGCAGCTTCTGCACTGTGTAAGACACACGACCATTGATTTCTGTGGACACCAAATTAGACTTTATTTTTCATTAAGTGTTAATAGTCATCGGGGGACCTGGTGAATGGAAAGGGTTCCAAAATGATTCTGACATTTTAGTGACATTTCTTGAGATTTTAGTGATTTTCAGCAAATCTGCCCACTCCCATCGCCCATGAAGACTCATGTTAAGGAAATAGCTAATTAAGAGCTTGTACCATCGTACCGTGCCAGAGTGCCAAGTCTCAAGATGTGATTGATTTTCTTTATTCCTCCTCCAAAATCTACCTATAATTTAGGAACATCGACTGCAATTTTTGTGGCTGTCATTTTTGTGACTTCTTTTGCCATACATGAAAGAGATACAGAAGTTCTTCACGTCTAGCCTTGAACCAGCACAATATCCAGAAACGAAATCTCCGCAGACATCACAACATTGTCATTTTCAAGCATACAAATTGCCATACACTGTAATCTTTGGGGAAATGTTCCTACCTTGTACATTTGGTTTTATCATATGTATGACAAGATATCACCTCAAACTGGGACGTAGCTATAGGCAGAGCAGGGGTAGTAGTCACAATGAGCCCTGGGGCCTCAGCAGCCCTTAGGCTATCTGCACATAGGAGCGGGTGAACGCACTGAAGAGCCATGCAAATTTCGGTGCAGATCTCTGTGTGTTTCTGCACCCAAACCAAATTGCAGCTTTTGGGGCAGATTTGATGCTTTTTTGCCACAGATCTCACCCTTCATTTAAAAGAGGAGAAATCTGCGACTAAAACTGAAAACATATTTGACATGCCACAGATTAGGAAACCTGCACGGCAGGTCAATTTCCATGCTGAAAAAAATCTGCAACGTGTACATGAGATTTGTTTAAGGGGTTAAAGAGGTTGTCCCACGAAAAATATTCTACAGTTTTCAAACCAGCACCTGGATCTGAATACTTTCATAATTGCATGTAATTAAATATTCAGTATAGCCACTGAGTTATTCAATAAAATCTATCTGTATAGCGCCACCTGCTGTTTGTTCTATTTCTTATTTCTTTATCCTGCTCACTGAGAAGGCCGCACATGCTCAGTTTCATCCTTCAACTGCCTCCTGAGCTGTGATAGGGAGAGCTGAGACACGCCCCCTGAGCTGTGATAGGGAGAGCTGAGACACGCCTCCTGAGCTGTGATAGGGAGAGCTGAGACACGCCTCCTGAGCTGCAGCAGAGAAGACACTCCCCCCGAGCTGCCAGCCTGATATAAATCTAGCAGAGCAATGAATGAGGAGATCTCTGGATCCATGTGAGGTACAGGGCTGGTTCTAGCTTTGTTAGAAAGAGATTGTCATGTACTATATGATGTCTGATTTTCATTTTTTACATTAGTCATGGGATAACCCCGTTAATCTCATTCACTTTGCTGGTACTGTATGACTGGAGAATGTGTGCAGAAAAAAATGTGTGTTATCCGCAATGCGTGCAGATGACCTAATGGTCCCAGATACAAATACACTGAATATTAATGGCACATGGTGTGGGGCAGTTACAGATTTTGCATGGGTGCTTCATTACACCCATAATCTCTGTCTGAAGACAGTCTTGCGTTTTTATTGACACTAATGAAGCCTCCTAATTGTCCCAACTAGTAGGGCCCATTACAGACTGTCCCAATAAAAGGGCCTCATGGTGCCTGCACAGTGGAGAAATTCAGTACTCAGACCTGGGCGTATCTGCAAATTGTTATCTTGTGTTTAGGCCTCTTTCACACGGCCGTTGTGGTTCCGTTCCGTGCAGTGGGGATCGCAATTTGCGATTCAACTTGAATGGGTCCGTGATCAGTCCGTTCCGTTTTGCGGAATGGAAGCACGGATCGGGACCCCACGGAAGCACTCTGTAGTGCTTCCGTGGGGTTCCGTTCCGCACCGCATCTCCGGATTTGTGGACCCATTCAAGTGAATGGGTCCGCATCCGTGATGCGAAATGCACACGGCCTGTGACCTGTGTATTGCGGAACTGCCGTATGCAGCCTGCAATACGGCCACGGGAGCACAGCGGCCGTGTGAAGGAGGCCTTAGGCTGTGTATTCCAGCAGAGGAGGTAATGGTTGGCAGGAACAGAGTTAACTACCTTCTTCCTCCTCCATAGAGATAAATGTCAGCCAGAGCAGGGGGTACACAAGTATGGCAGACAAAGTGCCATAAAACACACATTTTCCATAGCCCAATATTTGGAGCAGATTCTGCGGAGATCAGCACTGAATCCTAGAAACCTGGAATGGGGTTGGAGAGTCAGGAATCCCATGAAAGAGTCTCAAAAGGGGGCTAGGAGGAACGGAGAGATTGGATTCTGTAAAGGCAACCATCTTATGTTGGCACCCAGTAACCAATTTCTAAACTGCATCAGAAAAATTAAATATGGATCTCTGGCAGTTTTAATATATGAGGTCCTCTATGGTGTCTAGCAGGGGTGCTGGTAGACTGAGGATACCTGGCAGGCTCAAAACAAAGATGCAGACACAATTAAAAGTAAAGGATGCAGGTGTCGGATGCTGGCATGCCACTGAACCAATAGCAGATGCCAGTTAATATGTACATGTAATAAATTGTTTTTCTATAAATGACTTTTATAGCACACATTCATATGAGGGTAAAGATGGAATCTGTTTTGCAGCTGTTCCTATGCAGCAATGCAATGTGACTAATGGAGCATCTGCGCCCTCTTGTGGACATATGTATAAAGGGCAGCCTCCTTCCAGAGAACAGCTGTGTCTGAACTGAAGATTAATAGCTATGGAAACTTAATGTCTAGCATCCCCCTAATGCTATGTAAAGAAATACGGACACAATATCAAGTGTTTGCAGAGATAACAGGATGGCGAGTTGAAAAGTATGATTTTTTTTTTTTTTTTTCCATTTCGATTTTATAATAGTTTTAACAGTTTATCAGAGTAAGGCTACATGCACACGACCGTTGTGTGTTTTGCAATCCGCAAAACACGGATGGCGTCCATATGCGTTCCATAATTTGCGGAACGGCACGGACAGCCTTTAATACAACTGCCTATTCTTGTCCGCAAAGCGCGGACAAAAATAGGGCAGGTTATATTTTTTTTTGCGGACCACGGAACGGAGCAACGGATGCGGACAGCACACGGAGTGCTGTCCGCATCTTTTGCGGCCCCATTGAAGTGAATGGGTCCGCACCCGAGCCGCAAAAACTGCGGCTCGGATGCGGGCCAGAACAACGGCCGTGTGCATAATGCCTAAAGGACAATATGAGAACGCGTTAAATGACATTGTAGATTTGTAGTGACACTTTGTTACTTTATGTCATATTTAAAGGGAACCTGTCACCTGGATTTTGTGTATAGAGCTGAGGACATGGTTTGCTAGATGGCCGCTAGCACATCCGCAATACCCAGTCCCCATAGCTCTGTGCGATTTGATACATATGCAAATTAACCTGAGATGAGTCCTGTCCCTGACTCATCTCACATACAGGACTCATCTCAGGTTAATTTGCATATGTATCAAATAGTTTTTTTTTACACAATAAAAGCACACAGAGCTATGGGGATTGGATATTGCGGATGTGCTAGCGGCCATCTAGCAACTCGTGTCCTCAGCTCTATACACAAAATACCGGTGACAGGTTCCCTTTAATGTTCTCTGTAGTCAGCAGATTTGTTGCACAAATTGCAAGGTGCTCCAGGGGTTGTGTCCTGCACAGTGTGACACTGGTAGCACTGACTGGATTACAAATTGTAATAGGAATAATAGAAAAAAGGCACAACAGAGGGTTATAAGAATTCAACGCATTCAGAAAACCTTCAGACCCTTTCACTGTTCTCCAGTTTTCTTATGTTGCGGCCTTGTATTAAAAAAAAAAATTCAAGTTTGTCCCCATCGATCTGCACTCATTATCCATAATGAAAAAGTGAAAACGCAACGTTCAAATCTTTGCCAATTTATTGAAAAGAAAAAACTAAAACTTGCCCAGACAGAAGTATTCAGACCCTTTACTCCGGACTTAGTTGAAGCTCTTTGGCAGTGATTACAGTCTCCGCTCTTGGGTATGATGCCACAAGGTTTGTAACCCTGGATTTGGGGATTTTCTGACGTTCTTCTCTGCAGATCCTCTCGAACTCTGTCAGTTGGATGGGGACCGTCGGTGAGCAGCCATTTTCAGGCCTCTCCAAAGATGTTCAATTGGCTTCAAGTCGGGGCTCTGGTTGGGCCACTCAAGGACATTCATAGAGTTCTCCCTAAGCCTCTCCTGTGTTGTCTTGGCTGTGTGCTTAAAGAGGACCTTTCACGGATCCTGACATTGTGAACTAAGTATACAGACATGGAGAGCGGCGCCCTCACTGCACTTACTATTATCCCTGGGCGCCGCTCCGTTCTCCCGCTATGCCCTCCGGTATCTTCGGTCACTAAGTTATGGTAGGCGGAGTCTGCCCTTGTTCTGCTGTAGCGCTGGCTGTGAGCTCTGCGCTGCGATTGGCCAGCGCTACAGCAGAACAAGGGCAGACTCCACCTACCATAACTTAGTCTCCGCCTACCATAACTTAGTGACCGAAGATACCGGAGGGCATAGCAGGAGAACGGAGCGGCGCCCAGGGATAATAGTAAGTGCAGTGAGATTCCTGGCGCCGTTCTCCATGTCTGTATACTTAGTTCACAATGTCAGGATCAGTGAAAGGTCCTCTTTAAGGTCATTGTCTTGTTGTAAGATAAACTTTTGGGCCCGAACTGAGGTCTGAGCACTCTGGATCAGGTTTTCATCAAGAATATCTACCTACTTTTCTTCATTCAGCTTTCTGACCACTCTCCCTGTCCTAGCTGCTGAAAACCAGCTCCACAGCATGATGCTGCCACCACCATGCTTCACTGTAGGGATGGTATTGGGTAGGGGATGAGCAGTGCCTGGTTTCTGCATCCGATCTGAAATATTTTTTTTTACGGCTCGGATGCAGACCCATTTACTTCAAAGGGGCCGCAAAAGATGCGGACAGCACTCCGTGTACCGTCCGCAAAAATATAGAACATGTCCTATTCTTGTCTGCATTAGGGACAAGGATATGACTGTTCTGTCATGGGCTGGAAGTTCTGTTCTGCAAAATACGGAATGCACATGTCCGGTATCAGGGTTTTGTGGATCCACAATTTGCGGACTGCAAAACAGGCAATGGTCGTGTGCATGAGCCCTAAGCCATTAATATGAAAGTCCCAGAAAACCCTTTTTAAGCTATAAATTTGCTGTTGTTCTGTGAAACGCTCTGCATTTGCTTTTGACAGAAACGTATCTGGTTCCTTTAAATCCAAGTTCTCTAAAATCCAGATCTACAGCAGTCTGCAATGTAAAAGATGAACAATACCAGGGTGATGTAATAGTAAAACAACGTAGCTGCCAGGCAATGCCACGTCTGCAGAAAGGAGCGCTAATTAGCTATCATAATGAGTGATTAAAACACTGACTTCTACGCCATGAGTCACAGATAATACAGATGCCATAACTCCGGCATGTCTTCTCAGTAATGCTCTGTGCAGCCTGTGCTCACACGTCGTGGACAGCACACAAGACACTGTGCTACAGATGATCACAAGGCAGGAGTACTCTCCAGATATTGGGTGTGAACATGCACCAAATACACTTACTGACAGCCAAACCTAGCATATACATGCTGTCGATTTTTCACAGCCAAATTGAGAATTGTATGAGTTTACAGTAATAGCAAATTGAATGAAATTTAAAAAATAAAAATAATACAGAATCCGCACATTACTTTACATGCAGTGCAGATTCTAAATGTCGGTCAATTTATGCTGCAAATCCACGTCAAGAGCCTAATGTAATTTATGTAGATTTTATCCAATTTTTCTGCACCAAAATACGTCCCGTGTGGCCATGCCCAGACAGCGCCCCTCTTGGCTATGGCCTGTATCTGGTATTGCAGATTAGCCCCATTCACATAAATATCACTGAAATATAGTGTCCTATGGAAAACTATATGGCAGCACACAGAGGACTAGAGAACTACGGAGCTGCCACCATATGTCATAGAGGTGACTCTCGGACACACGCACACTAGGGTGATCTGCTTCTAGTGCTTCCCATTCACTGCTGCAGTCCTGGGCTCTGTCTGTGTAGGTACTGTTTGTTCTGAGATCCACTCCACAGTGTGCTCCCAGCCCTGGCAACAGCATGCTTGCTGCTTGTTCCCTGCAGCACTTCCTTAAGGGCCGGCACATGTCACTTCCTGTGCTTTATGGGTTAGGTCGTATGACCTCGCTGACCAATCCTAGCCCTCCTGCACATATATAAGTGACTTAGCCCCCTTCCCAGATGCCTCAGTGTCAAGGTCCTTGTGTCCTGCTAAGGTTCCTGATAGCTGCTTGTGTGCCTGACTTGTACTTCTGGGCTACCTGTTTGATCCCTGCTTGCCTTAACTCTCTTGTTGCTGATCCGGATTGCCTGACCTGTGCCGTCTGCCTCACCCTTCGGTCCTGCACTGTTACTCCTGGTTATGACTCTGCCTGCTGACAATGCCTGTACCTCTGGTACCTTGCTCAGGTATTTCCTGGTCCGCCCGGACCAGCTGCCTCGTGTGCCTATCTGCCTCAAGAGGTAGCAACCTGGTGTTCCCCTCGGGTAAGTCTATCCCTACCATCAGGGGTACTGTGGAGATCGAGGGGTTCACTTAGACAACTCCCTTACAGGAGGTAGGACATGTGTCACAGTGGGTTCACACCCGCTGGTTCGTGACAGTCTGTGTGCCGAGCTCACTGCATCACATCACTATACAGCGCAAGTCTATGGGACATACTTACATGATGCTGTGGCGAGTACAGCACAGTAGACCTGCATTTGGGCTATAAATACGGCTGTCACACGGACCGCACTCCATGAACTGCACATGCTTAACTGACCTTAAACAGATATTTTCCTCATTAAAATCTAAGCAAGGAGTGCAGTGCTGCAAGGCAACATGCTGACCACTGTACTGCCCCTACATTTACAATCCTAAATGGATTAGACTGCCTCAGGATGTGGTCACAGCAGGAACAGTGGACAGTTTGAAAAGGGGTTTAGATTAATTCTTAAAAGTAAATGACGTTAATGCTTATGAAAATGTGTCGAAATCTGAGTCTCACTTCCTTCTGGGATTTGCATCCCCACCTATCCCTTGGTGGAACTTGATGGACTTAGGTCTCTTTTTCAACCGTATTCAACAACGTAACGTTAATGAGATTTTCCAAATCTGACCTGTGATGTGGATTTTGAAATCTGCAGAATGTCCATTGTTTGTGCAGATTTGTAAAAGGTGAGATATAGGGCAAATCCGCAAGTAACACGTGCAGATTTGTTGAGGAAACGGCAAGATCTGTATGAAAATTCACGTGGAAAAACTACACTGCAGTGTGAATAATAGGCTTAATTCACATGAGCGACACAGATTGCATCAGGAACTGCTCAGGGAAAAACGGATGGCTTCGTATGCAAGTTCAATTTCTCTGCGATTGTGCTCAGTGTTTCAGTTTTTTCTGTGCAGATGCAATCAGTTGTTTTTCATGCGTGTGAAGAAAAAAATGAAAGGGGTTGTCCCATGAAAAATATTTAAAGGGTTTCTATCACTTCGTATGCCATAATTAGCTCTCAGACACTAGCGATCCGCTAGTGTCTGCTCTGGCCAACCATCCTAATATAAGAGCTTTTTGGGCAGCCGTTTTGCTAAAAAAAGAACTTTTATAAATATGCTAATGAGCCTCTAGGTGCTATGTGGGCGTCATTAGCACCTAGAGGCTCCGTCTACCTTCATACACAGCCACCGTCCAGCGCGTCCCTCCAGCCCGCCCATCTCCTGATGAATGCGATCCTCCATGTGACGCAACGGACGAATTCTCGCGCATGCGCCGTGTGCGGCTGTATTCGGCGCATGCGCAGAGAATGTCTGACCGCTTCCCTGCTCAGACATCTCCACTGCGCCTGTTCTTTGGAGCACTATGACGTCATTGGCGCAGTGGAGATGTCTGAGCAGGGAAGCGGTCAGCCATTCTCTGCGCATGCGCCGAATACAGCCGCGCATGCGCGAGAATTCGTCCGTTGCGTCACACGGAGGATCGCATTCATCAGGAGATGGGCGGGCTGGAGGGACGCGCTGGGCGGTGGCAGTGTATGAAGGTAGACGGAGCCTCTAGGTGCTAATGACGCCCACATAGCACCTAGAGGCTCATTAGCATATTTATAAAAGTTCTTTTTTTAGCAAAACGGCTGCCCAAAAAGCTCTTATATTAGGATGGTTGGCCAGAGCAGACACTAGCGGATCGCTAGTGTCTGAGAGCTAATTATGGCATACGAAGTGATAGAAACCCTTTAACAGTTTTCTAACCAGCACCTGGATCTGAATACTTCTGTAATTGCATGTAACTAAAAATTTAGTATAGCCGCTGAGTTATTCAATAAAATGTGCCTGTATTAGGCTACTTTCACACCTGCGTTTAGGTCGGATCCGTCTGGTATGTGCCCAGACGGATCCGCACCTATAATGCAAACGTTTAGATCCGTTCAGAACGGATCCGTTTGCATTACCATGAACAAAAAAAAAAATAAAAAAAAATTTTTTTATTTTTTTTTGTTCATGATAATGCAAACTGATCCATTTTGACTTTACATTGAAAGTCAATGGGAGACGGATCCGTTTGAAAATTGAGCCATACTGTGTCAACTTCAAACGTATCCGTCCCCATTGACTTACATTGTAAGTCTGGACGGATCCGTTTGCCTCCGCACGGCCAGGCGGACACCCGAACGCTGCAAGCTGCGTTCAGGTGTCCGCCTGCTGAGCGAAGGCTGAACGCTGCCAGACTGATGCATTCTGAGCGGATCCGCATCCATTCAGAATGCATTAGGGCTGGACGGATCCGTTCGGGGCCGCTTGTGAGCCCCTTCAAACGGAACTCACAAGCGGAGCCCCGAACGCTAGTGTGAAAGTAGCCTAACTCCTTCTGTTTTTCCTTATTTCTTTGTCCTGCTCACTGAGAAGGCCGCACATGCTGTTTCATCCTTCTACTGCCTCCTGAGCTGTGATAGGGAGAGCATGGACACGCCCCCTGATCTGTGATAGGGAGAGCATGGACACGCCCCCTGATCTGTGATAGGGAGAGCATGGACACGCCCCCTGAGCTGCAGCAGAAAAGACACTCCCCCCCAGGCTGCCAGCCTGATATAAATCTAGCAGAGCAATGAATGGGGAGATCTCTGTATCCATGTGAGGTACAGGGCTGGTTCTGGCTTTGTTAGAAAGAGACTGTCATGTACTAGATGATGTCTGTTTTTCATTTTTTACATCAGTCATGGGATCACCCCTTTAAGGATACCAATCTACATTTCCTAGTGACCATCAGTGAAAAACACATTGCACCTGGATGCTTTCTGTTATGCAAACTCCATTCACTTCTATGGGGCCAGATTCAGTCCGGATGTTGTCTGTTCACAAAACGCATCGTATCCATACGGGAAAACTAGCTTGTGTTAAGGGCCCTTTACATTGGCCGAGAATCAGCCAGATAATGAGCATTCATAGGACCGATTGTTAGCGATTATCTGGTGGTGTAAAAGTGCCGGCGATTACCCGTTGAACGAGCGAAATGCTCATCGGGTATAGATTTGTGCAGACACAAAATAAATAAATCAGGGTTTGCCAGCAGCAGATTGTGCTGTGTAGACAGCCTCTGCTGCCAGCATACAACTAGTCTGTATGGGGAAGAGCGATGGCATTAGTGAACACTGCTCCCCATACTGTGGAGGAGATCGCTGCATGTAAATGCAGCCGTCTCCTATGCTGACGAGCAGGCAATTGCTGGGACAACTGCCTGCTGTATCATCCCGACTAAAGGGACCTTTAGGCTACGTTCACACAGTCAGTGTTTGATCAGTGATTCCCATCAGCGATTTTGAGCCCAAACCAGAAGTGGACTCTACACACAGATAAGGTAGGACGCCTGGTTCACACCTGAGTGTTCCTACGCGCTGTAAAACGCTCAACAGGCGAAAACCCATGTTTCCCTATGGGCATGGTTCTCACCTGCGTTTTACAGCGCGTACAAACGTGCTGTAAAACGCCCTACGCCAAAAGAAGTACAGGAGCTTCTTTGGGGCGTATTGTGGCACATAGACCCAAAGACTTCAACGGGAACACAGGAAGGCTCTTTCATTGGACACCTCAGTGTAGAGTGAGTGGTCAATCGCAAGAACGCTCTGTAATACGCCCCGAAAACGCGCTCAAATACGCTCAAGTGTGAACCAGGCCTATAGGAAAGGTTTGCTCCTGTTGTGCGTTTCTGACCCGCACCTTGTTTTGACTCACAATAACTGATGAAAATCACTGAGCAAACACTGACTATGTGAAAGCAGTCTGTGTGAAGACAGTTCGGTTTGGTGCATGCAGCTAGAAGCCACCTCCTAGTAGTCGGTCATAGATACATCACATACAGTCGTAGCGTACGGTCACTAGGACACATTTTATTAACACTAAAACAAATAATTACTTAAACAAGACATATCGGCTCCATGGGTAACATTTATACTACCGTGATGTAAAAGAGGTACATACAGTGCTCATGTGAATATCAGTATCTAACTATACATCACCCGCTGTATCACTGAATATATAGTACACATATGAAAGCAACAAGTCACAGGGCACAGAGCAATCACTCTAAAAAACAAACACAATCGTGTTATCAACACTGAATAAAATAGTAAAATGTTCCCGCTGCCCTTCTTCAGGTCCGTGCTTTATAGGCAGACGAATGGAAATGGAAACTCAGCCTAAGGCCTCACGCACACGGCCGTTGTGGGTCCGTTCCGTGCATTGGGGACCGCAATGTGCGGCAGCCGGGACGGATTGAGACCCATTCAACTTGAATGGGTCTGTGATCCGTCTGCTCCGCAAAAAAAAATAGATCAAGTTCTATTTTTTTGGGGTGCGGAGGCACGGACAGAACCACCACGGAAGCACTCCGTAGTGCTTCCGTTCCAAATCTACGTGACTGCGGACCCAGGCCGCAATACGGCCACGGACCCACAATGGCCGTGTGCAAGAGGCCTCACACTGGTCAATTGGTATTTATTATGAGAAAGGTAACAACCAGTTGTCAATTTGTTAATTTTTCAGGGAGGAATAACAGAGTAACTGCCTAACGCAGAGTCCTAGGAAATGATGCCCCAGAATTGTTATCAACAGATATTTCAGGGAGAGGACAGACATGTCCATAGTAAGTAGTGCCCGATTCCAGTCTGGATATGAACTGTATATGGTTTAAAATGTAAAATAAAAAAAAAGATGAAGATCCTATTAAACACACTAGAAAGCTTCCCAATTATGAGTGGTAGGCATACGCCTTATCTAGGTCAAAAAGAAAACAATTCTGTACATGTATAAATGAAAAATATATGAGTGATTTGCAATATACACTATATTATAATAATAAAGCAATATATGAATTCTGTATGAAAGGGGTCCATTAAAAATGTGACAGCTCCAGTAGTCTTTTCTTTATCAGTAGTAAGAAATATATATATATATAATTTATTTATTATTTAGTCATCATGTGTAGGGTGCTCGAGAGACCCCCCCCTGCTCTGACTCAACTCCATCTTGTCTTCTGTAGGGTGGAGACAAATGGTCTTTTTGGTGCTTTTTCTTAAATCCAAAAATCACCTGCTCCAGATTGATGGCCTATGCTTAGAAAAGGTCATCAATAAAAAATTGGTGGGGGTCTGACACCCAGGACCCCCCACCGATCAGCTGAGGAGGCCGCAGTGCTTTGGTGAATGTCGCGGTCTCCTCACAGCTTACCAAGCACAGCTCTGTCCATTGCATAGCGGCTGCGCTTGGTGCTGCAGCTCAGCCCCGTTCACGTGACCGATGACATGACATTGCATGGCCACAGAAGAGGCCTAAGCAACTCTCGGCCTCTTCATACAGCTGATTGGTGGGGGTCCAGAGGATAGGCCATCAATATCAAAATCCTGGAGAACCCCTTCTCTGGAGGGGTGTTTTTTGACACTTGCAGTGCATTATTTGGGTCAATGGCTTTTATTTTTTTTAAATAACTGCAGCACGTTCTAGGTGTGGCATTTTTTTTCCTCATCTTCTAGCATTTTAGTCCCATAGATATCAAGTTTTAATTTATCCCTACTTGAACAAACCCAAGTGACAATGTCACAAGTCAGGTGTTTTTGGATGCTTTTTGTCTTAGGGTCGGTTGACATCACGTTTTATGCCTCCATTTGACGTGTACATTACAAAAAAAGGATACAAAAATGCAGCACGCCACGTCCTTGTATCCTGCACAGTCCAGTAAGAAAAGTATAATATATATTTATTACACATACATGTTTTATTACAATGGAACTCTATGGTGAACGGAGGCCACTGTATGGCATCAGTCTGAGGTAACCCCTTTACGTATCTGTTTTTTGTATACGTTAAAAGGATGGTAAAACGTGATGTGAACCCACTGTTACACACACAAAAAAAAAAAACACATAAAAAAAAAAATAATTCTAAGGAAAGGACCAAAAAACCTGTCAGGATCTCAGTTTTTCCCCAGAAGGGGCTGTGTGGTACTGCAGCTCAACCTGCCTCTTCCCAGCCTCTCCAGACACAAGACCGGGTAGAATGGAGAACGGCACTAAAAGGACTCCTTGGCCTTGCAGCATCCTTAATACACACGGCTGCCTATGATGCGTACGGTAGACCTTGCGACCTGCAATATAAATACATATAGGCGCAGAATAGTATATACCTGGTGACATTAGTAGAAGAGGTCTGCTAATCTCAGGCGTCCACACACAGGCTTAACAGTGATATTAAGAAGATCTGAGGTCACAGACGAGAGGTAAGTGATCTCCGTCCATCTCAGGATTCCAGAATGAAAGGACTCCGAGGGATGGCACTTTGGCACTGCTCAGAGATTTCTGACATTCACAGACTACACCAATGAGGTTTTCTCAAAAGCAGTTTTTGACCACTTTGTCAAGACCTGTTGACACTGATGTGTGAGGAGTACGTCTTACTGATGCAGGAGGTCAGTAATCGGACTGTCACTACAGTTAAATGGGGGGATGCATGATCCCAATACTCATAATCTATGGGGGGTGACAATGGTCAGACATCACATGGAAAGCTTAAAGGCGTATTCCAGGACAGGGGATAACTATTAAATAAGCAGTGGTTCTACCATTGGGACCCCCACCGATCACAACAACGGGGAACCACTGGAGCCCCCCAAGTGTTCAGTGTTCAGCTGCAGAACTCCAATAGAGATGAATGGAGTGGTACCACTCATGCCTGACCTTCCACTCGGCCTTTCTAGATAAATTGCTGTACAAGCCTTTGGATGCAGACAAGCTGCTGTGTATAATAATGCAGAGCGTGCCAGCTCCATTCACGGTCCTATAACTCCCATCATGTTATCAGTACCGCTTCTGCACTTGTATGCATGGTGTCTGGTCAGGTCCATCCGCTCACACCCTGGAAGAGGCAGCCGGGTAACAATGACCGCTCAAATCCTAATGATAATCTGTTAGTACAGGCACACGCCAGAATCAATGCCTGATGAAAGTGCACAATGTACACCGCCAACTGAACCCAATTACTTGGCAAAGGCCTTCACTTCAGCGTGCCAGAGACACTGTTTTCTTTCCAGTGACATTTAAAGGACTTTACTCTAAAGATTAGAGAGAGAAGAAGATGAAAGATCTGACTCCCAAGCTCACACATATATTGTTATATATTCCTTTCCCTTTTGTTATATTATAATTCACAGGGTCTTCTCCTTTCTGGATGGTCGCGTCTTCCTCGATCTCCTCCATCCAGGATACAACACTGGAGTGGTGAAAACTAGGGAAGCTGCCGAGCTACTCTGTTCCACGGCTCCCATAGAAGTGAATGGGAGTTACAGAAACGGCAAAGGGAGCTATGTCATTACCCAAATTGTGAGATGTGGAAGCGGCGTAGGTCACTGTGCTGTTTCCGTAACTCCCATTCACTTGTATAGGAGCTGCAGAAACCGCATAGCACAGCTCACTCCAAGTACCTCTGGCCGAAGTAGGTCGACTCATCCGGAGGTGGAAATCCCCCTTTAAAGCAGATTTGTACCCATGACACTGGCTGACCAGCTGCCAATCACACATGCAACAGAAGTGAATACCATGTTCCCACATTGCTGAGAAAAATGAAGTTTTAATATATGCAAATGAGCCTCTAGGTGCACTGGGGGCGCTGCCATTACATCTAGAGGCTCCGCTCTCTCTGCAACTGCTGTGTCCTCTGCACTTTGACTGACAGTGCTAAGCAGTGAAGATGTCATAAACCGCCTGGCACTGACTTCTCCTCAAAGTGCAGAGGACACAGCAGTTGCAGAGAGAGCGGAGCCTCTCTGTGTAACAGCAACGCCCCCAGTGCACTTAGAGGCTCATTTGCATATATTAAAACGTAATTTTTCTCAGCAATGCGGACACATATAAACATGGGACCAACACAGATGTCGTCAGCTGCCAAGTGCACATGTAACAGGTCAGCCGGTGTCATAGGTACAAAACTGCTGACAGATGCCCTTTAAGATTAACATTTTAGAAGACACTGAATATCCCAACAGGAAGTTCTAACTACAATAAATTATCATCGACTATTCCGATTCCCTTTACAAACACTGGATTTGCACTGGCTACACATCGCAGCAGATCTGACGAGGTTATGGAGCCGACTGTTTCTATATAGTTTTGTGGGAAAAGATTTAAATATAATTTGTCACTTACAGATGTAAATCCATGCCCACTGTGTTTATGAGCCTGCCCATTTCCTTCTGCTCTATAACAATCTGCACAGACAGGGCGACGTGTTACACGGGATCGGTCGGCTTTAAAGGCACTGGAAAGCATACGGCACCAGTTAAAGGGACACTAAAGTTACAGTAAAAAAGGGATATTCGTCCATTCAGTAGGAAATAAAAATTTAAAAAAATCAGCATTTGCCTTATCCTCTTTTATTTCGTTGTGCCTCATACTGAAAATGTAAAATATGGGGAAATCTATAGGAATCTAAGGCTGCATCCAAATTACCATAACTGCTGGCAATTTGCAGCAATCCCAGTAAAGCAAGCGACACAAACGCTACATCTCAATATACTCTAAGGGGTAAAAAAAAATACCCCAGCTCTAAACAGTCTAGGAACATATGGGGGTTCTTAAAGGGGGGCGTGCAGGCATACTCTCCCGCCTGTTCTTACATAGGATGTGGAGGGATGAAAATGAATGCTGGGTGTGGCAGCGATCCAACTCCCAGTGAGTTGTGCAGGGGTGCCATGTTAATTAATGGGACCCGGTTGCATTACTCACTAGGTGTCGAACCAGCCCAGGTGGCCTCTTTCCATGCCATGAGTTATGTCTCTGTGGAAAGCTTCTCTCATGGCTACAGATCAGCTAAAGTCAACCTTTGGGCTTCATGCACACAGCGGACACAGAACCCTATGGTGTAGCGTTACAGTCCTGTAGGAACTTATTTTATTGCCATATGGGTCCTTATACAGCACCGTGTTCCAAAAACCCCATGCAATTAAACATGTCAAAAAAATAATAAATTCCCCCAAAAAGCGATATATGAAATCAGTAGTGTATGTGGGTACAGTTCTAGTCCATAAAGTTCTATGTATGATTCACAGCGATAGGGGTGGAGAAGGCTCCTAATTTATGATGAAGCCCAGGCCTCTTCATAAATTAGGTGCACTGCGGGCAGTCCATGCGCCTGGAGTAAAGACTACTCCGCATTTACGTCTGTTTCCAGGTGTAGAATATGTTAAATGTGTGGAGCCCAATGCTGCAGCCCCCATCGTGCCCCCCCCCCCCCCCCTTTGTCAAGTGGTAAGCACGGTGCAAAAACTCCCATGTGACAAAATATTGTCGCACAGGCATTTAAAAAGTGACAAAACTAAGTTTTGCTAATTATTTTTAATTTATTTTTTTACACCAAGAACTGGCGTAGCGTCCGTCGTGACTGACCCCCAATGTTTGTATCAGGAGCTTGCAGAATGTCTTGCAAACTGAAAAAACAGGTAAGTGCCTTCTGCTTTTTCACCCCTCGTGGGATATTTGGTTTAATGTCCCTTTAAGCAGTGCCAAGTGTGATACATTTTATAAGATCAAAAGTGTAAAAGCTGGTTAAAAATACGTAGACAAAAATAAGCATGAAAAACTAAAATCTCTCAAAAATGCCCATTACTTGTTAAAAACGATACTTTGACATGTGATACTAAGGTATGCTCATGGTCAGGGACAGAATATTTTCTGCGTTGATAGGTGACTGAAAACGACGGTCAAAGACCATCTGCATAGCTTCATATTTGGCTGTCAATTTGGTTTTAAAGGCAATGATGGTGATTTTCAGAAGGCAGAGCTGACGTAAGGGGACCATGAATGTGCATCTCCAGCAGGAGAAGTAGTTTACATTCAAGGACCCTGAAGACAGTGCCACCGCACCACCTTTTTTCAGACACGAAGGTGAGCAACAGGATCAATCAAGGCATTAGGCATTAGTCCATGAGATACTATGGCTTCTGACATGACACTCGTTACCTTGGCACAAATTAATAGTCTGATGATGCAGTTGTGATAACATACAGTACAAAAGCTTGGCAGCCAGGTATTCTAGGGATGGAAAGCTTCTGATGTCATGAGTTTTTGCTGTCCCAGAAGCTTATTAGCTCAGCAGGATGTGATGGGTCAACAGACTGAGTGCAATCATAGAAGTCCATAGACATCTTAGTACGGATCAGACTTCAGACTCTTGTAGAGGCAGCAGGTGAAGATCATTCCAAATACCTGAGGAGCAATTTCAAGACCCGAGAATTACTTATCTTCATATTAGTAATCCTATCATGCTAAAGCGCTCGAAGCAGACTGCAAAAAGATCTCCCTCTTCATCAACACCTCCACAGTCTCTCCTATGCCAATCTCCAATTCTTTTGCTTGGTCTGACTGTGTGCATGATAGCTGGACTAAATAGTATGAAGCTGCATTTACATGAGCCAATAATCGTCCAGATTATCGAGAACGACCGTTCCTGCGAAGGGTCGTTCCCGACATTCTGCCCAAAGTTCCTGCGAACGGTCGTTCCCGACAATCTGGAGGGGTTAATAATAAAAAAAAAATTTAACTCACCTTAATCCACTTGTTCGCGCAGCCCGCATCTCTTCTGTCTTTAACTGTGAGCAATAGGACCTTTGATGACGTCACTGCGTTCATCACATGATCAATCACCATGGTGATGGATCATGTGATGAGCGTAGTGACGTCAAAGGTCCTATTGCTCACAGTTAAAGACAGAAGAGATGCGGGCTGCGCGAACAAGTGGATTAAGGTGAGTTAAAAAAAATATATATATTCTTTTTTAACCCCTCCAGCCCTATTTTACTTTGCATTATGTATTCAGAATGCTATTATTTTCCCTTATAACCATGTTATAAAGGGGAAATAATAATGTTCGGGTCCCCATCCCGATCGTCTCCTAGCAACCGTGCGTGAAAATCGCACCACATCCGCACTTGCTTGCGGATGCTTGCGATTTTCACGCAACCCCATTCATTTCTATGGGGCCTGCGTTACGTGAAAAACGCACAATATAGAACATGCTGCGATTTTCACGCAACGCACAAGTGATGCGTGAAAATCACCGCTCGTGTGCACAGCCCCATAGAAATGAATGGGTCAGGATTCAGTGCAGGTGCAATGTGTTCAACTCACGCATCGCATCCGCGCGGAATACTCGCCCGTGTGAAAGGGGCCTAATTGTTCCCTATATGGAACGTAAACATTTGTGTGCAGGCGGCCTAATCCAGATATTCCTCCTGCTTGGTAACATGCTGCAGCTCCAGTGCTCAACAACTCTAAAGTGATATTGGGTTTATAAGATGGTTGTCAGAAAGACCTGCTGCCAGGACACTACACACCAGCAGGCAGGACCATTGTGGGAAATCAATAATATAGTTGGGTTGTCGTGTCCCCATCAGCTGGTGTCGGCTTTAAATTTGTCTTCAATATCACATTTTGCCTAGTATTTCAGAGCGTGTACACACATGCCATGGAAATATATTATAAAAGTCAGTTTTCCACCCTTAAGTATATAAGTTAAGTCACCTGTACAAAGCCAATCCCTAAGCCCACTGCTCCGATAATAAGCAGATGGGATCGGATGAAGGCTTCCAGTTTAGTGATGCAGCCGCCCTGTGAAGAAGAGGAAAGGGTCACATTTATCCATCCGTTTCCGTACACGCTGGAGGAGAGCAATTTTTACCTTACCCTTATTATTTCACATTACTTTTAAGACCATGCTTCCTCACCTCGACTTTGTAGATGTTTGAGGGATGGTCTCGGATCCCGCACCTGGTGGTCACAGTCTTGCAGCAGCTGTCGGGAACCACGCGCCCCTCTGATTCTGCAGACCTTATCCAGGCACTTTCCCTCCAGTCCTGGGAATTATTACTGCCACAGCACTTAAACTGACCAAGAGAAAGCAAAATGGACAGTGTGAGATGTCGGACATAGAAAGGCATAAAACTGACTGAACTGGTATTCTGGAGTCAGGGCAGGAAACTGTAAGATTAGTAGAGGGCTGGAGACCACTTTAAGTGACACTCCAGTCCTGTGCGTCTAATACGTCGGCTCCTTTTACATGTACAGATCTGGCAGATTAGGCGGAGTTCACATCACCGTTTAGCTTCTGATCCGTCAGGAGAAAGAAAAAAAAAAAAAACGGATCTTAGACAGAAATGGCTGAAATGGATGACAACTGATGCAACAGGGTCCGTTTTTTTCGGGATCCTGTAAAGATACTGATCCTATGTTTTATTTTCTCTTCTTCTGACGGATCAGAACGGAAAGCTAAACTGTGGTGTGAACTCAGCCTTACAGTAGATGAGCACATGGGCAGACTGGGAACTTAAGGTGGTCCTGGGGAAAAACCAAAAAGGGGCCCCATGTTGTAGGCGGATCCAAACTGACCGAAGACAGGGCAAGAGAAGTAGGCGGGGCCTGCAAAAAGGCAGTGCAGCACAAAATACCGCCTCAGCGGAACCAAATGGCACAGTGCAGCACAATCCTGCCACCTTCACCACGATATCCATCACTGTCCCAAGGACAGGAGGGCAGTCATGGGCGTTGGCGAGATGCATTAGTATCGGATGCTCCTAGCAGAATAATTATAAAGACAGCAGTAAAATAAGAAAGGTCATACTCTGATTTTCCAGGGGGTGAGCATAAGACCATTTTTTATTTTTTTTTAAGCAACTGTAGGGCTTCTCAGAGCATTTCAATGATCTCAGACAGACCCTTTAAGTAGATGACACCTCTCCCTTTTTTAAAGAGCCATGCACCTCTGTGAGCAGCACATTCTCAGAACAGAGTTTCAATAGCTGGACAAAAACTAAATAAATGCTTCCATTCGCTGACCACAAGCAGAGCTCTTGAAATGGCGCACAGTTAAAATACAAAGTTCCATCATTTTTCATTTAGGGATTTTCTTCAGATTGAAATGATATCTGTGGAAAGCACAAGAGATCCCCCCACCTCCTGCTGCAGCTTGTCCACTGCACTGGTGACTCTGTCCTCTCCTGGCTGCTTGTACTTCATGGTCATAGTGTTCTTCAGGCTTTGCTTCAGTTCATCATTCAGCTGCAGAGACAAGAGGACAGGGTTTAGAATCACAGAGAATACGTCCGGATCTGACAACCATTCAGTCTGTGGTTTATCTACAGAAATGGTCAGCTCATATACACATTTATGGGGCGTGGAGGCACTAAGAGGAGAACTTCTATCCATGTTCTCATCACATGCAAGCATCCCATACTAAATGCAGCGAGGACATTCTCCGTCTACAGAAGGGTGCAGACTAGTGTTGAGCGAACTTCTGTTTTAAGTTCGGCTTCCGGTTAGCGGAGAATCCCGATATGGATTCCGAATTCCGTTGTGGTCCGTGGTAGCGGAATCAATAATGGCCGATTATTGATTCCGCTACCACGGACTACAACGGAATTCGGAATCCATATCGGGATTCTCCGCTAACCGGAAGCCGAACTTTAGACGCCGAACTTAAAACAGAAGTTCACTCAACACTAGTGCAGACATAATACATAGTATAATATAAATATAATTTTTTTAATAATGTATAAAATCATTTTTGTCTCTTTACTGACTAATACTGTAATAAATAAATAAATAAAATAAAAAAACAGAACATGGGAAAATCTTTGTGTCTATGGCAAGCTATATCATTCTAGGAAGGGCATTATGGCCCATCCAATTTTATTAACATTTATCATAGATTTGAACCATTTTTCTGCATGGCCCATATTCTTATCATTGACTAGTATTTTATCTGCAGGCCAGATAACGGTATACTACGTGATGGGACAGAAGGCGACACTTCGACTAGTGCAAACCAAGGCAGGCGGGCACCGAAATCAATTAACCAATCAGATCACTGCATTCTTTACTCAAAGGGCCCGACAATGAGACGGGAATCTGGTTATCTGCCTTAGTACCCGTCGGGGGCAGGTCACACTGGATGGACAACACATGTTGCAGCTGCAGCGACGCCGCCCCGGACTGAAGCGTTCTCAGACAAGACAGGGGCTGCGGCCATGGAGGGCAGTACGTTTGTTACCTGTGAGCAGAACGGCGTGCACTGCGGCATGGAGAGAGAGACAGGGACAGAGCAAGAGTTACACACAGGTATATACAGTGAGCACACAGGCAGCATGCGGGGGGGGGGGAGCACACACTATGTAGAGAGGAAGATTTACATTTTCTTTCAGAGTGTAACTTATGGCACCTGAAAACCTCACCTTTCAGTAGCCTTTCATTTTAGGCCATATTTTCGGTCCACATCCAATCAGAATTTTTCACGGATTGAATGCAGACCCTTTCATTTCAACGAGGGCACAAAAAAATGCGGACAGCACACACCATGTCCTGTCTGCATCCGTATGTCTGTTTTGCAAAGATATTCTTGTCCGTTTTGCAGACAACGATGAGACATTTCTATAGGACTAAAAATAAAAATGGCGGCATGCACACAGCCGGGAACCATGTTTTGTGGACCTCAAAACACTTATGGCCATGTGCCTGAAGCCTTAGGCCGAGTTCACACGAACGTGTGTGACCCGTGCACGATCGCCGGCCGTAGGTCAGCCGCATCGGATCGCGGACCCATTCACTTTAATGGGTCCGCGATCCGCTCGTTCCGCAAAAAGATAGAACATGTTCTATCTTTTTGCGGAACGGAAGTACGGGACGTAACCCCACGGAAGCACTCCGTAGTGCTTCCGAGGGGTCCCGTCCCGTGCGGCCATTCCGCGATTGCGGACCCATTGAAGTGAATGGGTCCGCATCCGTGATGCGGAATGCACACGAAACTTTGGCCGTTTATTGCGGCTCGCAATTTGCGGGCCACAATACGGCCACGGATCACACACTTGGCCTTAGGCTGGGGATACAATTGGTCATGGCAGGGTAATTTCATACAATTCTGCAGTATGACCTGTCATAACGCTCTGCAGATATGGGTCTTCAGACCTTCAGACGTTTTCAGGCACTGACAACGACCGACACCTCACAACTTATATGTCATTTGCATGCAGAGCAGGAAAAGGACTTAAAGGGGTTTTACCATCACACACAATGCGGTCATATCGCTAGAATCTGATATCTGATATGAGAATGGAGCGGCAAAATGAACGGAGGGGGCACTGCGCATGCACAGCCACCCTCCATTCATTACTATGGGGCTGCCGAAAATAGCCAAGCGCTGGCTCAGCTATTTCAGTCTGCCCTATAGAAATGAATGGGAGCAGCGGCCACACGTGCAGGGTGCGCTCCCATTCACTTCTATGGGAGCAGCGCTTGGTGGTGGATGGACCCCAGGAAATCCAGGGTCCTCCAGCCACAGTTCTCCCCGCTCCATTCTCGTTGTAGGTGCAGGTCCCAGAGGTGGGACCCGCACCTATCAGACAATGGGGGCATATCCTAGCAATATGTCCCATTGTATGTGATGGGAATACCCCTTTAAAGTAGCACACCCACAGAAATTCTCATTCTCTGACCGGTTAGAAAAAGGTCATGATCTAAACTGTAGTGAAGGTAATCTTACCAGTGACTGTATTAGTGAGTTATAACCTCCCTTCTGATCCTCAGCTGTGTCATGTGACCAGCACTTTGATTTCAAACTGACACAGGACAGGAAGTTAGTTACTTCTCTATTCATTCCTATGAGACTGACATTGAGGCTCCCATAGGAATATATAGATAAACTGACTTCCTGTCCACACAAGAAGCTGTGTTATTTGGAAAGTCAGAGTTGGTCTCATGACACAGCTGAGGATCAGAAGGGAGGTTATAACTTACAAATACAGTCACTGGTAAGAAGATTACTTTCACTACAGATACATCATGTATCTTTCTAACAGGTCATAGAATAAACATTTTTTGTAGGAGTGCTTCTTAAAAGTGACCCTCCCAGTTCACCCTCAGTATACCTCCGACAGCCCCTTGATCAGCTCTCCATTTCTGCTGAGCCTGTGATAGACTTGTGTTTTTACACAGCAGCCAATCAGAGGAAGCAGAGCTGCAGAGGCAGTGAGAAAGCAGCAGCCTCAACCAATGATGAGATAGGGGTGTGTCTCAGACTACCTCAGACCCACAGTAAACACTGTAGCTTAACTGTATTCACCGATCACAGCTTGATCCTAATGGAAAAGAGCCAAAAGCAGCCAAGGTACAAGCTTGGTGGAAAATAAACATCAGGCAATCATTCCATGTAGGCGCTGAATGACACACCATTAGTGAACTCATGAGGGGACAGTTGCTTTAAAGTCCATATCTCCACACCAGAGTCAACCATAGCAAACATCCACAAATAATGGAAAAGAGGATATCCTGCCATGACCAATGCTTTTACAGTCGCCTATTCCCCACATATCAACATTTCTGCTGTATCATAACCAGCAGGCAAAGGGAGGTAGGGGTGACCAATTGGGAAAATGTCTGGGTGCTAAATTTTGTAGGGGCATCAATGAGAAGCTGGCAGAGCCCAAAAGACAAGCATTCCTGAAGGAGCAACCAGAAATGAATCCTTACACATGCCCACAATATCATACACTGCAGTCACCCTGTGCCCGTGCCAAGGCTACTGCCAGGAAGTGACGGCACCATGTCACCCCTCATCATTTGCTTCTGTTAATTTCTCTAAGTCAATTAATAAAATCCATTTCAAAGTGCACGCTGTTCTATTATACAATGATTACCGCACATTAAGTCCACAATTTTTATTACTTACAAAAAAAAAAAGAAAAGAGAAAAACACTATTTCCCTTTAACCCAGCTCCACAAACACAAGCATAAAGGGGGTCATTTACTAAACGTGACTCGCCACTTTTTGGGTGAAAAAAAAAAAAAAAAAAAAAAAAGTCTTTTTTTCACACCTGCGTTCTTTTCTTCCGGCATAGAGTTCCGTCGTCGGGGCTCTATGCCGGAAGAATCCTGATCAGTTTTATCCTAATGCATTCTGAATGGAGAGAAATCCGTTCAGGATGCATCAGGATGTCTACAGTTCCGGAACGGAACGTTTTTTGGCCGGAGAAAATACCGCAGCATGCTGCGCTTTTTGCTCCGGCCAAAAATCCGGAACACTTGCCGCAAGGCCGGATCCGGAATTAATGCCATTGGAAGGCATTGATCCGGATCCGGCCTTAAGCTAAACGTCGTTTCGGCGCATTGCCGGAGCCGACATTTAGCTTTTTCTGAATGGTTACCATGGCTGCCAGGACGCTAAAGTCCTGGCAGCCATGGTAAGTGTAGCGGGGAGCGGGGGAGCAGTGTACTTACCATCCGTGCGGCTCCCGGGGCGCTCCAGAGTGACGTCAGGGCGCCCCACGCGCATGGATCATGTGATCGCATGGATCACGTCATCCATGCGCATGGGGCGCTCTGACGTCATTCTGGAGCGCCCCGGGAGCCGCACGGACTGTAAGTATACCGCTCCCCTGCTCCCCGCTCCTACTATGGCAACCAGGACTTTAATAGCGTCCTGGGTGCCATAGTAACACTGAAAGCATTTGGAAGACTGTTCCGTCTTCAAATGCTTTCAGTACACTTGCGTTTTTCCGGATCCGGCGGGCACCTCCGGCAACGGAAGTGCATGCCGGATCCCAACAACGCAAGTGTGAAAGAGGCCTTAAACCCTCACTTTGTAACTTTAATGTCCATGCAACAATATTTAGTCACATGGGTGTTTCTGCACAGCGGAGGAAATCTAAGACCGGCATAAAAAGCCTACCGGAGATCTCTGGATCCAGCACTGCCGGATTTTACCAGAATAGCTGCTGGCCCCCACTGACTATAACAGGGTCCGGCCGCTACCCATCAGATATGCTGGGATTCGGACAGACAAAAACCACTGAGTGCAGCCTGCCAGCACCGTGAAAGAGGCCCTAGTAAATGACCCCCAAGGTGCCTCCAATTGAGAATTGAGTGACCACGTTAATCAGTATAATTAAAGTGTGATCCGTGAAAGCTGTGATCCCCCCCCCCCTACCCCATCTATCACATTCATAACAGCTCGTCTCCTCTACCGACATCTGTTTTAGTTAAAATTTGTATCACCCATGAAGTAGTAACTGTGCAGCATCTTATTTTTAGGACTCTGCATCGTGTTGTTCCTCAGTTATTCCTCCCAGAAGTGTATTAAAAAAAATAGGCAACTTGGTGTTACCTTGTTTCTTAGTGTCAGGACTGTGTAGGAACACATCTGTGTGACGTCAGCGCTGCCTGGACAATGACAGACCGTAGGGGCACACCTCCTACTGTTAACAGTTGTCAATTTATTCATACATTTCTAGGAGGAATACCAGGAGGAACGATGCAAAGTTCTAAGAAAATATGTTCCAAAAACTCTTTTCAATGCAATGATATATTAAACAGATATGTCAGACGTGGCAACAGGTCCTCATTGAACGGTCTTCGGACACCACACTCGGCCAGCAGTATTGTACATGTGGAGTATGTTACGGTCATGAATTGCAGCCACTGGTCACACAAACTACTACAGTCTTCCCAAATCTCGGGCAATGCAATGCATATTTTTTTTAACCTAATTCTCTGACCTTTGCCTCTCGCCACCCCCACGTTACCAAGGTCTGTATGGGGCGTCTCTTTATGAGCCGTGGGTACATTCGGTTACATATCTGTCCATGACAGCCATCTCCTAATCCCTGGCAGGTGTGGGAGGTGTGCAGTCTGCAGTCAGGGGAGCCTGTCACAAGCCGTGTAATTACGGATTTTCCATGCATGAGCGTGCCGCCACATGTGCCCACTTACTTAATCAAATAAAACCCCCACTGCCCCGAGGCCGTCTAGAACAGTGACTCCAACCAGTAATTACCTTCAAGAGCTAAAAGCTTACAGAATAGGCAGGAGTCGTTCAGATAAATGGGCGCATCAAGTACAGTACACAGACGCCGCGCCGAAGTCCTCCCTTTTTATAGAAGTCGCATTTAATGTGGAAATAACATGGTGGTAAAAGCATATTTCAAAGCCACGTTACTATAGGATATCTTCTTACTGAACATTAAAGGGGTATTCCGGCAATCTCAGAGATGAATGGAGCGGTAGTGCTCATGCTCGACCTGTTGCTCTATTCATTTTGGGGGCCTTGCAGGGTACGTGGCCCATCTTCTAGTGATCGATGGGGGCCCCCTGCAGTAGGAGCCCAACCTATCCAATACAGTGGTCCCTCAAGATACAATATTAATTGGTTCCAGAATGGCCATTGTATGTTAAAACCATTGTAACTTGAGTAATTGGTTCCAAATCCCCAAAATGTCATCCAAGATCAGAGAAAATTAAGGTTTACGAAAAATAGGCAGATAACTAAGGATACTTTCACACTTGCGTTAGAGGAATCCGGCCAGCAGTCCCGTTGCCGGAACTGGCTGCCGGATCCGGAAATCCGTGTGCAAACTGATACCATTTGCTTCCAGATCCGGATCCGTTTGACAAATGCATTGAAATACCAGATCCTCTTCTCCGGTGTCATCCGGAAAAACTGATCCGGTATTACATTTTTTAACATTTTTAAGGATCTGTGCATACACAGTCCGGAAAACCAGATCCGTTTTTCCAGAACACTTGGTACCGGATCCAGCATTAATACATTTCAATGGAAAATAATGCCGGGCATTTCCGGCAAGTGTTCCGGAATTTTGGAATGCAGTATTTTCTCCGGACAAATAATAAGAGGGACCGAACTGAAGACATCCTGAACGGATTACTCTCCATTCAGAATGCATGGGGATAAAACTGATCAGTAATTTTCTGGTATAGAGCCCCTAGGACGGAACCGAATACCGGAAAAGAAAAACGCTAGTGTGAAAGTACCCTAAGACAGATGAGACAAGTCCTTACATAAACTAGCAACTACTACAGCAATTTTACCAGAGAAGTGGCCTTGATTGGTTGGATCCGAGTCTGAGACTCAACATACAAAGGGTCGGAGAAGACCATTGTATGTTGAAAATATTGTATCCTGAGGCCATTGTATCTTGAGGGATCACTGTAGTTATCCCAAATCCTGTGGATAGGAGACATCAAATGACAGGAATGCCCCTTTAAAGTACCTCCTAGAACGCGTACAAATCTATGTATCTTCTGGGAAAGCTGCATAAATGGTAAAAAGGAAATAAATAATAAAATAAATTTTATAAAGAATTGTTTCCCATTTCCCCATCAGAGGGCGCTGTGTCGGCTTTTACTAATATTTGAAAACGTGTTCCCTCAGGAAAGTTCAGGACTTGTTTCACTTGTGGCTGATAAAATCTTGGATTGCATTTTTGAGGAGTATTTTTAGCCAAAGAGAAGCATGAAAGTCAAAGTAAGGCCTCATGCACACAACCGTATGCATTTTGCAGTCCGCAAAAAACGGATGACATCCGTGTGCATTCCGTATTTTGCGGAACGGAACAGCTGGCCCCTAATAGAACAGTCCTATCCTTGTCCGTAATGCGGACAATGTTCAATTCTTTTGCGGAACGGAAATACGGAAACTGAATGCACACGGAGTAACTTTTTTTTGCGGACCCATTGAAATGAATGGTTCCGCATACAGTCCACAAAGAAAACGGAATGGAAAATACGGTCGTGTGAATGAGCTCTAATTTGAAAAAATAATACGGAGGCTTACATAACGTTAAGTGCTAGTTCACATCTGCGTTGGAGGCTTAGTTCGGGGTCTCTATCACACATTCTATCAAAAATACTGTGCTATAAAAAAAGACAAGATCTAAACGGAAACTGAACGGATCCCGTTATAGTTAAAGGGGTATTCCGGTAAAGTAACCTAATTTTTGAAAAACTGCATTAGGGCTGCAAGCTGTGACCCAACCAGAACCCATACATATAACCAGAGTTTCACTTTACCTTGCAGTCCATTTGTCCAGCTCCTGTGTGAGTCTGCAGCACACAGAGTATCATGGCGCCTGATCTTCCCTCACTCAACTACAAAGACTACAATCCCCACAATCCCTAGCTTTCCTGCTGTGAGTGTTGCTGTTTACTGATTGGCTGCCTGATATACAGTCCGGCCACGCCCCCTCTACTCAGTAATCAGCAGCACACTAACAGCTAGAGAATTGATAGCGACACACTGAGCATGCTCGACCTACCAAAGGCTCAGAAATCCAGGTCAATGCCATGGTAATTTATGAGGAAACAGTGGGCAGCAGAGGAAGAAAACTACTTTCGTAACTACTGAACGGTAAATATGTGAAATTTACATTATATTAGGCAATTATTGATGATAAATTAGTCTAAAACCTAAGTTATATTTATGGTAACCGGAATACCCCTTTAACTGAGTTTGTTCAGCTCCATTCGGGTTATTATGTGCGCGATCCAGAACTTCCATTTTTGTTGTTCTGCTCATCGGAGCAGAACAGAAATAAATAGCGGTAGTGTGAACATGGCTTAAGAGGTGGGTATTTATGCAGGGGAACCATTACTGGCCTAAATAACATTTCTCCCCTACCTTCAGCCCCTCCAACATATAGAAGCCCCGTTCTCCTCTCCTCCATGTGCTCAGTAACTATTCCAGCGCTTAGTGCTGACAGTGGGTACCATGTCTCTGGGTACCTACTGTCAGCGCTGAGCACCAGAAGTCCGGTAACTAAAAGGGCAGAGACAGTGGGTACCATGTCTCTGGGTACCTACCGTCAGCGCTGAGCACCAGAAGTCCGGTAACTAAAAGGGCAGAGACCGTGGGTACCATATCTCTGGGTACCTACTGCCAGCGCTGAGCACCAGAAGTCCGGTAACTAAAAGGGCAGAGACCGTGGGTAGACAGGGACATGGTGCACACGGTCGGGTCCATCATCTCTCCGCTGTGCTCAGTAAGGGCTTGTTCACATCTCCACTTCGAAGATCTGTCTTCCGGACCAAGTGCAAATGCTGGATGTCAGGTGGACAAAAAAACTGTTCCATGCGACAGTTTCTTGTCCTGTCGAAACCTGACAATTATGCCAGAAATCGCCCCAAATCACCACCTGAGCTCAATGCAGTCAATGGGGATCCGGCCATGAAGTGAAGGATACGGTAATGCCCAATCCATGACCAGACCAACCTGCTGGATCTCAGAATGGAGATGTGAACGAGGCCTAACTGAGAAGCACAGATAATTAAGATAAGTGAGCAGATAGGAAGGCGAGGGGGCACATAAATGACATATTGAGTGGCATGGTTTTGGGTAGCGAGCTAAGAGGCGGACGCCGGCTTATGTACAGTAAATAACTAAAGAGGATATCTGCTGATGGGAATCCCCTTCCCATGCAAACGTGATATGACTGGGATACAGAACTACTGCTGGCAATGTCCAGCATTACACAGCGCCCACTGATATTAATGCACAGATGACACTTATCCTTAAAAACCGGACACTTTTGCAGTGGCGCACTGTCCTAATGGAGGTAATCAGTGGATCTCTCTCCATTACCTCCGTATGCCCTAATAGGTTTTTAATCAGCAGGAAAGCACTTCAATTAAAACAAAAAAAAAAACACACAAGACATTGGGTTATTACAAGGGTGCACTTACCTGCTGGTAGTATATATAGGCCAAGATACCTGCCAGAATCTCCAAGATGAAGATGCAGAGTAACAGGATAAAATACTAGAAAGAAGAAGAAGAAGAAGAAGAATACATATATATTAATACTAGATCTTATAGTGGTTTAGATCCTGGCCTATAGTGCTGGATAATGTATAACTACAGGCTCAACACCTACAGAAAAAAAAACAAACAAAAAAAACAAAAACAAAAACACACAATATACAAAACCGTCACAAATCAGTCCAAGTTCATATATAAAAATGGTCACTGACACAATGCTAGTGTGCAGATCTGCTCAGAATGTGGTAGTCGGAGGTCTTTGTTACAGGAGAACTGAGAAATCCTAAAGACAGCCTGTAGACTTAAAAGGGGTTCTCCGAGACCACATGGCCAGACATATGCAGGGGTCTACAGGCACATCACCGCTGACAAACAGCCTCAGCAGTAATGTGTGCGGACACCTGCTTCTATATATAATATATATATATATATATATATATATATATATATATATATATATATATATATATATATATATATATATATATATATATATATAATATGTTGCACCATCGCTGGCCATATGAAAATGGATTCCCAGTGTTGGAGAACCCTTTAAGGTGACCTTATTTACCTAATTTACACCAGACATGGCTGCCCTGAAACAAGCCAGTGATAAGGTAGCAGCACATGAGGCACACCGAGTATTGCCTCCTTCACGTTTCCATGTCAGCATCGCGTCCGCATATCATCTGTGAAGATGTCCGTGTGTCATCTGTAATTCACGGACATTGCTCAGCTGAAAATTAATTTCCAAAGAATCTCCTAGAAGTCTTCAGTGAAAAACGAACGCAACACGGATGCCGATTTTCACGGACCCATAGACTTCAATGGGCGTGCTTGGTCCGCATCATGGATCAAAGTAGTGCAGGTCGCCGTGATTTCTTTTTTTACTGACCCACGGTCAGTAAAAAAATACGACATCTGAACAGACACATTTAAATCAATGGGTACATGTGCCGTCCCCATAAAATGCGGACAGTACACGTTAGTGAAAAACAGAAACGTGGACAAGGCCTCACAGTAAGGAGGACGCAGTGACACACATGGCGGAGGTCTGGACGCTGCATGCTCTTTCCAAAATATAGTAAAGAATGCTGGGGAGTAAAATGGAATGCGGATCCACATTTTGCTCATTACTACCACTAGGTGGCAGTGCAGCGAGCTAGCACATGAAGGAGTGACTCATCGCTGTGCAGGGGGAGGAGAGCGCGGAGGCAGACGCACACTGCTAACATTCCTGGCATTACACTGGCATGACACAAACCTGATCCGGACACAGACTGGCTGTGCAAACACACGCACACTTCTATACACCTTAACGAATGCTGCCGCTGATCCACACCAATACTCTACAGCAGGGGTCAGCAACCCCCTGGCCCGCCAGGGAGTGTGAAATTACATCTCCCATCATGCACACTTGCTTGCCTGTTCTCTGAACTCCCACAGAATGGAAAGGAGCATGCTGGGAGTTGTAGTTTCACAACAACTGGCGTGTACGCCACCCTAGATAATACAATACATGCACTGATTTGGGGCTAAAGAGGGGATAATGATAATAGTTTCATGTGCAGTCATACAGTATAGTCTCATCATATAGGTCGGACATGTATACGCTATACATACAGAGGGGGAATTTCTTAATTAGCTCCAACAGTAATATGAAAATACCGAGATAAGATAAAATTCAGTACAGTTTTCCTTCCAACCACAGACTGATTCACCACAACATGAAATATGCAGCCTGCTGACAAATGCTTAGGACAGTCATCGTCTATGAGCGAAAGTCAACCCTGCAGCTAAACCGGAAGTGTCTAGATCTAAGAAAACAAGTTACGGAGTTGCCTTTTAAGTAATACCCTATCCTTAAAAAGAAGATGCCATCATAAAAAAAATGCAGTGTAATCTGCAGGCAGCAAAATACAGATGTGGGGGAGCTGAAAAGATGGATATATACCATATTTTTCGCTCTATAAGATGCTTCTGATAAGACGCACCTAGATTTTAGAGGAGGAAAATAAGAAAAAATATATATAAATATCGTCCTCAGAACAGACCCCCATCAGAGATAAAATAAATACATTAAAGGGGTTCTTCGAGAATTAAGAAAATTAAAAACAACGTTTTGTCTGGGGAGCAATTATTAGCAGAAATAAAATGGCCGCCGTTCTATTAGTTCACACAAAACCTGTCCTAAATCACACAGGATGACAAGTTACTTCACAACACTGAAGTAAAGAGCTGCCTCATCCTCCTCTCTGCTTGTCAGGGATTATGATCCTGAATACAGATGATTAGATCTTCAGCTGAATCTCTGTAAGAATGGAGTTCATGATGAGACATGAAGTACAGAGGAGGGTGGGAATGTGGTAATGAGCAGCAGCAAGTTGTAAGCAGTCTCCATTACCACAGTCTGTCCTGTCTGTCCTCTCTGTACTTCTCATCGCCTCATAGACTACATTCCTACAGATTCAGCTAAAGATCTTATCAGTTGTATTTAAGATCATAATCCCTGAAAAGCAGAGCAGAGAGGAGGATGAGGCAGCTCTTTACCTCAGTTTTGTGAAGTAACTTGTCCTGCTGTGTTATTAGGACAGGTTTTGTGTCTGGTAATAGGACGGCGGCCATTTTATTTCCCATGATGATTGCTCCCTAGAAAAAATTAGCCATTATAACTAATGAAAGGTATTTGTCAATCTATAATAAAATAATATTTAAGTATTTTCCTTTTCTTAATTCCCGGAGAACCCCTTTCTCTTCCCTCTCTTGCTACGGACAGTGCCACTAATCTGCAGGTCCAGCGGTCTCTCCTGCAGTCACCGCTCCCTGGGCCACGCTGCACTGGGATTTGACTGTGTACAACGTCAGGTCATTGTGCGTGCACTACGTCATGATGCTGTACAGTCAGGACATTGCGGCGCTCTGAGGAAGACCAGGGAGTGGTGAGCACAGCCAGCGCTAGAAGAGCTTCTCTCACTGCTCCCTGCACCTCCTGTATACTAGGGCGCCTTCATAATGAAAGAGCTCACGATTATCTGCCCTATAAGAAGCACTGCCACTTTTGGAGGGGGGGGGGGGGGGGGGGGGGGGGGGACTGTCTTATAATGCAGACAATAGTCGTTTTTTTGGGAAATGTATTTTAAATCATTTATATCAGTTTTTTTTTTTACTAAGCTTAGGAGAGATTTAAAGAGGACCTGTCACCTCTCCTGATGTCTGATTTAGTAAATAATTGTATTCCACATGAAATGACAAGTGTGGAGCATTTATCCTTATGACTCCTCTATTATTCCTGCTATAAGTTTATGAATAAAGGGCCAATTGGGTTTTACCAGTTGGGGGTGGTGTCTCTGCATAGTCTGGCTGTGCAGGGACACCCCCCCCAAACGCTAACACTCAGCTGGACCTTTATTCATAAACTCCTAATAGGAATAACAGAGGAATGGCACAACATATACAGTCATGTGAAAAAATTAGGACACCCTTTGAAAGCATGTGGTTTTTTGTAACATTTTTAATAAATGGTTATTTCATCTCCGTTTCAACAATACAGAGAGATTAAAGTAATCCAACTAAACAAAGAAAACTGAAGAAAAGTCTTTTCAAGATCTTCTGTAAATGTCATTCTACAAAAATGCCTATTCTAACTGAGGAAAAAGATAGGACACCCTCACATGTATTCCCTCTTAAATTGGCTCAGATCTCACACAGGTATATCACACCAGGTGCACATAATTAGTAGATCGTTACTCTGCATGTTGAATGAGGCTTGCCCTATTTAAACCTCAGACATTTAGTTTGGTGTGCTCCTGACTGTTGAAGTGAGAGTGAGCACCATGGTGAGAGCAAAAGAGCTGTCAGAGGACTTCAGAAAAAAGATTGTAGCAGCCTATGAGTCTGGGTAGGGATTTAAAAAGATCTCAAAAGATTTTGAAATCAGCCATTCCACTGTCCGGAAGATAGTCTACAAGTGGAGGGCTTTCAAAACAACTGCCAACATGCCCAGGACTGGTCGCCCCAGCAAGTTCACCCCAAGAGCAGACCGCAAGATGCTAAAAGAGGTATCCAAAAACCCTAAAGTGTCATCTCAAGAACTACAGCAGGCTCTGGCTACTGTTGATGTAGAAGTACATGCCTCTACAATCAGAAAGAGACTGTACAAGTTTAACTTGCATGGGAGGTGTGCAAGGAGGAAACCTTTGCTTTCCAAGAGAAACATCGAGGCCAGACTGACATTTGCCAGCGATAAAGTTGACAAAGACCAGGACTTCTGGAATAATGTTCTTTGGACAGATGAGTCCAAAATTGAATTATTTGGACACAACAGCAGAGGACATGTTTGGCGTAAACCAAACACAGCATTCCAAGAAAAGAACCTCATACCAACTGTGAAGCATGGAGGTGGAAGTGTCATGGTTTGGGGCTGCTTTGCTGCAGCAGGACCTGGTCAGCTCACCATCATAGAATCCACGATGAATTCTACTGTGTATCAGAAGGTGCTTGAAGAACATGTGAGACCATCAGTTAGAAAATTAAAGCTGAAGCGGAACTGGACCATGCAACATGACAATGACCCAAAACATACTAGTAAATCAACCAAAGATTGGCTGAAAAAGAAGAAATGGAGAGTCCTGGAATGGCCAAGTCAAAGTCCAGATTTGAATCCCATTGAGATGCTGTGGGGTGACTTGAAAAGGGCTGTACGTGCAAGAAACCCCTCAAACATCTCACAGCTGAAAAAGTTCTGCATTGAGGAGTGGGGTAAAATTTCCTCAGACCGATGTCGAAGACTGGTAGATGGCTACAAGAACCGTCTCACTGCAGTTATTTCAGCCAAAGGAGGTAACACTCGCTATTAGGGGCAAGGGTGTCCTATCTTTTTCCTCAGTTAGAATAGGCATTTTTGTAGAATGACATTTACAGAAGATCTTGAAAAGACTTTTCTTCAGTTTTCTTTGTTTAGTCGGATTACTTTAATCTCTCTGTATTGTTGAAACGGAGATGAAATAACCATTTATTAAAAATGTTACAAAAAACCACATGCTTTCAAAGGGTGTCCTAATTTTTTCACAAGACTGTAGTTATAAGAAAAGATGCTGCACAATTATTGTTATTGCGTAGGGAATTTCAGGATTTACTAAAACCGGCAGGAGAGGCGGAAGTTCCTCTTTAGAGACATTCAGACAGTGGATTGGTGGGGTGCAGGGGGTTGGACCCCCAACAATCTAATATTGATTGTGGACAAGTCATCAATTCTTCACTCCTGGAAAACCTCTTTAAATTATTAAAATACAGGTCATCTTCCCAGAAACTATACATCCATCTGCTCAGCTCCTCCTGCTCTATAACCCCCACACTTCAGCACCTCTTCATATAACTGCGCCCCATGCAGGTAGATCGGTTGGAGCTCGGTTAGGCTGCCCCACATGTATGTCTTCCTTCAGAACATGCCGAAAGATGGTGCTGCTTATGTTTCTTCCATCTCGGGGCAGATACTCCCATCCATGTGAGATCTGGTCAACCACCGAGATGATATTACGGACAGCCCACACAGGTGTATTATACAGTATATCCCTCTTTGTCGGGTGGAACTAAATCTCAAAAACTTAAAAGGGTTTTTCCAAGACTTTAATACTGATGACATATCCTCAGGATAGGTCATCAGTATCTGATCGGTGGGGGTCTGACACCTGGGAACCACGGCGATCAGCTGTTTGAGAAGCCACTAGTGCTCCTTTGAGTGCACATTACAATTATAATGGGTCCCGGGCATGCTGAGGTCCTTTTAAAAGATTAAAACACCCGGTATCGGGCAGGTGTGAGCACTCACCACTTTGAGGAGACCTTTTCTTTCCTTGAAGGTTGCACAGCATCCAAGGAAGCCAGTGACCATGACCACAGCGCCGGCAATGACGAGGATGTATGCAGTGGCGGCGAACATGCTGGACGGCAGGAGGCTGATGTAGTCACTTTTCTGGACCAATGTCCATACTCCTACGGCCATGACGGCAAGGCCTGCCAGCTGGAGAGAAAAAGATAAAAATTGAGACCTTGAGAAGCAGATAATGATGGAAACTTACTGTCAGGCTAAGTTCACACTTCAAGGATTCAACACAGATTTCATTGCAGCAGATTCTGAATCCAATTCTGCACTCAATCCACTTCCCGTGCAAGTGTACAGAGTTTCTGCAATCCGTAAGTATGCAAGTGTAATGGGCGTGGATCAACTGAACAATGGCGCTAATCCTAGTGTGGATCCGCAGCACATCCATGGCAGAAATCACAAATGTCCGCCATGGAATTCTGCCGTGTATCCTCTAGTAAAATAGACATTGGGTTTGCCATAGTCAAATCCCCGATGTGTGAATTTAGCCATAGCGAATTAACCCCTTAGTAATCACTAATACCGAGTTCACTAAGGGGCCTTAGGCCCTTTTACAGCGGCTCAGTCTAAGAGCTGCATGGGTCTCCCATGACAGCCCAGCTTCTGCTCTAACAGCACTGACCAGTAGGAGCGCCAGTCGTGCTGTTTAACCCCTTACATGGCGTGGTATGTAAGCGGTTACAGAGGTAGCAGACTCCCTTGTGGAACTATTAAATGGTTAAAAAGAATGTAAAAAATAAATAAATTCAAAGTTAAAAAAATTATAATAATTAAAATTGCATTGAAAAAAAAAAAATTGCGAAATTAAATTCTCGTCCACATACTTGGGATTGTCAACCCGTACTACAAAATTATTATGTAATTTATCCCGTACGGTGAAGGTCATAAAAAATAAAATTGCCAAAATTGATGCTTTTTGCTTATTTGCCACCGAAATAACGGAATAAAAAAAAAGTGTACCCCAAAGTACCACCAATGAAAACTACAAGTCATCACGCAAAACGCAAGCTCTCGCCCAGCTCCGCAAAAAGAATTTGTATTTGGTATCGTGGTAATCGCACTGTTATAAATTTTGCGGAATAACTAAAACTCAGAGGCAGTATTGCAGTCAATAAAACTGAGTTATGTATATCCCAAAACGACAAAATGGTAAAAACTACAACTTGTCCCACAAAAAAAAAAAAAAAAAAAAAAGAAAGAAGGTTATAGCTTTTGGAAGGTGACAATGAAAAGAAATTGCTTGCTTCATTGAGGCACAAAACAGGGAGGTTCTCTAGGCTTTTTCTATTGATGAGCTATCCTCAGGATAGGTAATCAATATCAGATCGGCAGATGTCCAACACCCACACCGATCAGTTGTATGAGGAGGCGGCACATGCAGTGTCTCCCTTCTCTCTTCCTGTCCGCACACTGCACGCACCGTCTCCCCGTACAGCCGATTGATATTGATGACCTATCCTTTGTCTATTGACTGCCTTCGTTTCAGATACTTTTCAGTACTGTCTAGAAAAGGGGGCGCCACTAAGTGGAGTCCTAAAACACTCTAAATTTATTAATGTTGTGTTCCGTAATTTTGGCACAAAACACTGGCTTAAAGTAAACCAACCAAGAGGTGGCATACATAAAAGTGTCTAACGTCAAGATACGCCAAATCTATCACACCGCGTGCTGCACTGTGATGACTTTGGCGCATCTTCTACCTTTCTTCTCTAGGTTTATGGCGTCTTTATTTTCCACCATTCCAGCGCCATATCTCCAGCCCCGCCAGACTGGAAGCGATGATGTTTTGCTCCTATTCACGTGACCGCTGCAGCCAATCACTGTAGGAGCGGCACCACAAACGTGCTAGTGTCTAATGCCGTCGGCAGGACAAGAGAACCGTGCAGTAAGTGAAGAGAACATACTGAACGTGGGGGCAAGACGTCACATATGAAGATATTGGAGCAATTTTTTTTTAAATCTGTTCTGTAGAAGCAATGATGTCATTGGGGGTGATGAATGTCGCCATATAGCTGATGCTTTAGCAATATGGTGGTAAGAAGTGCAGTCACTTACCCAGAAAAAGAAATTAAAAGTGAAGAGCAGGTACTTCAGACATATTGTCCCACAGGTCTCTTTCTTCTCATTGTACTCGCCCATGGTGACTCTGAAAGACAAATGACAATAAGAAATGCTGCAGCCTTGAAATTCCTTGATCGCTGTGCCCTTCACCATGCCCACACAAGCATTTCTGATTCTCTAAAGCCGGCCATACACTTCAGACATCTGTCCGCTGAACCACTGTCTGGCCAACAGCTCTCCAAAGCGCACCCCCCCCCCCCTATATATATATATATATATATATATATATATATATTATTTTTTTCCTCTCTATCTAATGTGCATGACCACTTCTCCTGACCCCGCTATACAGGGCCGAAGGTGGATGTGTTCTGAAAGGGGAGGGCTGCTGGTAGCGGGTGAACTCTTAGAACTAAAGCACTGGACAGGTTTAAAATCCATCTGCCCAGTCAGTCTCTCTCTGCCATAAACATTAGATGGTTGCATGGTCCCCCTGAAATCGGCAGGCTTGACTTACAATAAATGAGTACGGTTTAAGAGGGTTGGCCAGGTTCTTACAAGAGAAGGCCCATCTTCAGGAATTACACAGCGCCATCCATTGTGTAGGGGACAGAGCTGGTTACTGCAGTTATTCAGATCTCAGGTATACAGTACTAGGGCTCATGCACACGACCGTTGTTTGGGTCTGCATCAAAATGCGGCTCGGATGTGGACCGATTCACTGCAATGGGGCCGCAAAAGATGCAGACCGCACTCAGTGTGCTGTCCATGTCCATTACTCCGTTCTGTGGCCCTGCAAATAAATAGAACATGTCCTATTCTTGTCAGTTTTTCAGACAAGAATAGGCATTGCTATCATTCCGTTTTGCAAATGCAGCCAGCATCCGTGTTTTGCGGATCTGTAATTTGCAGACCGCAAAACACGGCACGGTTGTGTGCATGAGTAGGAGGGCTGGTCCGGAGACAATATCAGAAATTACAGTTATTATGATCCGGACAGGTCAGCGGCATGTACAGAGCTGTACATACTCATACATCACAGGGATTAACACATTTTTAAAGCATAACCACACACGTCTCCCCCCCCCCCCCCCCATGAATCACTGCGTCCCCGTGAGTCACCCCCAGCTGTCCTGATCCGCCTGCTACAATAAGGCATTGAGAACACAAGACGAGACAGCACGTGGCCGCCTCTCCCACAGAATAACGCACTTCTATTCCTAATCTAATTGTGATGCAGGAAAAACCCCAATGTAATAAAACAGAGGAAACAACGTTGGGTCACGAAGAATATTCTACAGTTTTAGAACCTGCACTTGGATTCTGAATACTTTTTAAAGGGCTTCTACCACCAGAAATACCGTTATGTAGCTGACTGACATTGGCGATGCGCTAATGTCAGCACTACATAACAGTACGTTTTTTACCTTTTCTCCCTGCAGCCGTTTTGGTAAAAAAAAAAAGCACTTTTATAATATGCTAATGAGCCTCTAGGTGCTACGTGGGCGTAAAATCAGCACCTAGAGGCTCCGTCCACTCACCCTTTATCCCGCCCAGGTCCCCTGTTCTGCCCGCCCAGCTTCTCTTGATTGATGCCACGGTCCACCGCATCATTGACGAAATCCCGCGCCTGAGCCGTTCACTTCTGTCTTCGGCGCAGTGAGTGAATGATGCGCTCCTGGTGCCGGATTCCTCACTGCGCCTGCGCCGACTACGTCACAGTGAGGAAGCCGGCATCAGGAGAGCGGCCTTCACTCACTGCGCCGAAGACAGAAGTGAACGGCTCAGGCGCGGGATTTCGTCAACAATGCGGTGGACCGTGGCATCAATCAAGAGGAGCGGGGCGGGCAGAACAGGGGACCTGGGCGGGATAAAGGGTGAGTGGACGGAGCCTCTAGGTGCTGATTTTACGCCCACATAGCACCTAGAGGCTCATTAGCATATTATAAAAGTGCTTTTTTTTTTTTTACCAAAACGGCTGCAGGGAGAAAAAGGTAAAATACATACTGTTATGTAGTGCTGACATTAGCGCATCGCTGTAGTGCTGACATTAGCGCATTAGCTACATCACAGTATTTCTGGTGGTAGAAGCCCTTTAAAGATTTAGTATAGCTGCAGAGTTCTTCAGTAAAATGTATCTGTATAGCGCCACCTGCTGTTAGTTCTTTTCTTTTTTTTTGTCCGTCTCACTGAGGTGGTCGCACGCGCTCAGTTTAAATCTTCCACAGCCACATGTTCTGTGAAGCTGTGACAGTTACAGGGAGAGAGCTGCGGCAGAAAGGACACTCCCTGAGCTCTCTGGATCCATGTGAGGTACAGGGCTGGTTCTAGCTTTGATAGGGAGAGATTGTCATGTATTATATGATGTCTGATGGGTAGAACATAATTACATCAAACTAAACCCCTGCCACGCTGCTGCTCATATTGCCAGTGATCCAATGCGAAGGCCACTGTCACTGCGGTGTCTTGCCTGGTCTACAAGCGGACTGCTCTGTATCCTTTACACAAGGCCTAGGGCAGTGATGGGGAACCTTCTAGAGACCGAGTGCCGAAACTGCAACCCAAAACCCACTTAATTTATCGCAACGTGCCAACACGGCAATTTACCCTGAATACTACAGTCCAGTATAGTACATCCTCCATGTACTTTATCCAGGGCTTTTTTCTGGCGGAACGCACCGAAACGGCGTTCCGCCACCTTTTGACATCGCAGCCTGCCATGCTCCAGCATCGCAGGCTGCGATGTATCAGCGGGGAGGGACTGGGAGGAGGAGCTGGGGGCCGGTCCGTTCACTGTGCTCCGGCCCCGCCGCTCCAGTACAGTTAAAAAAAATTGTAATTCAATTAATAATGATTCATGCTGCCCCCTCTGTAGTATAACATTCAATATATCCTACTCACAGTGCTACTGTTATATTGTAA
This sequence comes from Bufo bufo, assembly GCF_905171765.1. Classification (NCBI taxonomy): domain Eukaryota; kingdom Metazoa; phylum Chordata; class Amphibia; order Anura; family Bufonidae; genus Bufo; species Bufo bufo. Next base: position 45,191,687 of record NC_053398.1, read on the forward strand.
TGCAGGCCGGCCGGGCAGACGAGCGGCAGAGTGACTGACTGACGTCATGTGTCTGCCCGGCCTACTTTATGAATGAAGCAGGCGGCGCAGGCAGGTGACGTCAGTCAGTCACTCTGCCGCTCGTCTGCCCGGCACTGTGAGTAGGATATATTGAATGTTATACTACAGAGGGGGCAGCATGAATCATTATTAATTGAATTACACATTTTTTAACTGTACTGAAGCGGCAATGGGGGGGGGGGGGTCTGTGGATGGCACTGTTATGGGGTTGGGGGGGGGGGGGGTCTGTGGATGGCACTGTTATGGGGTTGGGGGGGGGGGGGGGGGGGGATCTGTGGATGCCATCCCCAGATCCTCCACCCCATAACAGTGCCATCCCCAGATCCTCCATTAACAGTGCCATCCCCAGATCCTCCATTAACAGTGCCATCCCCAGATCCCCCATTAACAGTGCCATCCCCATCTGGGGGGTTTCTTCGCTGGGCTGGACTTTTATAGCCCCCCCCCAAATTTTACTTGCATCCCTGTTCTCTAAAGGGGCGGTCCTAGGTGTGGGTAGGGGCGTGGCCAGGGGGGGGCAAGTTCCACCACCTTTTCTCTGAGAAAAAAAGCCCAGACTTTATCATTTAGCTATAATAACCTGCCTACTCACAATGCTCTGCCTGTGCTGCGCCCTGATGAATGGCAGGAAAAGTCTTCGTACATCATAGACTTTTTCCAGGGTGCGGGTGCCCACAGAGAGGGCTATGAGTGCCGTCTCTGGCACCCGTGCCATAGGTTCGCCACCGCTGGCCTAGGGTATCATTTTGCGGGTTGCACTGGGGAATCTGGCTCTACAATGGGTACATGCCGTCACATAATCCACGGTGCCCCCCTTCTCATTTCTGACATTCAATATCTCTCGGAGGAATAGTGCGTTCCTGGCGAGTGTGGACATTTCTGGAGAACAAAGCCTGTTGTCTCGCTCTTGTGTGCGGACACGGAAAAGGAGAGGCAACGTCAACACAGAGACCGGCATACAGACGGAGAATTGTGGAGGGTGCAACAATGCCACCCCTATTCAGTCCTGCCAGTTCAGAAAGTGGGAGAACAAACCTGGCATTGTGCTTACATACAATGAGGAAGGGGGAAGAAGAAAAAAATACTTACATAGATGTATCCATGAATCCTTCTAAATTATAATGTAAGGTGGCAATGTGCCGGGAATGTCCAGGGGATAGGCCCACCTGGGGCTCAGTTGTAGATGACTGATGCATAAGAAGCACATTTTGGGCATGATTCAATTGCATCTATTGTTGTCTATACATCAGCAAGTGCTAGAGGGAGAAGGGGAACAGTCCCTGGCTAATTGATCATCTTTACAGATCTGCACATGCCCGCAATGCAGGGTCAAACACAATCCACTGTTGCATCAGGACTAATTCTGTGACTGGTTTGCTATTGGTACGTGGGTGCCATGCTGTGTGACCTGTGGACAGAGAGAACTGGCTGATGGGACGGACATTTTCCTTTGTGTACAGGATATATTTGCTTGTGTCATAAAATAACTCGGTCATAAGGAAAGGACAAAAATAGGAACCTTAAAGCAGCACCTCGTGTGCTGGCAGTAGTAACAAAAAGCAGAAAATAGACCGGGGGCGAGCACACAGCCATGGCATATCTTCATGCAATCCTATCTTCTGGGGGCCAAATGTCAGATTCTGTACTTTCCAAAAAGCATTACCCTGGAAAAAATGGATTTTTGTACTTACCGTAAAATCCTTTTCTCGTTGGATGCATTGGGGGACACAGCACCATGGGTATATGCCCAGCTGCCACTAGGGAGCCTGCCACTAGAAAAGAAAAAAGCGTTGGCTCCACCTAGATAGGCTATACCCTCTGCTCAGACACTAAGCTAACCAGTTGGTCCGAAAGCAGTAGGAGCATCAAAATACCAGACGATGACCGCGGAGGAGGCGAGTCTAACAGGACAGAGCTAGGTAAATGGCCCTGAGTTCCAGGATATTTTCTCTGTAGGGATCTCTCCTACATCGACCACTGACCCTGGGCCGAGAGACCCGAAGACTTCTCCACACATTCCAGCCCGACGGGTTGGGGGATCACCTGCCAACGGAGGAGAAGGAAGGATCTACCGAAAGAGACGGTTAGCGGGTTCAGCCACCAGCACAAGTGCCGGCGGACCTGAGGGGACAAACGGATCGGGCGATTGAGGCCTGATGAGGACTTGTTCCACCTGGCAAAAAAGGGCTCGGGTGTGGAATTGGGCATAAGGAATTGCCTTGGACTAAATAATTGAGCGCCTTCAGATACAAAATGGGGGCGAAGAGCACCTTCCTTCTTGGGAACTGAAGAGGTTCAAGTAAAACCCCTGAAAACATTCTGGAGGTCAGAACAGGAACAATCACCCCGTGCACGTGAAGGGAATGAATGGCCTGAAAAAAAAAAAAAAAAAAACGGCGGGACCTGGGCGGCGATGACTGACCCGTGGGAAGGGCGGAGAATTGTATTTTGTACCCAGAGGAAACTACCACCAGAACCCAGGTGTCGTCCACGGTTGCGCTCCATTGATCCTGAAAAAGAGAGCAAACAACCCCCCACTCTAGGGGGCAGCTCGAGCGGGTGAAACCAGTCATGCAGAAAATGGCTTTGTAGACTGGGGTTTGTAAGGCTTAGGGCGGGCGTGCCAGGAGGGCTTGGCCTTGAAGAAAGGACGAGCAGTCTTTTTGTCCTGACGGGAGGAGGAGTCCCGAAAGGAGTGAAAATGCTGAGACCGCGATGAAGGCATAGGGCGGCGGGAACGGTTTTGGGGTAGGAGGGAACTTTTCCCACCCATGGCCTCAAAAATAAGCTCCTCCAAACGTTTCCCGAAAAGCCTACCACCCAGTAATGAGCGAGATAGGAGGGCCTTTTTGGAGGCGGCATCCGCAGCCCAGGCCTGAAGCCAAACCGCGAAGCGGATAGCCACCGAGTTAGTAGCTGCTCTACCAGAGCGGCGTGCCGATTCCAGGGAAGCATCACAAAGGTACCTGGAGGAGAAGATGACAGGCAAGGAGATGGAGCTCCCCCTGAGCAGAATCCGTGGGTAAGGACCGAACAAGCTGTTTGAACCAGACCATACAGGCCTTAGCCACCCAAGACACGGCAAAGGCAGGGCGGATAGCGGAACCTGCTGCAACGAATACAGACTTGGACAAGGAGTCTATCTTCTTGTCCAATGGATCAGAAAAGGACGCCACGTCGGCCAAAGAAAGGGTGGTGGCCTTAGCAAGTCGGGCCACTTGTGGATCTACCTGAGGAGGGACAGACCACATAGTAATGGACTCCTCGGAAAAGAGAAAGAGGGCGTCCAAACCCTTGGCGGGCTGAAGACGCCTATCCGGGTGACGCCACTCCTTGGCCAGGAGTGAGTCAGATCTGCATGGTTAGGGAAAACCAAAGCAGGGCGCCTGGAACGGCGGAATGATATGGATTCCTGAGCCGAGGAGGAGGGGGTCTTCCTGCACGTGGAGAGCGTCCCTAACTGCCCTGATGAGATCCTGCATGGCTGCAGGCAGGGCATTGCTCTGCTCTGATCCAGAATCAGAGTTAGAGTCGCCCCCGAGGCGGTGGAAGGTGCGGCAAAGGGGGATTCGTCACCAGCCTCGGACCTGTCCTGGGAATGACCCGAGGAGAAGAGGGACATGGTTGTGACAACCTGAGGTCTTTTGCGGGAACTGGTGTCAGAACATGAGCGTGCCCTGTCCGGAGGAGTCCCTGGGAGGAGCAGAGGCGGCTGCAATTTTGGCAGGCAAGCGGTCCAGTGACTCAACCATTGATTGGGAGAGTCGAGCCAGGTTTCCTATGGCTTGGGACAGGAAAGAAGCCCATTTATGAGGAACCGACACAGAAGGGGTGGTCAGGGCGTCCTGAGAGGGTCTGGGGGCAAGGCACTGCGCACAAACTAGGGGGGGCTGGTCTTCTCTGGAAGAGGACATGAGGGCTGAGTGAGAGCCTGAAAAAAAGGAAAGCAGCCAGACAGAGGCTGTCCTACCGGACCCCAGGTACGGTGTCCCTGAAGATGTGCTGCAGCAGTCGCAGGAGAGTGCCTGGAAAGTTGCAGGGGATTGGCGAGTGTCCCTCAGGAGTGCTGGCAAGATGGAGGTCCCAGAGGAAGAACTAGTCAGAAGAAGGCAATAGGATAGGAGGGAAAGGAGACCCCTCCCAGGAGCCGAGAGGAGCGGGGAGGGGCCAAGAAAAAAATCCCAGAAAGCGAGGGGAGGGGACGAGAAGGACGTGACCTAGGCTAGGTAAGTGTCGGGGCCTCGATTAATGGAGCGGCCGGGAGTACGCGCCCGCAGGTGGTGCAACTAAAGTGGATATCCACAATGGAGCCCCATCCTGCAGCAGGCAGAGACCTGCAGGAGAACAAAAAATAATAAAAATAAATTTTAAAAAAAAGCAGCAAGACCTGCAAAAAAAAAAAAAAAAAAAGGCAGCAGGTCATGTCTCCTACGGACACTAGACTAGAACTGGTTAGCTTAGTGTCTGAGCAGAGGGTATAGCCCATCTGGATGGAGCCAACACTTTTCTAGTGTCTGCCTCCTCTAGTGGCAGCTGGACATATACCCATGGTGCTGTGTCCCCCAATGCATCCAACGAGAAAAAAGGCCCAGACTTGATCTCTCAGATTTACTTCCTTATTTTTGGGAAAGCTGGGTGTCACATATGCGCCTCTTCAAAAAGTGTACCCAGTAAATTCAGAAATTCTGCATCAGATTAGTGAAAGGTTGGAAACTGGGCCCAGGAATAACATCTTGTCTCTATTCTAATAACCCAAGTAATGCAGGATAAGAGACGTGCTGTTATTAAAGGGGTCCTCTCACCACCGACAACCCTTTAACATAGAAGTCGCAATGACAATCAGCTCATCACAGAAGGTCTGGCTCCCAAAAACCCACCAGAAAATTGCTGATTCTGGCATGTGCCAAAATCTGCATTAATAAAATGCTGTGTGAACACGGCCTCATAGGGCAGACAGACAGGGACTGTCCTCATGTCACCGCACTTTTAATGCGTTTGGGAACAGTCCTTTGGTGTCAGATGTCGGAGACAGCAAGGATCAGGCATGTTGGAGCTGAACATGCTAGATCCGATAAGCTGCAGTTGGAAGCGATAGCCAGCTGCTTATCTCCATTACTAAATACATCTACGTATTTCTATCATTTCTGATTTGTGGCGTTTGGTTTCCCGTCTATTCTGACCCTGGATAAGACGGGTTCCTCTCTTCCACACATTTCGGCCCAGTCACCCGCCTGCAGATAATATCTAGGCTCCTGGCTGCTCTCCCAACACTCCGACACTTGAGAACCTAAGGCACGGCCCAGATTTATTACAGTAGTAGACACTGGCCTTGGGAAGGGTTTTATGAATCAGCACACCATGAAATACAAGGCTGGCCTCACATAGTGCATACAGGTTGTGTCAGGACAGTTTTTTCTATGCCTGGACCGGACACAACTCATGACATTTACCTGCCCCGATGCAGCATTCGGGCAGCGCGTTTCAGTTTGGTGCAGGGAGATTGTCTGGCGTCACAGCTAACGCCAAAACTGCTCCCACAGGAAAGTATCAGGTCAGTCCTGGCATCACTTTACAGATACAGTAAGACAGGGGGACGCAAAACTGCACCTCTGGACTAACCAGATGTGTGCGAATATAAGAGGGCCCCACAGACATACGCCCTTTAGCAGTGCTGCTCGTTCTGGTCAGTCATGTCCTCTCCTCCACACAACGATAGCCGAAAGCACGGCGTAGGAATCTTGTCTGGATCTTTTTCGGCAATAAACGATTATTTCGAGGAACACAGATGGGATTTTACTAAAATATCCTATTATAGGTGACTATAAAGACCGCCATACACATGACAGGGTGGTCTTATGTGCATGGAGGGCTTCCAACTCTCCCCAACAAAGGATGTCGGCAAAGAGAAGGACCAGAAGCCTTGAATTTTTACACCACATCCTTTTGTTTTCCAGGCGCTAAGTCACCGTCAGAGGTGTCCAGCGGTGGCTTTCTGCCCTATAAAAACACATACTTGGCGGAACTAAGCATGCATGTGTATGGTAGCTGCCAGCTACTGACGGTGTGTGGGCACCAGATATGTGCTGTTTGTTGCATCAAACCTGATCTGTCCAAAGCGGTTTACAGATGAACAAGACACTTCCAATACATAATAGGTGATGCTGCACTACAGCCCTTCCTGGGCCTTTCACACAGTAAGGTCACAGCACCGCACCGTAGGTCATGCACATTTTAAATTCTCATGCACACAACGCGTTTTCTTTTTTCCGTGCGGATTTTGATCTACTGTGCAGAGTCTAAAATCCGCAGCATGTCAATTTATTTTATTTTTCCTGACCGGATTTTCTCCATTCACTTAGTAAAATCTGCACTAATTGATGCAGATTGTCCGCATGGATTTCCCTGCCAACACCTGCGGATTTCAGTGGGTCTATTAGGCCTCTTTCACACGGGCGAGTATTCCGCGCGGATGCGATGCGAGAGGTGAACGCATTGCACCCGCACTGAATACCGACCCATTCATTTCTATGTGGCTGTTCAGATGAGCGGTGATTTTCACGCATCACTTGTGCGTTGCGTGAAAATCGCAGCATGCTCTATATTCTGCGTTTTTCACGCAACGCAGGCCCCATAGAAGTGAATGGGGTTGCGTGAAAATCGCAAGCATCCGCAAGCAAGTGCGGATGCGGTGCGATTTTCACGCATGGTTGCTAGGTGACAGTCTATAAACTGTATTATTTTCCCTTATAACATGGTTATAAGGGAAAATAATAGCATTCTGAATACAGAATGCTTAGTAGGTGATCAATTGAGGGTTAAAAAAAAAAAAGATACAAAAATTAACTCACCTTCTCCTCTTGTTCACGTAGCTCCCGGTCTCTTCTTTACTTCTCAAAAGATGAACTATCGGCTAAAGGACCTTTGGTGACGTCAGATCACATGCTCCAATCACATGGTCCATCACCGTGGTGATTCAGAATGCTATTATTTTCCCTTATAACCATGTTATAAGGGAAAATAATACAATCTACAGAACACCGATCCCAAGCCCGAACTTCTGTGAAGAAGTTCGGGTTTGGGTACCAAACATGCGTGATTTTTCTCACACGAGTGCAAAACGCATTACAATGTTTAGCACTCGCGCGGAAAAATCGCGGGTGTTCCCGCAACGCACCCGCACATTTTTCCGCAACGCCCATGTGAAAGAGGCCTTAGGGTTTCAAAATAGTGCAGCAGACCATGGCTTCCTGCTTTTCAGGGACAGCAGAAACCCGGCTGTGATGTCAGTGTGAACAGGGTGCCTACAATGTATGAGCAGCTTGAAGAGTCCGGCCGAGCCTCAAACTGACCCTCGGAACCCATGTCCATAACTCCAAGAACCCTAAACCTAACATACAGAAGATACCACATTGAAAAGGTATCGCAGCCCCCAAAATTGCAGCACTTTCCTAAATGCTACCTCTTACCACCATCATTATGTCAGTCATGTGACTTCTCGGGGAACCCATACATTTTAGGCTTTACCATGTGAACAGAGATTGCCAATGTGGCTGGAGGTGGAGGAGCAAGGTCCAACCCCGGGGGTTCAAGCACCAAGTAACCCCTTCGTTAAATTTTTCAATGTGGGGAACACTCCTCTTTCACAATTAGGAGTTGAGAGAAGTCTGTAAAGCAGCCAGGAGAAGTCTGCATGGTCGGCCATATACTGGGATGTTTTTATTATTGGTCAGGATATGCTTTAAATGCATGAAGTAGACGGACTAGACTCTACGGGGGTCGTACGACTGTCTCTGCAACTGAACCATTATGACGCCTCTCCAGTTCAGACGCGAGGATCGAATTGGAGGGACACTGCATACAAAAAATGTAAAACAATGGTAAACTATAGCATCTAGTTGTTGAAAATTGCAAAAGAGTCATCTGTCCTCCCAGTTTGACCATGGACTGAAATGTGCGCATTTTCCTAATTTTGGAGAAAAAGCTGTACGTTAGATTTAATTGCTTTCCTGGCTGTCGGCCAATATACACAGCGCTGAGTACACAGACAGAGGAGTGGGGATATTTACTGTGGTAGGGGTGAGAAAGTGAAGAAAAACTACGAAAAATAAACCCGGAAAACAAGGGGAGGAGGAGGAGGAGGAGGAGGAGGTGGCAACAGGAAAGGGCAATGAGATAGCAAAACCTAAGGAAGAGAAGGGAGGGCAGCTGCAGAGAGCTGGCAGCACTGGGCGGGTGCCAACAGGAAAAAATAAGGGAGAGAAGTTGTGAAATGCTGAGAATATACTTAAAAAGCGCATAATGTGCCTTTGTGTGCTGAGCAGGCAGACCCAGAGCGACAGTGAGGAGCAGGCACAGGCTTGCCAGCGCAGCCGCCCTCCTTATTCCAGGGAAACACATGCAGGTATAGGTCACTGCCCTGTCACACATAACCGGGCACCACCACCTACTCCTATCCGCGTACAAGGGGGAGGAAAAGGTTTGCAGACAATCAGACCTGCAGAAATGCGTTCCTACAGTCACACTGGTAAAACCTGCACAGACCAATCAGAATTCAATGGGTACATCCTCGCCGGACATATTTTGCAGGACGCCAACAATCTGCGGAATTTGCAACAGGACTCCTCCCACCTCTTGCAAAAAGCGAAATTTGGAATTTTAAAAGGGTTGTCCAACAGACATGTTTTTTTTTTTAAATACCACCATGGTGGAACTGTGAATGGAAGCATACTTACCTCAGTTTCATCTCTGAGTACACCGCTGTCACATGTAAACTACCAACATGGATGAAGGCGCAAAAAACGGAGAGTAGTAGCCAACATGACGCTTAGGGACACATCACTGCTGAGACCAGTCATTGGTTGCAGTGGTGCACACGTATACCCTAAATTGAAGCTATTAATGCGATGTGAACTGAGCTTTAGGGCTCATGCACACAACGTGGTTTGGATCCACATTTTTTGTCAGATGCAGACCCATTCACTTCAATAGGGCTGCAAAAGATGCAGACAGCACGCGGTGTGCTGTTCCTACCTGCACATCCTGCGGACAAGGATAGGACTGTTCTACTATGGGCCGGCCGTTCCGTAAAATGCGTCATGTACACAGCCAGTATCCGTGTTTTGCGGACCGCAAAACAGCCAACGGTTGTGCGCATGAGCCCTTAGATGCAGAGAGAACAGAATGAGACATCCACCCTATTCCTGCTGGTCAGGTTCCCTGGGACGACGCAATGTGCGAGCTGAGCTCAGTCAGGGCCTGCTGAAGCACATCACTGCGGCAGGCCATGTCCGAATTACCGCTTCAAGTGACAAGTCAGCATGCAATAGTGTAAAACGCTGTGGCGGGGAATCCGAATGCAAGTATACTGAGAATTGTATTATGACAAGGGTCCGAGTGTCCAAGATCAGGAGTTACATTCTGTGCTACATGATAATAGGACTGATTGGATGGAGTTTTGTAGAGCGCTGGGGAATAAATAGAAATAACATGGGATTATGCAGTTCGACTGTAAAAGTCCGCCTGAATTGACTGCAACATGTAAGGTGAACCCTAATTTTTAGAACAGGTTGTAGGTATTTAAAGGGCTTTTCCCACCTTTAACATGGGGCCATAAGTGTTAGATACGGGTCCCCCACCTATGTCTAGAACAGGGGTCCCTGAGCACTGTCCCCCCTGGTGCGGAGGCCGCTGCACGTCGCATGCAGGCAGAGATTAAATGGAGAGGGGTTTCCACGAGAGTCAAAGAAACAGCAGAGGAGGACCTGCATCTAGAAGATACTTGGAGCGTATACCAGTAATGCCTAAGAAATACCCCTTTTTAGTGCATTTATGAAGCAGGGCAGTTAGGCTACTTTCACACTCGCATTTGGTGTGGATCAGTCATGATGGATCCGCACCGATAATACAACCGCATGCATCCATTCAGAACGGATCCGTTTGTATTATCTGTAACATAGCCAAGACTGATCCGTCATGAACACCATTGAAAGTCAATGGGGGACGGATCCGTTTTCTATTGTGCCAGTGAAAACGGATCCGTCCCCATTGACTTACATTGCGTGCCAGGATCCATTTGGCTCAGTTTCATCAGACGGACACCAAAACTTTGCAAGCAGCGTCCGCCTCCAGAGCGGAATGGAGACAGAACTGATGCATTCTGAGCGGATACTTCTCCATTCAGAATGCATTAGGGCAAAACTGATCCGTTTTGGACCGCGTGTGAGAGCCCTGAACGGATCTCAGAAACTGAAAGTAGCCTTAGTTCTGGAGGTAATGTACCTGGAACATTATATGACTTATTATACAAAGAATAGGGGCTTGTTCAGACAGCTGAGCCTCTGGTTAGAGAAGCCAGAAACCCGATGCCGAGCCTCCAGAACTTCCACCCAAGTTCTTTATGCTAGTAGAAAGGGAAGCGGAGGGCACACAGTTTTCGGGTGGATTTTGACACAATACTCCACGGTGAGGGCGAGAGGAGTTTGATATTTTCTCGTGGAGATCGCAGCAATGAGTGGAAAAGGAAACGTTTTCCATGAGCGACGTCCTGCCGGTCATGATTCATTTCTCCTAATGATTCACATTTCCTGCAGATATCTGCATGCATATCACCTTCCCCATGAAGTCACGGTCACGCCCCTGATGAAGGCGAAACTGCTCGGGTATCCATTAGGAATTCAATTGGAAGTGTCTTTATATTTTCTAAGCACCATAAAACCAGCGGGGATCTCGGAGTCCACCGTCTTTGTCGCTCTCTCCACCCGGTCCCATATTCCCTGGCAGTTCCTTTGCCCACTTGAAAGTCCCTGAATGGAAGACGGAGCCGTGTGAACTGCGGGCATAGAAGGAAGCGAGCGAAGACTAAAAGGTGCATTTACAGGAAGCGAGGAGAAGCCGATGGTCACTTCCTTCCCGACAGTCGGCTGCTCGTTCAGTGGAGGAGACCTCTTACATGCAGCAATCTCCTCCACAGGACGAGGGATCACTAATGCCATGTCTCGTCCTCATCCAGCTGCTCCGCTTCTGAGCGCCAGAATCTGCAACTGTTTGGTCACTGAAAAATACTGCCAGATCTGACTATTACACAACTATTTAAAGGGGTTCTTCTGGCTACAGATATCGGTGACCTAGGTGAGGTCATCAATATCAGATCAGCGGGGGGACTACTCCCCAAAACCCCCGCTGATCAGCTGTCTGAAGGGGTTGTGGTGCTTGTGCGAGCGCTGCGTTCTCTTCAGCGCCGCCTCTCTTGTAGTGGCAGTGCGGTGTAAATACAACGGTTACATTGAAGTGAACAGGAGAAGTTGTAATTACACTGCACCACCACTACAAGGGAGACGTGAGCAACCTAAAACACTGAAGAGAACGCAGTGCTCGCACAAGCACCACAGCCTTTTCAGACAACTGATCAGCAGGGGTGTCGGGGAATGGCCCCCCATTGATCTGATACCGATGACCTATCCGGTATTTGTAGCCCAGACAACCCCTTTAAAAGGGTACAGTATCCCCATCCTGTCTATTACAGAAAATATGTGAAGCATCTTTTCACAGAATCCGAGGTGTGCTGTTCCTCCGTTATTCCTCCTGGAAACATATGAATAATCCGACAACTGGGAGTTATTCCCCCTGTCTTCAGGGTGTGTCCCTGCACAGTCTGATAGATGGGATCTCCATAAGGCACTGTACTCTGTGCTCCGAGGGGATAAGGGTCTTATTGGCGGGGGTCTGCTGGGGCCCTCGCGAATTATGAGAACGGAGCCCAAACTCCATGACGGAATGATCACCAATCACAGGGCCCTTGTTTACATGATGGGGAGACTCCCACCGATCAGACACCCAGCTCCTATCCTGCAGATAGTTGTCTTATGGGCCACCCCTTTAAGAAATGAAATTAGACTTCTCCATAATACAGTTCTGTGCGTCTCTGGCACATCTGCTCCAGTCACACACAAAGACGTAAAGCTCCATTGTACTCTTTTTATTTGCTTTGCTGCACTTTCTGCTGCCACCTGCTTTTCCTTTTTTATACGACCCCCCCCCCCCCCCCCCCCCGCTCCGCATCTCCAATTTGGCTATGAATGGGTTACAGCTACACAAACAGCGCTCCTTAGCTCCTCTGTCTTCAGAAATTAATTAGACCTAGGAATCCTGGTCTCAGCAGAAAATGCTCCGGCTAAAGAAATCCCAGGAGAAGTCTGGGAAATGCAGCAACGTCGTCGTCTTCTCATCGGGGTGTATTCACATGTAGGGTTCGAGGTGCTCTTGAAAATACAAATGCATGCGGTTTTACAGCGATTTGTTCTGTCTTGCAATTTTTTTTTGGCGAAACGTAAAAAAAATACGTTTCTCCTGTAAAATCCACGCAGTCGCAAAACTCAGGACGTAGTTTGATGCGACAAATCCGCATGAGTAAAGCCGGGTTCACATCACTGTTTGCGGCCCAGTCACACAACCGTATTTTTCTGTCCGCAATTTTGCAGATCGGATGCAGACCCATTCATTTCAATGGGGCCAAAAAAGATGCGAACTGCACACGAAGAATATGCATTTATATCACGGAGAAGGACATTCCGATCCGCAAAATGCATAAGGCACACGGCTGCCGTCTGTGTTTTGTGGATCCGCAAAAACGGATACAGTCGTGTTAATGAAGCCTTAGTCTTCTGTTCCGTCAGCAAAAAAATAAAAAATCCGTTAAGCATCCGTTATACTCAGTGGTGCACATTTTGGAACCGTTTTGAAAAAATAAATAATAAGTCCTACACGAAGTAGGAGGCTGGTGCGGTATGTGCAGCGTATCGGCATCAAAACGACCGGAGCTTCTAATCAGGCTCAATGTTCAGTAAGTGTATTATTCTGTGTGAACGCGCCCACAGCGGTGCAGGATCTTACTGCAGGTTTTTGCTGCGTTTCTGCAGCAAGTGCGCAAAATCTGCATGTGTTACTTGTGGATTTTGACACAGATTTGTCCGAAATCCACACAAACCATTGACCATGCTGAGGATTTCATCCGTATTTTGCGCTGGTGTACCGCAAAATCCATACGATTGTGTGAACGCAGACTAATACAGCACCAGCAAAGTGATCAGACAACTATCACGTACACTTTGTTTTTTCCTCCGTACGGAAATTAGATTTTCTGTTTTAGGCCTCTATCACCCAAGCGAGTTTTCCATCCGGATGTGATGCGTGAAGCGTACAGACATCTACCGGACTGAATCCGGACCCGTTTTTCCAAGTATCATCTCTACATTCAGGAAAGTCGCAGTGTGTCCTATATGGTCTGTTTTTCATGCAGCTCTGTCCCCATAGAAATGAATAGGGTTTGCGTGAAAACAAGAAGACATCCGGATGCAATACGTTTTTCACTGATGGTTACCAGAAGATGTAGATTGTTATTCTTCAGTTTTTACTTCACACGCGTGAAAAACTGATACAATCTGGACGGAAAAGACGCAGTTGCAGAAAAAAAAACGGATTGAGCTTGCCTGCAAAACTATAGTTTTTCCCCTGAACAGATCCTGACACAATCCGTATCGCTGGAGGAGAGAGGCCTTCGTGCTGCGAATCCTGCCCGGCACACCCACTGTACCTGATGAAACATAACACCCAGGGTGGACTTTGGATGGTGAAGTAGTAATGCGCTCCTCCAGAACAAAGAGCTGGTGTTGAACGGGAGGAACAATTACTGCAAAGATGTCTGCTGGAAACTAGAACGTGCGGCAATCAGGGACGGCAGCAATAGCAAAAGAAACAGGAGCAACGTGGCCCCACAAATCTGTGCCACACTGGTCACACAGTCTTTACCGCTGTGCCCATAGTACCAGGCGATTACACTGCCCCTATCATACGGCACCTGACCGAAACTCAGTGCCCCCCATAACTCTGCTCTCCTCTTATTGGTACGGGAAGGGGGCAGGGAAGGATAGCCGCCAAGAGGTGGCCACTAGACAAGGCCCAGTGAGAGGGAAAGCCACGTCTCATGCAGTATTACATGCCGGCCATTGAAATGAATGGAAGCCTGGGGTCCATGGGAGCAGCTATGAGTTATGGATTGTTCCTGGAAAGAGGTTGCCATGACCGAAAGGGCCACCATCATGGTCTCCCCTTCTATCTGTTAGGAATGTGGTATGGTAGTGATGGCCACAGAGGCGTCACGTCACACCGCTACGCGGCAAAGAGCGCAGATCAACTGGTGCCAGTGACGGGTAGAAATCGTATCGGTAAGCTTCTTTTTTATGGGAGATGACATTTCAGAAGAGGAGGCGTCCGAGAAGACCTTGGTAATGACACCTGTAGGAGACTCTGCTGCTTTGTATGAAAGTTTTAGTTTTTTTTTTGGGGGGGGGGGGGGGGGGGGCGCACGGTAAGTAGACATGTATTCCCACTCAGGACATTGATGGCATGTTGCTGGGATAGGTGCAGGTCCCACCTGGGATCCGCTTCCGGTCCCCCGAAGTGAAGGCGAGAGCAGCCCCCCCCCCGCCGTTTACTGCTATGTAAGTTCCGAAAATAGCCGAACGAGCCATAAGATTTAACGGAGAGGAAACCGGGCATGTGCGGTGAGCTCTCCTTCACTGGTGCCCCATTCTGGGACCCGCACCCATCTGTCACACTGATGGCATATCCTAGCGACATGCTCTTAGGGCTGAGGTCACACGTGACGGATTAGCTGCGGACTGGCAGTTGCTGATGTTAATGGGGCAAATCCGCGGCGTTGTACAAAACCAGCCAAGTGGATGAGAATTTCAGAATTCTCATCCACATTCTGCATGAAAAGCTAAAATATTGGATATTGCAGACATGAAATCTGCAGAATGTCAGTTTATAGAGCGGATTTTCCTTGCGGATTTCACCCTTTTTGATGGAGAGGGTGACCTCTGCTGGCTTTTCCGCAGCAAAAAAAAGATAGTTTAATATGTGCGGCTTTTGTTGTACATTTTTTCTGCCGCATTTTCCCATCACGTGTGCTCCTGGCCTAATGTCCCGGATGGGAATACCCTATTAGGGGCTCGTGCCCACGGTCTGCAATGCATGGGAACCGGCCGCTCACGTGAACGGGTCCGCGATCCGCCAGATTCTGTCTGCAGTGCAAAGATATAGAACATGTTCTGTTCTGTTCTCGGGCTGCAATAAGGGCACAGGCCGCACACGCCCTAAGTGTATGGAAACCTTAGCAAAAATAATAATAAAAATGACCCCCACCACAAGGTAAGAACTGTAAACCATCACACACGCAGGAGCGGCAGGTTACAAGGACTGATCAATTCCCGTCGCAGATTTAAAAGGCAAACACGGGCGCTCCATGGTGTAAATACAGTAATACACGATTACCAAAATGAGCTGTGCTCTCCTGTAGCCGAGCGGCTCCCAGAGATCCGGTCCCAACGGTATGGATAACAGCAGAAAACGGATAAGGGGATACAGGAGCGCCACCGCCGATAGGTTTGTATAAAACTGCTTAAAAAACGCATGAAAGGCACATGAAACGCGTTGCACGTTTCCACCTTTTTATGTATGTTTTCCCATGAACCCTTTTTAGGAACAGAGCCTCCGCCCACCTGCGTTTTCCGTTTTCTCCTGTTATCCGAGTCTTTCCCGCTGTCATAGTCTACATTTCCACATTTTACTTTCAGCAGCCGAACCTCCTGCTGACTGGAAATACCCCTGACTGACGTGCCCCGAGGACACTGCCTCAGTGTCTCCCCGGGTCACCTGTAGAGGAGCGCCCTGAGGGAAGCCATTGTAGTGACGTCACCGGTCCTAGCATTCCTAGCATGCCTCCCACCACACCGCATATCCTCATAGCTGCCCCTACCAGAGCTTAACCATTTCACAGCCAACTAGGTGACTCACACAAGAAGGCAAGTCCCGTGCCAGTGCAGAGAGAAAGCTGACCACACAGCCCACCTCCGATGGCAGGTCAGAACATGCACCTCCAGTCACCATCAACCCTTGGTCTTCACGTCTGTAACAAGACCCGTGTCCGTTTTAGCTGTATGACAAGGTGGACTTTGACCACGTTTCCTGGAGCGAGCCCTATGTGTCGGCCGAATCCCCCAAACTGACTAAATCATGGTGATTTATGATACAGTCAGTATCAGATCACGGGTCAGGATCATGTGAGTACTGTGTAATAGAACCACAATCAGATAGGAACGGACTATGATAAATCACCATCATACAGTCAGGTCAGGGGAGCCGTGGTCGGTCCACCAGGTGCAGCTGACACATGGGCCACGTTTCCTGGACCGAGCGCGGTCACGTGAATCGTCCCTAAAGCAATGGAGGCATAGGGCGGATCTGCCGCAGCAGATGCAGCAAAATCGTCATGAGTTCCATGTGGAGCAGTTGTCGGTTTCACCTTATGCGTTGCAAAAACGTGAAAGTCATGGTGGAAATCCAGACGCAGTAAAAACACGTGCAGTTATTCTCTGCAGAGGTCTTGGAAGAAAGAAGAGACAGAGGGGATATGATAGAAACTTTTAAATACATAAAGGGAATCAACAAGGTAAAAGAGGAGAGAATATTTAAAAGAAGAAAAACTACCACAAGAGGACATAGTTTTAAATTAGAGGGGCAAAGGTTTAAAAGTAATATCAGGAAGTATTACTTTACTGAGAGAGTAGTGGATGCATGGAATAGCCTTCCTGCAGAAGTGGTAGCTGCAAATACAGTGGAGGAGTTTAAGCATGCATGGGATAGGCATAAGGCTATCCTTCATATAAGATAGGGCCGGGGGCTATCCATAGTATTCAGTATATTGGGCAGACTAGATGGGCCAAATGGTTCTTATCTGCCGACACATTCTATGTTTCTATGTCTCGCCTACTCCTGAATGTAGAGCTATACCAGCAATGAAGCCCTTCATTCTCTATCGTGGGGGTCCCACATATCAGACCCCCCCCAATCATAACGTGATGGCATAACCCAGCAATAAGCCCTTTAAATAATATAATGGGGGGGGGGGGGTCCCCACTGTTAGAAGTGAGGGGTCATGACTACGATTTGCCGATTGGTGGGGATACAACTGCCCGGACCCTACAGCCTTAGAAACAAAGCGGCCACGGGGATATTTAGGCGTTACAGCTGCATTCACACTGTAGGTCTCAGAGCACCAGGGACAAAGGACCCTCAATATCAGAAAGTCAGACCCCTGACAATCCTAACATTAGCTGTACGCCATACGAGGTCTCCACCGACCACTCACCTCTCCATTGACTTTAATGAGTGCATTCACACACCAGTGGTTGTCCACGGTGACATCATAGAAGCACGCCCTATTTTGTCTGCAATTACGGTTCCCTCCCGCCCATCAGTGTTTGGTCCATGGTTTTCACGGACCATTGGTAGGAGATGCTCTGGAAATTCATGTTCGGCCTAGCAGAGTCCGTGGGATACGGAGGATACACGGAGGGAAACAGACACAGATCTGGTCAAGGAGGTGGGAAAGAGGCCTTACTGCGGGCAGCCCATTGATTTCTATGTGCCCCACGCAATGCTTCATTTCCCCCTGTGGTGGCGCTGCAGGGAGAGCAAACACTTTCTGCAGGGTTCTCCCACAGGTGACAGCTGGAGGCCCCAGCAGTGAGAGGACAACCTACCTCTACTGTCTGCAGTACTGACCATGTGAACTGCAGAGCACAAGTGTGTGTGTGTGTGTGTGTGTGTAGTGTGGTGTGTGTGTGTGTGTGTGTAGTGTGTAGTGGGGTGTGGTGTGTAGTGTGTAGTGGGGTGTGGTGTGTAGTGTGTAGTGTAGTGTGGTGTGTGTGTAGTGTAGTGTGGTGTGTGTGTAGTGTAGTGTGGTGTGTGTGTGTAGTGTGGTGTGTGTGTGTGTGTGTAGTGTGGTGTGTGTGTGTGTAGTGTGGTGTGTGTGTGTGTAGTGTGGTGTGTGTGTATGTAGTGTGGTGTGTGTGTATGTAGTGTGGTGTGTGTGTATGTAGTGTGGTGTGTGTGTATGTAGTGTGGTGTGTGTGTATGTAGTGTGGTGTGTGTGTATGTAGTGTGGTGTGTGTGTATGTAGTGTGGTGTGTGTGTATGTAGTGTGGTGTGTGTGTATGTAGTGTGGTGTGTGTGTATGTAGTGTGGTGTGTGTGTATGTAGTGTGGTGTGTGTGTATGTAGTGTGGTGTGTGTGTATGTAGTGTGGTGTGTGTGTATGTAGTGTGGTGTGTGTGTATGTAGTGTGGTGTGTGTGTATGTAGTGTGGTGTGTGTGTATGTAGTGTGGTGTGTGTGTATGTAGTGTGGTGTGTGTGTATGTAGTGTGGTGTGTGTGTATGTAGTGTGGTGTGTGTGTATGTAGTGTGGTGTGTGTGTATGTAGTGTGGTGTGTGTGTAGTGTAGTGTGGTGTGTGTGTATGTAGTGTGGTGTGTGTGTGTGTAGTGTGGTGTGTGTGTATGTAGTGTGGTGTGTGTGTAGTGTAGTGTGGTGTGTGTGTAGTGTAGTGTGGTGTGTGTGTAGTGTAGTGTGGTGTGTGTGTAGTGTAGTGTGGTGTGTGTGTAGTAGTGTGGTGTGTGTGTAGTAGTGTGGTGTGTGTGTATGTAGTGTGGTGTGTGTGTATGTAGTGTGGTGTGTGTGTATGTAGTGTGGTGTGTGTGTAGTGTAGTGTGTGTGTGGTGTGTGTGTAGTGTAGTGTGGTGTGTGTGTGTAGTAGTGTGGTGTGTGTGTAGTAGTGTGGTGTGTGTGTAGTGTAGTGTGGTGTGTGTGTAGTAGTGTGGTGTGTGTGTAGTGTAGTGTGGTGTGTGTGTATGTAGTGTGGTGTGTGTGTGTATGTAGTGTGGTGTGTGTGTGTGTAGTGTAGTGTGGTGTGTGTGTGTAGTAGTGTGGTGTGTGTGTAGTAGTGTGGTGTGTGTGTAGTGTAGTGTGGTGTGTGTGTATGTAGTGTGGTGTGTGTGTGTATGTAGTGTGGTGTGTGTGTGTAGTGTGGTGTGTGTAGGGTGTGTGTCACCCACTATAACACTATAGTGACATATACACACACTATATAGACACCCACTATAACACTATATACACACACACACACATACATACTATATAGACATATACACACACACACACACACACACACACACACACACTACATACACAATACATATATACATCCCTGAGCCCCTCTGCCTGCAGTAATAGAACACACCGCACACCGCCTGCTGCAGCCGCACAGCACTCACCCCCGGTCTCCTCGCTCCTTCCTCGGTCACTGTATTACCTCCGACAGCGGCTACAGATCTCCCAGACTCCCCGAGCTGATCCTCCGGACACTGAGAGGCGGACTCCCCGGGGCCAGAAGAAGGGCAGCGGCTCCTCACAAGCCACACCTCAGCAACGACGTGCGCGGCCAGAGAGGAGGCGCCACCTGCTGGTGCTAGAGGGCTCTGCACGGCTCTGCACGGCTCTTCTTCCTGGTTGTATGACTGGTGACCAGTATAAACCATGATGACATTAGTGGAGAAGGTCTCAGAAGTCCGCTCCTCTTCTGTCAGGATGCTGAATATTCTATGGAGTCACTTTTTTTCTACTAACAGTACCTAGTTAGTAGTTAACAGACCCCATTGTGAGGCCATGTTCACATCTGCGTTGGAGGCTATGTTTAACCCTACTTGTCAAAACTCTCAGTGAAGGAGGGTAGACCTCCCAGACTCCTAAAAGGGCTGGCAGACATCCCACAGGGCTCATGAAGGTCTGCCTTCAGCCGGACAGTGGTCCTCCATGCGCTCTGCATACCTTTAACTTTTGAAAACCACAAAGAGGGACCATATGCGCTGCGTCAATTTTTTTCATACTCGGCCAAAAAACATAACTATTCACACCCAGTCCCCTTAAAGGGGTTGTCTCATCTCAGACAATGGGGGCATATCGCTAGGATATGCCCCCATTGTCTTATAGGTGTGGGTACCACCGATAGGACCCGCAACTATATCGAGAACGGAGCCCCGAAAGTAAAGGAGGGCGAACTTCGCATGCGCAGCCGCCCTCCAGTCATTTCTTTGGGGACGGCGAAAATAGCTGAGCGCAGGGTCGGCTATTGCTGTCTGCCCCATAGAAATGAATAGGAGCATGGGCCGCGCATGCGCAGCATGCTCCCATTCACTTCTATGGGAGAGGCGGGGATTAGCACTTGGTGGTGGACGGACCCCAGGAAATCTGGGGTCCTCCAGCCACAGCGCTCCCCGCTCCGTTCTCGATATTGGTGCGGGTCCTAGGACTAGCAATATGCCCCTATTGTCTAAGATGGGAATACCCCTTTAATGCCCCCATCAGGGTTGTCAACCAGAATTTTTCTTTTTTCTGGACAACCTGTCCCAAAATCACGGGCAGCCAACATTTTTTACGGACAAATTGGAAAACCATAATGAATGATAAAGATTTATAGCCCATCGTACTTATAATAATTAATTACCAGTAGAGATGAGCGAATTTCCGCTTATGAAATTCGTTCACACTTTGGTGGTAAAAAGTGAATTGCGTTATGGATTCTGTTACCACGGACCATAACGCAATTCTATGACGGAATGCATAATGGAATGGCTTTAGAAGCATTCTGTTATTAATTCCGTCATAATAGAAGTCTATGGCCTGCATAACGGATCCATCCCGTTTCCGTTATACAGAAGAGGACTCCCCTGCATAACGGAAAAGGGACGGATCCGTTTTGCAGCCCATAGACTTCTATTATGACGGAATGAATAACAGAATGCTTCTAAAGGCATTCCGTTATAGAATTGCGTTATGGTCCATAACGCAATTCACCTTTTACCACCAAGCGAAGTGTGAACGAATTTCAAAATATGAAATTTCTTCATCTATAATTACCAGCATTTACTGTAAAATGATGATAATTACCACCAAAATAATCTAGTCAAGTACCACCAGCCTCAAAAATCACGGACACATCTATTTTTGTTCGCAGACACAGGAAAAAAGTAACCTATTTTTACGGACTGTCCAGAAATTTCTGGAAGGTTGGCAACCCTGGCACACCCCACAGTAATTATTCCCCCCTTTATGCCACCACATACTAGTTATGCCCCCACTGTGCCCCTATTGCCTGAGATGAGACAACCCCTTTAAGCATCCAAGCCTATCCAAAGAAATTCCACAGCAGAAAAATACGGACACAGCGGGGACCCTAAAATGGACCAATCCTCAGCCAACTACCTTCTCCCCTCTGATCCGTCTTAGACCGTATTAGGGGAAACAAGCTCGCTAATGCGTAAAGAATCAAAGAATGCGAAAACAAAGGTACGGTACACCAAAACAAAATGAATTCATAGCTAGACAACGAACAATGCTGCAAAGCTGAAACCACGTGAATCAACAATTGAACTGTAATTGGACATCTTGAATCTGGAACAGAACTGGACCTCCTAAGACCTTTCAAAACCTGTTTTAATAAAAAAAAATGAACTATTAAGGGGATGAAAACCGGCCAATTTAAAGAAAAAAGACTAAACATTTGTGAGCAGAAGCAAACCCTAAACCTCAATTGATAAAACCACAAAGGAAGTCAATTAACAAATCAACACTATAAGTCAACACATCAACATATCTGGCAGAACAGAATAAACACCACTTCCACCATGCAAAGACATACCCATCCCAAGTAGTCGGAGCCAACGAACACTGAATCTGGTTGCAGATCAATGACCAATTAGACTCCACAGATAGTCTGGACATGGGATACTTTGCCTTTCCGCCTCGGTAACCAGGCCGAAAGAAAAACTTGTCCCGCTGCACACAAGAAAAGAGTCCGCTATAAGATTGGATTTTCCAGGAATATCAGTTGCTTTAAGTCAGACATTTCTAGAATGAACCAAAAAAACATAACAACAAAACAACCTCAGGACTATTGGATGATAAACAGTAAATAGCGAACAAAACCCCTTTGTTAGCTGTATGTTCCAGTACCCTCTTATTCTGTAGAATCTCACCCCAAATAACTACAGCTACAACTATAAGGAACAACTGTAAAACTTTTAGAGCATCCCCGCTGAACGCCACGAGGCATGCCATGGTTCAGCAGACCACATACCTAATGACCCAGTAAACAGACCTAATGACCCAGCCTCAACAAATTCACTCTACTACGGCCATTAAAATTAATCAAAAAGTCTTCCCAAACTTCTACAATCCTCCTTCAATTGCTAGACAAACAAATATGACACTTAAGAGACTTCAGGCCACTAGTAGCCATATACAAACATCTAGCAAAAATCCTACCAATTGGAATACATTGAGAGGCAAATACAAACAAACCCAATAATGACTGTAAATCCCCCAAAGTAGTCTTCTTAACCTCCAGCATACCGTTACGCCAAATCAAAACCAACATCCTCTTAGTTTTATCCAAAGGCAACCTAAACTCCATCAACTCAGTGTCAATCAAAATCCCTAAAAATTCAATCCCACGACATGGAAGGTCAGTTTTGTCATGCGCCAATGGAATACCAAAATAACTGCAAACCTAAAAAAATAACTGTTACGCATCAATTAACAAACATCTGAATCTGGAGGAGCAATAAAAAGGAGATTATCCAAATAGTGTAGCATCTGACCTTCAACCCCTGACGACATTGTAACCCAGTTAAGAAAGGACGAAAGGGGCTCAAAATAAAAAAGGAAAAGCCCATGGGCAGATATTTATCAAAATAACACTGCCCATCAATATGAAAACCCAACAAATTGAATCCCTCCGGACAAACAGGGAGCAGGGCGCATCACAAAAAGGGGCAAGGCTTAGACAAAAGGGACAAATTGGCGGACCCCTGAGGTCTTATTGTGAAGTGCTGTGGAACAGCCAGCGTTATAAAGATTATGGGGGAGATTTATCAAAACTGGTGTCTGAAAGGTCCGATCAGAGCATTGTGCTGGTACCGCACTTCCCCCATGTCCACTGTACCCGCCCATCCTGGTCCAAGTTTCTGAAAGCAAGATCCCGCCAGGGTTGGACTGGCCCACTAGATGTCATGGTCTTACCTGCTTGCTGCTCTCCTTCGTTTGACATGTGCTGGCGGCCATCTTGGTTTCTGGGTTTCTTGTAGCCTTCCACCCTGCGGCTCCTCCTTCCCCTGGGAGGAGCTGGATGCCTAGCTCATATATATAGGAGGTCTGTGGCTTCAGTTCCTTGCTTGGTCCTCTTGTGTTCACATGCTTCTAAGACTGCTGCTGCTTCTGGTTCCTGATCCTGATCCTGGCTTCGTCTGACTACCCTGCTGGTTCCTGATCCTGGCTTCGTCTGACTACCCTTCTGGTTCCTGATCCTGGCTTCGTCTGACTACCCTGCTGGTTCCTGATCCTGGCTTCGTCTGACTACCCTGCTGGTTCCTGATCCTGGCTTCGTCTGACTACCCTGCTGGTTCCTGATCCTGGCTTCGTCTGACTACCCTTCTGGTTCCTGACCTCTGGCTTCGCAAAGACTCTGCTCGGTTTCACCATCCGTTTGGACTTTTGCTTTACAGCTTTATTTTCAATAAAGCCTTCTTATTTTCACTTATCTCTTGTTGTACGTCTGGTTCATGGTTCCGTGACATTAGGACCAAGCCATGAATTCTGACGGTACAGGGCCATCCTCGCTACCCACGCTGGTTGCCAGACTTGATCAGCAGGATCACCTGTTGGGTCGGTTCGCTGTGGCGTTGCAAACCCTGCTTGAACGCACGGCTCATTTCGCTCCCGTTGCCGATGGGTCGGTTGTCGCTCCTGGGCTCGCTCCTACTGCCGCTCCGGTTGTTGCGCCAGAGTCTACCCCGACACCTGTTGTTGCGCCTGCGGTGTTTCGGGGTATGACCGGTTCTGCCCCTCTTCCACAGCGCTTTGGGGGCGAGCCAACTCAGTGCCGAGGTTTCCTTAACCAGGTGGGCATTTATTTCGAGTTGCTGCCACATGCTTTTCCTACTGAGAGATCAAAGGTGGGCTTCTTGATCTCGCTGCTCTCAGACAAGGCCTTGGCCTGGGCCAGCCCTTTATGGGAGAACAACAATCCGGTGGTTGCCGAGTTTTCCGGTTTTGTTGCTTCTCTTCGGAAGGTATTCGATGTGCCGGCTCGTGCTGCCTCTGCTGCGAAGCTCCTTATGTCCATCAGACAGGGTTCACGATCCGTAGCTGAATACGCCATTGAGTTTCGTACCCTGGCAGCAGAGGTGGGCTGGAATAATGAGGCTCTGGTCGCTGCTTTCTCTCATGGTCTCTCGGATGCCTTGAAGGATGAGGTTGCAGCTAAGGACCTACCAGTTGAGCTCGAGTCTCTTATTTCTTTCCTGATTTTGATTGACACCAGACTCAGGGAGAGACCTTCCTTTAAGGAGAACCTGCGGAGGTCTTCTAACAGATTGGTGCCTACGTTTGCTGTCCCACCCGTGCCTCCCTCTCCTCCCACGCCTCCTGGGGATGACTTGTCTGGGGGTGAACCCATGCAGCTGGGGTTTGCTCGCCTGTCCGAGGGGGAGAGGGCACTCCGGAGACGTGAGGGCCGATGCATGTACTGTGGTCTCGGTGGGCATTTTCGGTTGGCATGTCCGAACCGTCCGGGAAACGCTCGTACCCTGAGATCCTGTCGGGGGCAGATCTTGGGTGGAGTCTCCTCGTCCCCGGTTTCCCGTGTTGACAAACCACTGATCACTGTTGTCCTCTCCTGGGTCGGGGGCTCGGTGACGACCCAGGCGTTGGTGGACTCTGGTGCTGGTGGTTTGTTCATTGATAGTGTGTTCGCTGCCGCCAATTCCATTCCTCTGCAGGCTCGAGGTTCCCCACTGGCTCTTGAGGCGATAGACGGCAGACCCCTTCTGCCGCCACACGTGACTCATGAGACCCTTCCAGTGGGGATAGCCATTGGTGCCGTTCACAGAGAGTCGGTCTGCCTCCAGGTTATTTCGTCTCCACACTACTCGGTGGTCTTGGGGTACCCCTGGCTCCAGGAGCATAATCCGACTTTCGATTGGAGATCGGTCGAGATCCTCTCGTGGTCACCGCAGTGTGGGGCTAGTTGCATCCATGGGTCTGTCAAGTTGCTGTGTACTTCCTCGGACTCTCTGTTGCCTCATGAATATGAGGAGTACCGGGATGTATTCGATAAGGTGCGCGCGGTTGCCCTACCTCCGCACCGCCCATATGATTGTGCCATAGAGTTACAATCTGGTGCCGTTCCTCCTCGTGGCAAGGTCTATCCACTGTCGGTAGCAGAGAATGAGGCCATGGAGGAGTACGTGAGGGAGGCGCTTTCACGCGGACACATTCGCAAATCTTCGTCCCCGGCAGGGGCTGGATTTTTCTTTGTGAAAAAGAAGGGCGGTGAGTTGAGGCCTTGCATCGATTACAGGGGTCTCAATCGCATCACGATCAAGAACGCTTACCCGATACCCTTGATTTCCGAGCTGTTCGATCGCCTTAAAGGGGCCACGGTCTTTACCAAACTCGACCTGAGGGCGGCATATAACCTGGTAAGGATCAAGGCGGGCGATGAGTGGAAGACCGCGTTTAACACCAGGACCGGTCATTACGAATCCTTGGTTATGCCCTTTGGGTTGTGCAATGCGCCCGCAGTCTTTCAGGAATTCATCAACGATGTTTTCCGTGACCTGTTGCAGCAGTGTGTGGTAGTCTATTTGGATGACATCTTGGTATATTCTGAATCCATGGAGGCCCACATTCTGGATGTCAGACGAGTGTTGCAACGGTTACGAGAGAACAAGCTGTTCGGTAAGCTTGAGAAATGCGAATTTCACCGATCCCAGGTAACCTTCTTAGGTTACATCATTTCCGCTGAGGGGTTCTCCATGGATCCTGAGAAGGTTTCGGCTGTCTTACAGTGGCCCCAGCCCAGTGGTCTTCGTTCCCTGCAGCGCTTTTTGGGCTTCGCCAATTATTATCGGAAGTTCATCAGGGACTTTTCCATGCTGGCCAAGCCTCTCACGGATCTGACCAGGAAGGGCAGTAATTCCCAGGTCTGGCCGCTCGAGGCCATCCGAGCTTTTGAGGCCCTAAAGTCCGCCTTTGTGTCGGCTCCGATTCTGTCGCATCCCAACCCTGGGTTGCCCTTTGTCCTCGAGGTGGACGCGTCTGAGACGGGAGTAGGCGCCCTTCTGTCTCAGCGTAGAACACCAGAGGGTCCTCTGCTTCCTTGTGGGTTTTACTCCCGGAAACTGTCTTCCGCGGAGTGCAACTATCAGATTGGTGACAGGGAGTTATTGGCCATCGTGCAGGCCCTTAAAGAATGGAGGCACTTGCTCGAGGGTTCGGTGGTTCCGGTTCTCATCCTGACGGACCACAAGAATCTGACCTACCTTTCTGAGGCCAAGAGATTGACACCACGTCAGGCCAGATGGGCTCTGTTCTTGTCACGTTTTAATTACGTGGTCTCCTACCTACCCGGTTCCAAGAACATCAGGGCGGATGCCTTATCACGGCAGTACTCCGAGCTGTCCAGGGAGGAGTCGATTCCGACTTCGGTCATACCTCCGAATCAGATCCTGGCCGCCATTCGCACCAGCCTGACCTCTCCCCTGGGTGAGCAGATTTTGGCGGCTCAATCTGGTGCTCCCTCTGGGAGACCCAACGGCAGATGTTTTGTGCCTGAGGAGTTGCGCACTCGGTTGTTGCGAACCTACCATAACTCCAAGACCGCGGGGCATCCTGGAAAGAATCAGCTGTCCTGGGCTGTTTCACGTCTGTTCTGGTGGCCTTCCCTACGTTCCGACATCGCCGCATATGTAGCGGCATGCTCCGTTTGTGCCCAGAGTAAGTCCCCTCGGCACCTTCCGTTGGGCCTTCTGCAACCCATAGCCACCGGGGAGCGTCCATGGTCACACCTGGGGATGGATTTCATTGTGGACCTCCCTGTATCCCGAGGCCATACGGTCATTCTCATGATTGTGGATCGGTTTTCCAAAATGTGCCACTGTGTTCCTCTCAAGAAGTTACCCTCTGCACAAGAGTTGGCCACGATTTTTGCCAGGGAGGTCTTCCGGTTGCACGGTTTGCCTAAGGAGATTGTGTCGGATCGGGGGAGTCAGTTTGTGTCCAGGTTCTGGCGCGCCTTTTGCTCCCAGTTGGGTATTCATCTCTCCTTCTCCTCGACCTACCACCCTCAGTCCAATGGGGCCGCAGAACGATCCAATCAGGCCTTGGAGCAATTCCTTCGTTGCTATGTCTCCGATCACCAAGACAATTGGGTTGACCTCCTGCCTTGGGCTGAGTTTGCCAGGAACACGGCGGTGAACTCTTCCTCTGGGACGTCTCCCTTCATGGCCAATTATGGGTTCCAACCTGCCGTGTTACCGGAGGTATTCTCTCCCCAGGATATTCCGGCTGTGGAGGATCACCTTTCCGTCCTACGTGCTTCTTGGGTACAGATCCAGAAGTCCCTTGAGGTCTCTGCGCAGCGCCAGAGACTCCAGGCTGATCGCAGACGAGCGCCTGCTCCTTCCTACCAGGTCGGAGACCGTGTATGGTTGTCCACCCGCAACCTCAACCTTCGAGTGCCCACTCCCAAGCTGGCGCCTCGCTTTGTTGGTCCCTTCCGAGTGCTTCGCAGGGTAAACCCGGTAGCCTATGCCCTTGCGCTTCCTCCTGGCATGCGGATCTCCAACGTGTTTCATGTCTCCCTGTTGAAGCCACTGGTGTGTAATCGTTTCACTTCCTCGGTTCCTCGGCCTCGTCCGGTCCAAGTGGGCAATCGTGAGGAATATGAGGTAAGCAATATCCTGGACTCACGCCTGGTCCGCGGTCGGTTGCAGTTTTTGGTCCATTGGCGTGGTTATGGTCCAGAGGAGCGTTCCTGGGTTCCCTCCGCAGATGTCCATGCTCCTGCCTTGCTCCGAGCCTTCCACGCACGCTTCCCTCAGAAACCGTTTTGTGCTCCGCGGAGGAGGGGCCCTTGAGGGGGAGGTACTGTCATGGTCTTACCTGCTTGCTGCTCTCCTTCGTTTGACATGTGCTGGCGGCCATCTTGGTTTCTGGGTTTCTTGTAGCCTTCCACCCTGCGGCTCCTCCTTCCCCTGGGAGGAGCTGGATGCCTAGCTCATATATATAGGAGGTCTGTGGCTTCAGTTCCTTGCTTGGTCCTCTTGTGTTCACATGCTTCTAAGACTGCTGCTGCTTCTGGTTCCTGATCCTGATCCTGGCTTCGTCTGACTACCCTGCTGGTTCCTGATCCTGGCTTCGTCTGACTACCCTTCTGGTTCCTGATCCTGGCTTCGTCTGACTACCCTGCTGGTTCCTGATCCTGGCTTCGTCTGACTACCCTGCTGGTTCCTGATCCTGGCTTCGTCTGACTACCCTGCTGGTTCCTGATCCTGGCTTCGTCTGACTACCCTTCTGGTTCCTGACCTCTGGCTTCGCAAAGACTCTGCTCGGTTTCACCATCCGTTTGGACTTTTGCTTTACAGCTTTATTTTCAATAAAGCCTTCTTATTTTCACTTATCTCTTGTTGTACGTCTGGTTCATGGTTCCGTGACACTAGAGGATCCTCTGGTGGGCCCAAGCTCTGACAATAATGAACCCCTAATTTGTCATGGTCTTATATACGTGGAGGGTGGGGCCTCAGAATCATCAGATCCTCTGGTGGGCCCAAGGAACCTCAGTCCGATGCTGGGTCTGATTGGGGGTCATTCACATTGGCATCTGATCTGAAGTCTAAATGGGGTTTTATGAACATTGGGGTCTGATCTGAGGTCTGATTAGGGTCTTATTAACATTGGGGGTCCTAATAACATCCACACGCTGTGCTGGTACTGAACTTCCCTAAGTGCTTTTCCTTTCTGGCCCCGGTTTCCGAAACCAGGATCCAGTGCAGTGCTCCAGTACAGCTGCTAGCAACCGGGGGTGATGACTAAGGCCTCTTTCACACGGGCGAGATTTCCGCGCGGGTGCAATGCGTGAGTTGAACGCATTGCACCCGCACTGAATCAGGACCTATTCATTTCTATGGGGCTGTGCACATGAGCGGTGATTTTTACGCATCACTTGTGCGTTGTGTGAAAATCGCAGCATGCTCTATTTTGTGCGTTTTTCACGCAACGCAGGCCCCATAGAAGTGAATGGGGCTGCGTGAAAATCGCAAGCATCAGCAAGCAAGTGCGGATGCGGTGCGATTTTCACGCACGGTTGCTAGGAGACGATCGGGATGGAGACCCAATCATTATTATTTCCCCTTATAACATGGTTATAAGGGAAAATAATAGCATTCCTAATGCAGAATGCATAGTACAATAGGGCTGGAGGGGTTAAGAAAATAAATAAATAATAATTTAACTCACCGTAATCCACTTGTTCGCCCAGCCCGGCTTCTCTTCTTTCTTCAGGACCTGGGTAAAGGACCTTTGATGACATCACTGCGCTAATGACATGGTCCATCACATGATCCATCACCATGGTGATGGATCATGTGATGGACCATGTGATGAGCACAGTGATGTCACCACAGGTCCTTTTCCTCCTGCACAGCAAAGAAGAAGAAAGAAGAGAAGCCAGGCTGCGCGAACAAGTGGATTAAGGTGAGTTAAATTATTTTATTTATTTTTTTAACCCCTCCAGCCCTATTGTACTATGTATTCTGTATTAAGAATGCTATTATTTTCCCTTATAACCATGTTATAAGGGAAAATAATAAAATCTACACAACACCAAACCCAAACCCGAACTTCTGTGAAGAAGTTCGGGTTTGGGTACCAATAATGCCGATTTTTCTCACGCGCATGCAAAACGCATAAAAATATTTTGCACTCGCGCGGAAAATTTTTCCCGCGATGCACCCGCATCTTATCCGGCCCAAATCCATGACGCCCGTGTGAAAGACGCCCAAGGTATCTGCTTGCTGGTTTCCTCTCTCACAATCCCACCCATTCATGACCACGCTAATTTATTGGATTGACAGTTTTGTCCAAATGAAAATCAAGGTGGCATCCCCCATGAAAATTTGCATAGATAAAACACTGCATGTGTCACAATTCGGGACGATGACATCACAACGGCATGGCTGCTTACGTCCCTGACATGCTTCATTCTTCAGTTCAGTGGACTTGTGTGTGTGTGCAAGTGTGTCAGCCGAGGGTGCGTGTCCATGGAGGGAGGGTTATGGTCTGAAAAGGTGTTTTTGTGCAGATTATAATACAACCAAATCGTATTTTGGCAAGTATAGAACAGACAAGCCGCCTCAACCATTCATCCCCGGATGGCCCTCTGGGCTTGGAGAGTGCTTGGGTGCACCTGATGTCGCTTCAAGAGGGCACCATGTGGCCAATGCCATTGTGGAACCTTTTCTGGCTTTTTTTTCTTGGCTGCTGTGTTGCGGGTTCACATCAGTTTAGTGTTTTTGGGCCCCTCTTCCGTGAGATACCATATGTACAATGGGCCAGGAAGATGGAGAACGAGTCTGATCTGTCCGATGCATGCATCACGCTGGAACCACACTTTATGCAGCACCGTTGCACCTGCCCTTCGTGATCCAGGCTTCTGAAAGCATGATGAAGCCCAGCACTCTGATTCAGCTACAGGGAACCATGCGTGCAGACTAGATTGTCTGCTTGCTGGTTTCTGCTGCTACATTACAACCCATTCACAACAATGCTAATTCATTGGAGTGACAGGTTTATCCAACTGCAAGTGGTAGCCTTCAGAAAACCAGTATGACTGCGCGTCTCATAATGGGGCTGTTCAGCATCCACGGATGATGACATCACAAAGGGCGCCAGCTGTTTACCTTCCTGGCAGCAGCTTTAATGGCTTCATTGGTCGGTCAAGTGGGCAGCGGCGCACATCAGCAAGTGAGGGTGGGTATGTGCGCACGTCTGTCAGCAGAGGGTGCGCATCTATGTGGGAGGAGCAGAACTAGAATCCTGCCACTCCCTATTTTGGCCAGCCCAAAGCAGACAAACCATGTCACCCCCTGGGCTTGGGAGTGCTTGTGTGCCCCCGCTGTCGCTTCAAGTAGGTACCAATCAGCAGTATCATTTTTGGTTGTGGCTTCTTGGCCACTGCACTGGGGGTTCACCAGTTTAGTGTCTGCTGCTCCCCCTTCCATCATATTCCATACTTCAAATTCATTTTTGACCATGGAGATGGAGAACAAGTCTGATCTGTCAGATCCATGGACTGTGCTGGTACCGCACTTCTCGCAGTAATGCTGTGCCTGCCCTTCCTGGTCCAGGTTGCCAAAAGCGGGATCTGGCCCAACGCTCCGGTGCAGCTGCAAGCAACTGTACATGGAGATTAGGGTTCCTCCTTGCTGGTTTCCACTGTCACAATCCCACCCATTCAAGACAGTGCTAATTCATTGGATTGACGGTGTCTGTCCAACTGCAAATCAAGCTGCCCCCCGCCCCATGAAAAGCGTGCATCACAAGGGGGCCTATCAGCTTTCAGGGACGATGACATCACAAAGGTCACTGGCTGTATACCTCCTCCCTGGCGGCAGCCATGATGGCTTCATTCATCTGTCAAGTGCGCAACCGTGGACATCAGCATGTGAGGGTGTGCATGTTTTTGTGACTGTATGTGTGAGTCCATTAGGAGAGGAACATGGTCCATAAAGGTGGTTTTGTACTGATTGGAATCCTGCCACAGTATATTTTGGCAAGCAGTGAACATACAAGTCACCTCTACTGTTCGTGAGAAGAATGCTCTTCAGTCTTGGAGAATGCTCAGGTGCACCCGGCATCGCTTCAAGGGGAGGTGTAAACAGATCTTAAGTCAATCCTTGAGGAGCTACCATGAGATTCAGGCTTCCGTTTCATATCGGCAACCGCCCACCCCCAAAAAAAAACGCAAATACAACAGTCAGGTAATTTCATACAGCGCCAGCATGCAAAGTGCACTCAGGACCCAGGTAATCGGTGGTGTGAATTGTCCTGCCGTGTCTGGCATATGGTTGGACAAATGTATGTAGTGAGTTCCCCCTAGTGGCAGTTTGAAAGTAGACACTTTGTTTGCACTGTTAGGCCTCATGCACAGGACCGAATGTATTTTGCGGTCAGCAAAAAACGGATCTATATAAAATACGGATGACTTCCGTGTGCATTCCGTATTTTGCGGAACGGAACAGCTGCCCCTAATAAAACAGTACGGACAATAATAGGACATGTTCTATTTTTTTTGCGGAACGGAAAAGGAATGCACACGGAGTAACTTCAGGTTTTTTTGCGGACACGGAAAGAAAATACATTCGTGTGCATGAGGCCTTAGTGAGATGGTACTCTAGTAGTTTTTAAAGGGGTTTTACAGGACTTCGATATGGGCGGTCTGTCCTCAGGAAAGTTCATCAATAGGGATGAGCGAACTTGTGCTTCATGTTTGGCGTACAAGGTTCGGGTTATCTAAGAATTCCGTTATGGATTCTGCTACCACGGACTATAAGTTATGGTCCGTGGTAGCGGAATTCTTAGATAGAACCTTGTACGCCGAACTTGAAAACACAAGTTCGCTCATCCCTAGTCATCAATATCAGAATGGTAGCGGTCCGACACTTAGCACCCACACTGGCCAAACTGTACCGTGGACAGAACCTGAAGGCTATGTCCACTGTGTAGTTTCCTACACTGGCTTACTGCAGCTCAGCTCCCATTCTGGCTCCCATATATTATCCATACTGGCCAACTTCACTTAGAACACCTGTCCCAACCCCCGCTCCCACACCCCCTCCCCCCAAGTTCAGTCAGTTTTGTCTGTGATTGTGTTCAGTGTTTCAGTTTTTTCCACGTGGGTGCAATCAGTTTTTGATGCGTTTTTCACGCATGTGAAAAAAAAACCTGAAGAATAACAATGTGCTTCCGTGCAATCCGGTTTTCACTGAAGCTCCATTCACTTCTATGGAACCAGAGCTGCATGAAAAACGCATAATATAGAACATGCTGCAATTTTTCCTGAACGCAGAAATGATGCGTGAAAAACATGTGCACACACCCATTGCAATGAATGGGTCAGGATTCAGTCCGGATGCTATACATTCGCTACACGCTTCGCACCCAGACGAAAAACTCGCTCATGTGAAAAAGGCCTAAGGGTCCTATTTCGCCACTGTTAATGGAGGGTACTTTAAGTGGTCCTATGAGAGTACCTCCGGTATTTATGGGCAGGGTATACAGAGAAAATAAAAACGTATTGCAGCTGCAGCACCCAGCATACACAGTCTCCCTGGAATAGATTTTTGTTGGTGTCACGGATCAGCGGGTGTGAACCCACTGTGCCACTGACTGGCTATACTCTGGAGGGGCGGGTCTAAGCAGCTACCTGGTTTTCACTAGAGCCTCTGATGGTGAGGATAGACTTGAGCCGTTAGGGTAGTTGCCAGGGGCTTCTCCAGAGCAATCGGCGAGTCAGTGGCAGCTGGTCCAGGCGGAACAGGAGATACCTGGGTAGGTGCCAGATGTACACGCGTAGTCAGGCAGGCGGTGTCGTTACCAGGCGCAACAGTGCAGTACCGAAGGATGAGGCAGAGGCGTAGTCAGACAGGCAAAAGGTCAGGGCAGGCGGCACAGACACAGGGCAGGCAATCCAGGTCGGCAACAGGAGAGACAAGGCAAGCAGGCAGGGACCAGACGATAAGCAGAGTCCAGGAATGAAGTATAAACCAGGCGCACACAAGCTTATCAGGAACCAGCAAACTCAAGGACCTTGACACTGAGGCATCTGGGAAGAGATCTGAGCCATCTAATACCTACAGGAGAGCCAGGGTTGGTCAGCGAGGTCACCTGACCTAACCCACACAGCCCAGGGAGTGATGCGCTCCACCCTTAGAGAAATGTAACATGAAACCAGCCGACCTCATGCTGTGTCCAGGCCTGAGTGGAAGCTGTGGAGCGGAATCCTCAAAAGCAATAACACCTACAGAAACCGGGCCCAGGACCGCAGCGGTGAAATGGGAAGCACCGACCACAGATCACGGCACCCAGGACCGCGGCGATAACCGGGGGAACAGCGGCGTACAGCAGCCACTGTTACAGTTGGCAAGTATGGGTCAAAGGGAGAGGCTCTATGATGATCTGTGGGCAGGGCGACACTAATGAGAGGATGAGGCCAGGCCAAAGACGATACTGCCGCTGTGTCTCTGGAGAAGAGGAGGGTAGATGGACATGGATGAGGAGATGCATCAGGTTATCTACACCTAGCAGAGAGGAGGCTGGGAGTGGTCAGGACTGACTGAGGTGGCAAAAACGTGTGACCCCCAACCATATGATTTCCCCTATTTAAGGCCTCATGCACACGACCGTTGTTCTGGTCTGCATCCGAGCCGCAGTTTTTGCGGCTCCGGTGCGGACCCATTCACGTCAATGGGGCCGCAAAAGATGCGGACAGCCTAACCTGTATGAAAAATTACTTGTGATTAATTGAAAGAATTGACCTGTTTCTCATAATTAACTGGTTCAACTTTTTTTTTTAAACTTCTTTTTACTGAAAAAAGGAAAACAAGACATAAGGAAATCAATTTCAGATACAGAATCATATCCCTGTACGCGTCAACATTCAGCCAGCAGGGACGGCATTACAGCATGACCCCCAAAGAAGCATTATCACAGTGTAACATCATTTATATTCTCATGTTTCCCTTTTTTTTTCTTCAAACGAATTAAAGTATACAGTCAGGTCCGTAAATATTGGGACATCGACAAAATTGTAACATTTTTGGCTCTATACACCACCACAATGGATTTGAAATGAAACTAACAAGATGTGCTTTAACTACAGACTGTCAGCTTTAATTTGAGGGTATTTACATCCAAATCAGGTGAACGGTGTAGGAATTACAAAATATAGAATTGTGTCAATGTCCCAATATTTATGGACCTGACTATGTTAACGCAAAGAATATCATTAACCTCCTTCCCTACCCCACCCCCCTCCCATAGGACCTTGTCATTTGTAAGAAGAACTCACTCTGTAATCTCTTGTTTATGGGGGCAATAGAAATGGTGGAGTTCAGTAAATGGGTAAAAGTCTAGCTCGTGATACTCTAAATTTACCTAATTTTCCCCCAACTCTAGCCTCCAAGTACCATGTAGTTTGGGTGAATGGCGACATTAGTTCTTTAATTTCTTCTATCGATAAAGAAGCTTCAATAAATCTTCGCCATTTAAAAAAAAAAGTGCAAATAGATTATTCTTTATGTCTCTCCATTTCCAAGCTTTCCAGGTAAAGCACCTGCTTCATAATACCTATCACCTCTTCCCATGAGGGGGGTTCTTTTTCCAGCCAGTGTCTTAAGATCGCCTTCTTTTTTTTATTTTTATCAATTGTCTTTTTATTGATGATTTTTACAAGAATAAACATGTACATACAAAAAAAAAAAGCATGACTTTGGAGTACATTATTCCTGATACAAAGATATAACTGAAGTCATTTGAACAGCAAAGAAAAAATTAGCATACATCATATTTTTGTGTATGTATATCTCTATATTGAGTAAGTCTGAGAAAGTACACACACAATGGTCATAGATGAGTAGTACTGTAATAAAAGCCTACAGGCTACTAAAGTAACAAAGATTCTATTTTTCGCTTTAACTATGTAGAGCTATATAAAATTTACCATAAGAAGGATTCGGACATACAAAGGGGAATGACAAGACTTGACACATTAGGGTTAGGGTGGGTAAGGTAAGGTGTAGATTCATTCAGTTTGAGACATCAAACACCACGTCCCATTGCTTCCAAACCCGGTCAAATTTGTCCACCGAGGCAAGCAATGTAGCCGACATATGTTCGAGGCGTCTGACTTCTAATACACTATGAGTTCCGCCCGTGATGGGCAATCTATCCTTTTCCAGAATCTTGCCAGCAAGCGTCTAGCCGCAGTCAAGATGTATAACATTAACTTTAATAAGTGTTTCTTCAAAGGTATGTGTGGAATATTCAGCAAATATATGTAAGGGTCTAAGGGAAATCTTATTTCAAACAAGCTGTATAAAATTTCCTGTACCATAATCCAGAATGGAGTTAGAATCCGGCATTCCCAAAAAATATGGATATGTGATCCCACCTCCGTGTTGCATCTCCAACAACGAACTGAAACATCAGGGTTAAACTTATGTAATAACTGTGGGGTGTGGTACCAAAACATCATTATTTTGTAAGTGTTTTCCCTATGAATAGCACACGTTGATGTCATCGCAGCTCTCTGCCAAATTATCCTCCAATCATCTACTGAAATAGAACGGTGTAAGAGCGATTCCCACTTAGACATATATGAATGACGGATAGATGCAGGAGAGGCCGGGGAGGAGAGGAGCACATATATTTCAGATATAAGACCCTTAGTAGACTCCGAAAGCTTACATGTCTTCTCAAAAGACGTGGGGACAGATACCTGTTTTGAGTGAAACAATGTAGTGAACAAATGCTGGATTTGCAAGTACTGATATCTAGTGACTTCCGTAAGTGACCTAGAACTTCTAAGCTCATCTAATGAAAGTAATTGTAGTGTTCTATAATCAATCATATCCGCAAACCTAAACATTTTCTTGGAAAACCAAGGTTTAAAAAAGGAGACTTTTGATCCAGCTTTGAAAAGCGGTGTAAACAGAAAAGATGTCATGGAGGATTTCTCGGAAACCAGGGAGAAACGATGTTTACAATGTTGCCATATTTTATACGTATGTAACATTGGTCCTAATAATTCTGGCAATTGAACGTGTGGAATTGGGGACCATAACAAAGAGTTAGGATGTATCGGAGCAATCCACAATTTTTTAATTTCCATCCACCTAGAATAGGCATAGAGTTTAGACCATGCTGGTATCCGTCTAAGATGTGTGGCCCAATAATATTTGGTAATGTCTGGAACTGCCAGCCCCCCTTGAGATTTCAGGGCCATAAGGGTACTACTAGCTATCCTATGCCTCTTCCCATTCCATATGAATTTAAATATACCAGCCTGCAGTGCCCGTAGTTCCGTCCTTGGTACATGTACCGGGAGGGTCTCAAATAGGTAGAGCAGTTTTGGCAAAATGGACATTTTAACTGCCGCTATGCGGCCAAACATGGATATGGGAAGAGACATCCATTTAGCCATCAGACGCTTAAGCTCTAGAAAAAGGGCGGGGAAATTATGGGAGTATATAGAAGAATACGTTGCCGCTAAATTCACACCTAAATAACGCAAGGCAGCATCTTGCCAACGAAAGCGATAGTTAGACCGTAACGGAGCTAATACAGCCACTGGTAAGTTTAAGGGAAGGGCTTCTGTTTTCGAGGAGTTAATCTTATATCCGGAAAGCCGACTATACAGTGTTAACAAACCAAATAAGTTGGGCAAAGTAATATGTAGGTCTGATAAAGTAAGCAGAACATCATCCGCAAATAATGATATTTTATATTCAACTTGGTTAACCATGATTCCATGAATATCCGGGTGGGACCTGACTGCTGCGGCTAAGGGTTCAATGCAAAGCACAAACAGGAGAGGGGAAAGCGGACATCCCTGCCTGGTGCCGTTTTTAATCGGGAAAGGAGCTGAGTTTGCATATGGTAATTTAATTGTCGCTGTAGGATGGCTATATAATGAGTGGAGGGCTGAGAGAAAGGGACCAGAGAATCCAAAGGCCCGCAGGGTGGAAAACATAAACGGCCAGCTTAAGCGATCAAACGCTTTTTCAGCGTCTAGGCTCAATAGTAGTGCCTGTTGATGTTTCCTATTGACAATATCTATCAGATTGATAAGTCTTCTCGTGTTATCCCCACCCTGCCGGCCCCTCACAAAGCCAACCTGATCCGAATGTATCAATCGCGGGAGCCAATACGCCAACCTATCTGCCAATAGCTTGGTGAATATTTTCAAATCAGAATTTAGAAGAGCAATAGGGCGGTAATTTGCGCAATCTAGGGGGTCTCTTCCCGGTTTCGGAATGAGAGTTATATGGGAATGAAGCATGGTTTCTGGTATAGCTGACCCTTGTAAGAATGAGTTAAAAAGCTTACATAAATTGGGTATGAGAAGAGATGAAAAAGTCTTGTAGTAAGAATAGGGTAACCCATCCGGCCCAGGTGACTTGCCATTAGGTAACTGGGAAATTACACCTTGAATCTCCTCAGTCGTGATCTGGGCATTAAGCGCAGACCCTGCTTCGGGATGATAATTTGGGTATATTACTTTGAGCCAAAAAAGAGTCAAATAGTGTCTGGCGATCAACTGGGTCAGAGGGTGTCTGTGGTGTAAGGGAGTATAAGGAAGCATAGTATTGCTGAAATTGGTCAAGTATCGCTTTGGGGTCATATACCATGTCTCCACTGCTCGTTCTCAGAGACATTGGAGTAGTAGTCGCGGTTGACTCCCGCAATTGACGAGCTAAGATAGTATGTGATTTATTCCCCCACATATAAAACCGTTGGAGCGAGTACAATAGGAGTTTACCAGTTTTTTCAAAAGCCATTTCACGTAATCGAGCACGGAGAAGTACTATACGTCGTAGCAAGTGACAGGAGCGATGAGTCCTTAAACGGGCTTCTAATTGTTTTAATTGGGTAAGGGTGTTATTATACCTGAGATTGTAATCCCTCTTCAATCTAGTGCTTACACTAATACATTTGCCTCTGAAAACGGCCTTATGTGCTTCCCACAGTATAGCTATAGACGGGGCCGAGGGTTGATTAAAGGCAAAATATTCCTCCAAGGAACTTCCCAATTCCTGTCTAGTCGGCAATTTAGTTAATAAAGATTCATTAAGTCGCCAGTGGCATACCCTAGGACGAGCACCCCTTGGGTTAAACGTGACCGATATTGGCGCGTGGTCTGACCACGTGATATTTCCTAATTCAGCATCTGTCAACATCCTAAGGGCAGGTGTATTCCCAAAGAAATAATCTATACGAGTAAGAGTTCTGTGAGGGTGGGAATAAAACGAATATGTCCTAGCCGAAGGATTATTGACCCTCCACAGATCATACAGGGCATATTGTCTAATGAGCTTTCTAAAGAGGCGTGATCATTTTCGCTGGGCTCTAGACGGTGGTGCGTCTCCGAGGGTCAATGTATCCCAATATTCTGAAAAAGCGACATTAAAATCTCCGCCTATAACAAGCGCTGCCGGCAAATATTTTTCCAATTCCCGAAAAACCTTCCTCAGGCATGGAATCTGGTTCGAATTTGGGGCATAAATATTGAATAGAATAAGTGGAGCACCGTGGAGGGAGGCCTGGAGTATTACATATCTACCATGACCATCAATCTGTGTGGATTCAACTTGTATAGGACATGTAGTAGATAAAAGAATAGCAACCCCAGCAGTTTTTGTGTCAGCACTGGCTGAATATATTCGTGGATAGGATCTGGCCGCAAACTTAAAGGAGCCCTCTCTGTCAAAGTGTGTCTCCTGTAGGAAAACAACGTCTGCCCTTTGAGATTTACATTCAGTGAGAGCTAGACGTCGCTTTGCGTTAGAGTTGAGACCTTTAACGTTCAAGGAAATGCACTTAATCATGAGTGTATGTGGTGTAACAATACTTGCCAATGACCAGAGAGGGACCCCCTAATGAGCATCCGTCTCCATATACTGAAACTCGTCCCAGTGCAACATCAATAAGGAACCTAGGAGGAAGAGACATAAGGGAAAAGGGAAAGACAAAAGGACAACATATACGACATAGAACATGATATACAATTCTGAACAATGGGTGTGATCACCCAGTCAAGACTCAATATAACGTGAGCAAAAATGAAAAATAAAGCCCACGTCTGTCCCATCTCAAGATCTAGAGTGAGGGAAAGAGAGAGGGCAACAAATAGAGTCCTGTTGGTAGGGACCTGACTGGACGCCATAGCAGGCAAGGCCAGAATGGTAACTCAGGGAATATCTGAGACAAGATAGATTTAAAAAAAGAGAGAAACAATGCAATGAAAACAATTGCACTAATTCTAAGAGCTGCTGCTCAAAAAATAATTATCTGAAGGCCTCAGAGGGATTCAATCCCTCAAAAATAAACTTTCAAGGAGGCGCGTCACGAAGGGGAGATCCATATGCTCCCGGTTGGGATGGAGGTCTGTTTCTTTTCCGCTGGACTGTGTGCCATGATGGAGCAGGAGCTGAGGGAGGGTCTGGGATCTCCCAATTATCAAGGGCCGGAGTGTTAAGGCCCAAAAAGGAACAAAAACGGGATAAGTCCGCGTGTGTGCGCAATACAGAGAACTTGCCATTCTTCGTAGCAATCAAAGCAAAGGGGAAGCCCCAACGGTATGGGATTTTGAGATCTTTCAAACATGCTAGTAGAGGTTGAAGGCTTCTCCTTTTCTGTAGGGTCAGCCAAGATAAGTCCTGGTATAGGTGGACACTTGAGCCTTTAAAAGAGATCGTACGTAAGGTGCGCGCCTTGGCCATAATGGATTCTTTCAGGCGGAAGTCATGTAGGCAACAGATCACATCTCGTGGTTGTGACGTAGTATTTTTCGGCCTAAGCGCTCTGTGGGCCCTATCAAGTTTAATGGTCAGCGGTGTTTGGGGCGCCAAAATCAGATTAAACAGTTCGTTCAATATAATGTCCAAGTCCTCATCAGACTCCGATTCTAGCAGACCCCTAACCCGTATATTATTACGGCGTCCTCTGTTGTCCAGATCTTCCAGATGATTAGTATTTTCTTTAATAGCTTGGGATTGAGTGGCTATAATAGACTGTAATTTGGACACATATCTTCTGGTGTCATCATGCTCCGATTCAATTTGATCTACACGAGCAGACACTTGCTGAAAGTCCACTCTTAGAGAGGAAATTTCGGCTTTAAAGGCATCATGTACCCCGGCCACCATTACTTTAAAATCCTCTTTTGTGGGCATCTGTTGTAATGCTTGCTGCAGGGATTTCATATCTTGGGAGGCACAAGGGGGCTCATCTCCATTCTCATCCCCAGAAACTGTACGTTGGCTCCAAATATTTATTTCTTCAGGGGGGTGCAAAGGGGCAGAAGCTGTGTCTGCCTCAATATCAGGGCTGTCTCCCCACTCACGGCGGCGTGCCGGCATAGCCGCAGGCTGTCTGGCCTGCTTAGGTGCCGTTTTAGGCGGCATGTTGGTGGATATACA
Organism: Bufo bufo; assembly: GCF_905171765.1. Lineage (NCBI taxonomy): Eukaryota > Metazoa > Chordata > Amphibia > Anura > Bufonidae > Bufo > Bufo bufo. The sequence goes on from NC_053398.1 coordinate 45,232,737, forward strand.
CTGGGAGCCCTGTAACCAGCCAGGGGACTCCAGGCCCAGGTCAGGGGCGTCTATGGGCCGCTCCGGTACAAAATCCACAGCCAGGGGGCAAAGAGAAGGTTCCCCTGCTATCGCGTTACTGCGCTCACCTGCTGTGACAGAGAAGGCAGGGGCCGTCTGCACTGTAATGGCGCCTGTGACTGACCGTTGGAGAAGGCTGCTCTGGGAGGACGGAAGCTGGGAGCCGCGGGTAAGGTAGGTGTCCAGGGTTCTTTCCCCTCGGGAGAACGGGTGGGTAATGGGCTTCTTTAGGGGTAACTTTTTCCCCATGTGACGCGCCGCTGTAAGCAGATTCGGCCCGATTTAGTAGCAAGAGCAGCGGAGCTCAGGGATCACGCCGCCATCTCTGCAGACGTCCAGGCCACGCCCCAAGATCGCCTTCTTAATGGACATAAGTAGTATATGAACTACCTTCTCGGATACCCCAGACTCCTCCGAGTTGGCCTGTGTTTTCGGTATGTAGTAAAAAATACATTGCATTGGTTTGAGTAACACCTCTATGTCCCAAACCTCCTTAATATATCTTACTCCCTCTGACCACAACTGATTTAGCCTCGGGCAATCCCATATGCTGTGTAGAAGACCCGCTTTAGGCAATTCACATTTAGGACAATGACGCAGCTAGTGGGAAGGCGCATCTTTAAATGATAGATCGAACGCATAGGTCGCCCTGTGCATTAACCTCAGTTGCGTTTCCCTCCACTGTTCATTGAATATAGCTTTTCTCACAAATTCATAACCCTCTCTCATTTTTTTTGCCAGGTTTGGAGAGTCAATTTCTCTCCCCCACTTTGAGAAGGCATTGGCAACCACATTTATATTCTTGCTGTTGTGAATTTTGCGGTACAATCCTGACAGAGGGAGCATAGAGTTATTTACACCCACCAACACCTCAAACCACGCCAATCTATCCGTTTCCCCTAAGCTCTCCGACTGTGCTCTACAGTAGGACCGTATCTGTTGATACGGAAGATAGTGAGAGGCAGCAACATTACATTTATTTCGGAATTCTTCCCATTCTATCAGCTTCTGATTTGAGGCGACCAAAATGTCTTGTAGTTTGTGGATGCCTTTCTGCCGCCACAACTTATACATTTTATTGTCTCTCCCCTGAGAAAAGGCGGGTAATGTCCACAGCAGCATGTGGGGGTGAGGTACGTAGGCAGTCTGTAGAGTTTACGTATGGCCTTCCACGCCATGATGGTATCCCGAAGCAGGACGGACTGTTTGATACGTGGGGGTAAGTCTTTTAACCTGGTGTGCAGCTAGCTCCTGTTCTATATGCCCCGCAGTAAAATATGAAGTACCCCACACCCAATCCCTGGCGTGGAAAAATAACGCTGCAAGGTTATAGTGACGAATGTTTGGAAGCTGTAAACCTCCTTCCCACTTCAACATTGTCAATTTTTCATAAGCTATGCGTGGCCTTTTCTTACCCCACAAAAAGGCATTAAATGCCAACTGCAATTTCGTCAAATGTGTCTCAGCAGTAGGGGGGTGGTTTGCAAGGGATACAACAGGCGTGAGAAACTGGACATTTTCAAAAGCTGAGCCCTACCGCGTAAGGAGAGAGGTAAATCCTTCCACCTGTCCAAGTCTCTGATTATTTTCTGGATCAAGGGAGGATAATTTAGAGAATAGAGAGAGGCTGATGATCACCCCAGTTTCACTCCCAGGTAAGTTATGTAATCGTGTCGTACCTCGACTCCGCACTGTCCCCGCGGACAAGGCTCCCCGGAGTGAAAGAAAAGGATCTGGCTTTTAGATATATTAATTTTGTAGCCCGTCACCATGCCATAGTAAAGCAGGGTATCTAGGAGCTGTTTGAGGTGTTTATCTGGGGATTGCAGAAAAATCAGCAAATTGTCCGCAAAGCAGGCTAACTTGATGACCTCTCCCCCTACCTGAATCCCCTCATATAAGTCGGATTGCACCAAGAACCAAGCCAGGGGTTCTAGGGCCAAGTTAAATAAAAGGGGGGACAAAGGGCACCCCTGTCTCGTCCCCTTCCTCAGCATTATTCTCGAGGACAAAAACCCTGGTGCATACACTTGTGCTTGGGGGTCTTCATATATGGCCTTCAGATAGTTACGAAAGTCCCCTTTCAAACCCATGGCATCCATGACCTCATCCAACCAGGCCCAGTTCACATTATCAAATACCTTTTCGGCATCTAATGTCAGAAGTGCTGGATTGCCATGGGTTTTGATCCTCTGACTGTCTTGTGCTAACAGAACACGTCTGATATTCGTGACAGCGGAGCGTCCCTTCAGAAAGCCTACTTGATGATCGCCTATTAGAGTTGAGAGCATCTCCGCCAATCTGTTAGCTAGTATTTTGGACAATATTTTGACATCCTGGTTTATAAGGGAAATGGGCCTAAAAGATCCAGGTTGTGATAGGTCTTTGCCCTGCTTCGGAAGGACCTTAATGTAAGCCAATTTCCCCGAGGGGGGTAAGCTCCCGCCAGCTAAAATAGAGTTAAACAGAGTTACTAATACTGTTTTTGCTTCTTCCGGTAAAAGTTTGTAAAACTCAGCAGGGTACCCATCGGGCCCTGGAGCTTTCCCATTTGAAAGGCCTGTGACGGTAGCATTGAACTCTGCTGTAGATATCGCCTTATTTAAATAAGCTAGATATTCTGCCGATATAGATGGCAGGCTAATCTGTTCTAGAAGGTCTTTAGCCCTATCTCCATCATATGGATCTTTAGAATAAAGGGACCTAAAATAATCCCCCAGAATTTCCACAATCTTCTTCGGGTGGGTGTGAAGAATCCCCTTGGCATCATTCAGGGGGTGCAAGTAGGGTTGGTTTGTATAAGGTTTGGCCAATTTTGACAGTAATTTACCCGCCTTGTTGCCAAAACGGAAACAAATCTGCTTTCCTACGTCCCCCATACCACCTAACCCTGCTCTCTAAGTAGTAGTCAAAAGTGTGTTTCGCCGTCACCCAGAGAACCTTGTTGGCCTCAGTGGGGACTTGGACAAAATCGGTGTAGGCCTCTCTCAAGGTTTGTAAGGCTTCTACATATTTCCTGTGCGCCTCCCTTTTTTTTCCGGTGGAATATGATACTATTCCTACACCTAATCATAGCTTTGACCGTATCCCAGAACAACTGTGCATCTGATTCATGGGATTGATTGTCCTGCGAATACTCCCACCACCACCCCTTTAATCTGTCCGCAAAATCCTCGGCAGTCGCCATATAAAATCCGATTCATTCGGGGTCCCATCTCTCTTCTCCATGATTACCGGGGCATGATCCGATATAACTAAATCAGAAATCTCCACCTCCCGGACTTTGGACAATACCTCTGATGTGACAAGGAAATAGTCCAGACGCGATCAGGAAGACTGAGCGTGAGATTAATGTGAGAATTCCATCCCTTCAGGGTGATAATGTCGCCATACATCCACCAACCCTGTCGTTTGCAGAAAAGGAAATAACGTGTGGGCACCCTTAGGATTCAAGTGCGGTTTAGACACTCGTTGCCTCCTATCCTCCCTTTCGTCATGTACCCTGTTAAAATCTCCCGCTACCAATAACTGCCCTTTCCCCTCCTGAAGTAGAGTCGCTTCTAGCTTTCGGTAAAAAACATGTTGGGCCGAGTTGGGGGGAGTAGATATTGTATATTGTCATTTGACCTAACGGAGAGACCAAAACCACCTTTGCCATTCTGCCATCATCATCCACCATCATGGATTCGACCTCCCATGTCAAGCATCTAAGAGAATAAGAACCCCTGCTTTCCTATCTTGTGAAGAGGAACCCACCACTTGCCTCACGCATTGCTTCCTCATTCTCCAAAAATCTCGTTCCTCAAGGTGTGTTTCCTGGAGAAGAGCTACATCAATTTTGAGTTTTTTGAGATGCCGTAGTACATTTGTGCGTTTATATTGGGAACGCAAACCCTTCACATTCCACGTAGCTATCCTCATACTTGTGGTGCAACAGTCAGGCGTCCCAGAGACATCACCCAGAGGAACAGAATCGCCCCTTGACTTCCCATCAGAGTGAGAACATGCATTTGAGAGAACATTGACACCTATCCCACCTCCCGTAGCCCCATTCCCCTCCCCAAACAAAACATACCTGCTAAACACAACGATAACTTATAGTTTGTGGATTTTTTTTGCGCGGAACTTCGCGAAGACGTTGTTGCTTTGAAATACTCTCAACATTACAACATATTCCTCCAACATCTCCTCCGCCCATATACCGACACATCTAGATATGCTACCAATTTTCCCGGCATTAATGTTCAAAAGAAACACACTCTGTTCCCCCCTTTTCTTTGTATTTTTGGTTCTGTTAACCGTGTTATATACCCACGGTAGGTGTCACTGAATGTAAAGAGCGACCAACCATGAATATATAGTAATTCGTACACAGAAAATAAGCACTCCCTTCCCTCCCTATTGTATCTCACGTGACCAAAAGTAACCCGTCCATCTGTCACTCTCACTCTGTTCCTTGGCTACGAGGGGGTGAGGAAACATGTCTGGCAGTCCCAGAAGATGAAGTTGAGGGTCTACGCCGTCTTCTCACGTCTACCTCTGCCCGAGAAGAGATCTCTCTGCGATGGGCTCATCCGAGAAGGGAAGAGGTCCCCCTCCAGCACCACAGCTTCGCGGGCCTCCTTGGGGGTAAGATACGTCTCGATGGACCCATCCTGTTGGAAAATCCGTAGAGTGGCCAGGTAAAGGAGCGCAAATTTGGTCTTTTGTGCGACCAGAGAAGAGCAAATGGCTGAGAAACCCCTCCTGCGACGCATCACCTCGGCAGAATAGTCACTGAATAGTAAAAGTTTATTGTCCCGCACTATCAGAGGGCACTTATTTTTCTGTAACTGCGAAGGATTTCTTCTTTTGCAGCGAAATTTAGGTATTTTACAATAACCGATCTTGGTCTGTTTGTGTTCTGATTTCGCTCAGAAGGCCTTCACGGTCCCAGCCTGTGAGCTCTCTCCACTATAAATTTACCCTGAAGCCCCAGGGCATGCGGGATGTCCATCTCGCACAACTTAGCCAATTGGTGCGGTTGAATCGATTCTGGAATCCCTATGATTTGTAAATTACTCCTCCTGGAGCGGTTCTCCAGATCATCGACCTTTTCCTTAAGGGCTTGATTAATGCGAAGTCCCTCACTCGTCTGGGAACGGGACTTCTCCAACTCATCTTCCACCCTTGTAATCCGCTGTTCCAGTTCTGCGATTTGCCCCGAATGGTTCTGGATGTCACTGTGGAGCTGCTGCAATGCTGCTGCTACTGTGGCTTCCAAAGAGGCTTTAATCTCAGGGGCCAGCAACTTGGCCACTTCTATGGCCATATTTTTACATGATATGGCGAGATCTGGCTCTGGGGGCAATTCACAGTCCTCCTCACTAGGGATCTGAACTGTCTGCGAGCGCTGCGGTGGCTGTGAGGCTGACCTTGTAAGTCTGTTTCCTCTCTGGATAGATCATCAGCATCTGACCGGCGGGGGTCTGACACCCGAGACCCCTGCCGATCAGCTGTTTGAGAAGGCAGAGGCGCTCCAGCAGCGCCGCAGCCTTCTCGCTGTTTACCGCAGGCCCAGTGACGTCACGACTAGTATCAATGGCCTGGGCGGGGCTAAGCTCTGTTCACTTGAATGGAACTTAGCCGCGCCCAGGCCAGTTGATTCTAGTCGTGACGTCACTGGGCCTGTGGTAAACAGTGAAAAGGCCGCGGCGCTGCTGGAGCGCCGCTGCCTTCTCAAATAGCTGATCGGCGGGGGTCCGACACCCGGGTCAGATGCTGATGATCTATCCAGAGGATAGATCATCAGTTAAAACAAACTGCAGAACCCCTTTAACTCTGTGAGGGAGAGTTATGAAACTGACAAAAAAAAAAAACTGTCTTTATTGTTTATAGCAACCGATCACAGCGCAGCTTTCATTTCATATTCTGCTTTTAAAAGAGTTAAAGCTCCACCATGATTGGTTACTATGTGCAACAAAGACGTAGCTCCATTGTATACCTGTTTCTTCTTTTGGACTTCTAGTTTTTATACAGTCACTACTAGTGACTTACTACAAACTGCACCAAACAGCTCTGTGTGTACCAGGCTCTACAAGGCAGAGGTTGTGAAGAAGAATTCTGAGCCCCTCCCAAAGTCACCGATTGAAAGACAAAAGAAGAAAATATTAAAAACTATTTATTTAAAAAAATAATCTCAAAACCCTTTAATATTTGAGCTGTAATGGAAGCACGTTCTGTAAGATCCTGAGGTACAATATCACAGGGAGCTGTGCGTTATATCGGGCCTTTCTACCTGCAGTAAGCACAGTCCCTTTAGGCTAAATTGTTCTGCTCCCCCATTAGCACGATGTCCGCTCGTACCTATGCTAACGCTTTGACCTATTTATATACATGTCACTCCTCCGTATCTACATGTAAGAGCGGGGGTCAGACACAGATAATATATACATATACACATCCGTACAGAACTAGACTATACTACAAATATTCTACAGTCAGATTGCTAACCCCGTTAGCACCCCCTTGTGGTCATAATCCAGGATTACAGTGGACACTGCCGCCACAGCTCGAGTGGCAGCAGCAGCAGCTTCCAGACACCAGGAGAGAGTCTGTCACATCCTTCCGTAGGATATCCAGCCTTCTTGCTTCAAACACATCCTTCTCATCTCGAAGCTTTTTGTTCATTTCCCTGGAAAATACAATTTTACAGCTGCATGACTATAGGGTTATATTCAGGTAGAGTCTGAACAGCTCTGCCATGTTTACACAGCAGGCACAAGGTGGCATGGCGCCAAATACGCACGCTGTAAGGGGGCCTTAGTGATTGTGGGCTCAGAGCCAAACTCAACAATGCACCCCCACCCTCCTGCGACTTTTTGCATTATGCATGTCTGTCACTTGCCTGCCAAAAAATATCTTCCAAATCAGAGGCCAGCTAAACCATCTGACATTTCGTTGACTCCTCTTGTGCACAGGGCACTGGCTGGATTTCACTGGATGTCTACCTGGTTTCATATTGTGATTACATGTCATGCATTCCGTACGGAATTACCAACACACTAATAGGCATCCAAGTCCAGAAATAGTGTAAGGGCCGTGGACACCACAGAGGCAATTTTTTTTTATAGTTGCAATTTACTCCTTTCAGGCTAAAAATCTGTTTTTCAATTGGTCTTTATTAAAAATGTACATCTGTTTTTGAGATACAAGGGTTAAAAAAAATCAGTCTATTGGCAGAGTATCCCTTCTCATGTGAAGCCTTATCTCTAATGTCAACAAAGAGGTAATGTGCTGCATGTGACTTAGGTAAGATGATGTGCTATAGGGGACACAAGTGAGGTAATGGTCTGTAGGTGGCACTAGAAAGCGAACAGAAGTAGCAAAGGCCCCATAGCAAAACTTAGTATCCCCACACAGTTAGATTTAGAAAAGTCACAGTTTTTGTCCAATTTCTGTGCTGGAAAAAGTAGAGCAGGTGTACTCATTCTGAACACCATATTTCTCAATATATTTACAGTAGACAGCTGGCTTAAACAAATACAAATCAATCAGTATCCTGCTTCCTTTCATACATAGTACATGATAAAACTGTCTCCCTGCAGCCACCACTAGGGGGAGCTCTGTGCATAGTAATATATGCAGTTACTTTTGAACTGAATGGCAGCTGTAAAAGTCTCTTAGCACAGAGCTCCCCCTAGTGGGAGTATGTCATTCAGTACTGAGCCCCCACCTCACCATGGTCCCCATACCAGCAGCATGCTCTGCCTCCATGGTAAGTACACCAATGACTCTAAACGCTACTTATATTTTCAAGATAGGTATTGGGTCCAGAGGTAGAGGTTACCTGAGAAGCTCCAGTTGTCGGAGAAGACTCTGTTTTTCTTTCTGCATATTTCTGGACACCTTGAACACATCTCTGTAGAGAAACCGACAAGACGTGGGTCAGATTATGGCTATTATTTCCATCTCACTGGATAACTTAAAGATTATATGTGATACTTAATAGACATTTTGTAGAGTCAACCATCTCAAGAACCTCACGAGTTACACGTAGAATAGTAATGGTGTATCCATGGTGTCAGTTGCCATCCAAAGGCAGATGTGGATGAAGACCTCTATTTGACTGCCACGGCAGATACATTTTTGGTCATACAAAATCACTAATGTATGACCAGCCTAACAATTAAATGCTGCAGCTTGGTACTACTAAAAGATACCCACTAATGGCAGCATAACTTACAGTATTTGAGACTATAGCCTTGCACCCTATAGGAAATGTATGAGGGGAAATTCAGCTTCCTACCAAGTAAATAGAAGGAAATTCTCCTGATTGTAATACCCAATCTTAACACTAGATGGCATTACAAAACAAAACCATCATGTATCTTATCGGAAAGGTTTTGGCTTCCCTCCTTGATGGGCACCGGGGGCACCTGACAGACTCATACATTGACTCATAACGGGTCTGCCAGGTTTATGTTGTGGTGCCCTTCATTTCAGTAGGAAGAATAGTGTAGAATGTCTCCCACAGAAATGTGAACAGAGCTCCACCGTATATTTGCAATACATATATACTGACTCTTGCCTTTTTGAATTGAATCAGTAGCCACTTCACAATATTTCCCCAAATTTTTTTAATTTGCACATTTTGAAAAATCCAGGGAGCGGATCTGAACGGATACTGTAAGTATGCTCCAACCTAGTCATCAGAACTTACCTCTTCTTGCGCTCCAGCTCCTCCTTCTCTTGCCGGCGTAATCCCAGCAGATGGGTCTGAGCTTTTTCCAAATCTGTCTTGGTCTTGTCTAGTTGTTCAACCAGATCCTCATTTAGCTGTTTCAGGCGATCGTTTTGAACACGGGTCTCAAGTTGCTCATTATTTAGGGAATGGAGCTGCTGCTCGAGCTGTCGGAAGGAGAAGCTCAATGTCAGGTATGGAACAAAGTGGGAAAATAAAAGTGTCACCCATCGACCACCAGGAAAACCAGAGTTAGGATGGAGAACAATACAAATCAGAATATATGTACTAAGTCTAAAATTGTAAATGAATGTGCCCCAGATGACAATGACATCACTGTCCGCAGCGTACGAGTATCCTAAGGATAGAAAAATATACAATTCTGTTATCAATGCAGCTTCTTTTTGGAAGAAATCATAGTATTAGGCCTCTTGCACACAATTTTTTTTTTCCATTTATGTTCTGTTTTTTGCGTTCCGTATACGGTCCGTATACAGAACCATTCATTTCAATGGGTCTGGAAAAAAAACAAAAAAAACGGAAGGTACTCCGTATGCCTTCCGTTTCCGTATTTCTGTTCAAAGATAGAACATGTCCTATTATTGTCCGCATAACGGACAAGGATAGTACCGTTCTATCAGGGGCCAGCTGTTCCGTTCCGCAAAAAACGGAATACACACGGACGTCATCCGTATTTTTTGCAGACCAAAAAAGCCATACGGTCGTGTACAAGAGGCCTTAGGCTGAGGCCACATGGAGTCTTTACCCATACCACGCTGTTACATTGCAGCATTGTGTTCTCTCATAGTCCATTACCAATACACTATATTGTCACTAGTGGCATATCTACCATAGAGGCAGGGCACGCAAGATGGGGCATAAGGTGGACACTGAACTGCTACCCTTGGCACTGTCATAGTGGCTATCTACACCACCAATATAGGGGAGATCTCATTGCTTAGGCTAGTTTCCAACCTGCTGCCAGGTGTTCCGTCAGACAATGCTAGGAATCGGCCGGACAAATCAGCTGTGCTTAGCGTTTTTTTTGTTCAGCCATTTCTCGGCATATTTGCCAGGTAGCAGTCGGATCTCTGCTGGTCCCCATTATAGTCAATGGTGTCCAGCAGGAAGGCCGTAGTATCCAGCGATGCCGGATCCAGAGTACTCTGGAAGGGTGTTCTCTACGGGTACAGCCTACCACAGTAAGGCTACATGCACACAAACGTTGTTTGTTTCAGTGTCCGTTCCGTTTTTTTTTGAGGATAGGATGCGGACCCATTCATTTCAATGGGTCTGCAAAAAATGCGGCCAGCACACTGTGCTATCCTATTCTTGTCCGTTTTAGGCATTGTTACAATGGATCCGCAAAAAAAACGGATGGCATACGGAGGTCATCCATTTTTTTTGCGGACCGCAAAACACATACGGTCGTGTGCATGTAGCCTAAGGCTGAAACTAGCCTTAAAAGGTTAATACCGCTAGGATTGAGTGCCATACAAACTGTATAAATCCATATTCAATTAACTTCCTCTGGTGGCGGTTGCCAAAATAAGTATATGATCACAGATCCCCTATATAAAAATAAACTAATTATTACAGAATTTTAGACCAAAAATGGAAAGGTGGAATGATCTTTAATAAAGGGGCCGTACATTTGGAGGCGCGCTGAGTGGGGAGCGAGGGCCATTCTGAGATTTGCTACGGGGTAATAAAGACACGTATATAAACATCAGCCTCTCTCAAACAGTTTTTGTAATTTTTTTTCCCTCTAGGGCAGGCATGCTCAACCTGCGGCCCTCCAGCTGTTGTAAAACTACAACTCCCACAATGCCCTGCTGTAGGCTGATAGCTGTAGGCTGTTCGGGCATGCTGGGAGTTGTAGTTTTGCAACAGCTGGAGGGCCGCAGGCTGAGCATCCCTGCTTTAGGATAAGGCCTCTTGCACACAACCATGTATATTTTGTGGACCGCAAAAAACGGATCCGCAAAAAATACGGATGACGTCCGTGTGCATTCTGTATTTTGCGGAATGGAACAGCTGACCCCTATTAGAACAGTGCTATCCTTGTCCGTTATGCGGACAATAATAGGAAAAATTCTGTCTTTTAGCGGAACGGATATACGGAAATACGAAAACGGAATGCACACGGAGTACCTTTCCGTTTTTTTTGCAGTCCCATTGAAATGAATGCTTCTGCATATGGTCGGCAAAAAAAAAACGGAACAGACACGGAAAGAAAATACGTTCATGTGCAAGAAGCCTAAGGGAAATTTCCCATTCCAACGCAGACAGTTGAAGGATTACGATGGATCAGTATAACATTCACACCCCCTATACATTTCACCTCCAGGATTATTAGTCATTAGGCCTCTTGCACACGACCGTATGGCTTTTTCAGTATTTTGCGGTCCGCAAAAAATACAGATGACGTCCATGGGCATTCCGTTTTTTGCGGAAGCGACCAGCTGGCCCCTGATAGAACAGTACTATCCTTGTCCGTTATGCGGACAATAATAGGACATGTTCTATCTTTGAACGGAAATACGGAAACGGAAGGCATACGGAGTACCTTCCATTTTTTAGGGCGGATCCATTGAAAAGGAATGGTTCCGTATACGGTCCGGTACACGGAACGCAAAAAACAGAACGTAAATGTGTGGAAGTGGCCTTAGTTAAATGTCTAAACGTTTTGGCCATTATGATCTCTAGAGGTAGAGCGATTCAAAGCTTCACAACCCGCACTGTAAAGAAACCTTTCCTATATGGACAGTGGGGACCACCTCTTCTTCCACACACAAATAATATCCCCTAGTCGGTTACACAGTTCTTGAAATGACGTACCAATTATTTGTGTTGAACCTGTATACATTTATCCAGTCAACCTTTTTAAGGCATTTTTTGCAAGTTTAACCAGCAACGTTTTCCTGCTTTCCGTTATTGCACTCGCTACTTGACATTGAGAGCCGCTACATGGTTTTCTGGTCAGTATTCCTTCTCCCGTTATGCCCAGCCGTATTCCTTTTACATTATATCAGTACTATACATCTCCTATTTCCCTGCCCAGGTTGCCATCTTGCTGAGATCTTTCAGTAATATTCCCCAATTTATACCATTGTTATTTTGCATGAAGGTTTAAAGGGCATTAATGCCAGGCGTCCACACAGTTAATGAGGCCAAAGTAAATACAGATATAAAAAGGTACAGGACAAGTTCATTTTGGGATATGGGCATGAGATCATAGGTATTTCCTGTAAAGATACGCTTTTATCAGCTGTGAATATCCCAGCTGTTCAGCTAAATGTACTATCTGTCTACAAAAGTTAAAACAAGCCTAATAACCCCACGTTTCTGTGTATTTGTCATTGTGATGTCATTTCACTTTCTTGGAAGCTGTATCGGAGAAGGTTAAATTAAAGGATTTTACTTATTCAATCAGGCTCGGACTGGCCCACCGGGGAGCCGGTGAAATCCCCGGTGGGCCCCTTGCTTGCAAGCTAATATTTATAATCAGGCAGCCTGGGGGTGCAGACAGAGATGTGTCCGACTCCTGAGGGGGCGCCAGGGCGGGTGACAGTCGTCCCTCTGCATGGACTCCAGACTCGCAAGGCAGATCAGGGCACAGACGGTGATCAGCTGTTTTGAACTACAGGACAGCTCAGCGCTTGCTGGATAGACTGTGGGCAGCACTGCTGCCAGCCCTGTGGTCCCGCACACAGCAGCCTAGAAGAAAGCTCCTCCTCCCAGCCTGTTCCCGGTCAGAGGAGCCGACACTGCTGTAAGAATTACTACTAGTTAGAGCCTCCCTTCCACCTCCCATCTCTTATTCCTTGGCTAGCTGTGGTGCCTGTTAACCCTTACCCTCTTACCCAGCAGCCAGACATTCCCAGGGCTGGTGTAAATGATGCAGCTGTGTAGTCAGGGCCGAGGTCGGGGGGGGGGGGTTGTCAGGCCATGCAGTGCTTACAGCTACAGTACAGGGGGCTCAGTCCTGCCTTGTACCCACCGCTCTAGCTGCAGGACTCCCCTTCCACTGCATGATGGAGCCCCAGGAATCCTGCATCAAAGTAAGTGCATATGTGTAGTATATTCACAAGTGCCACTGCCTGTCGCTGTAATAAACAGTGCAGCACTCACTACAGGGCCAGCAATGGGCATCAATGTGCAGCAAGTGGAGACATGATTTCTGAGATTATCTCACTGCTTGTCTTCTTGTATGGCTGGGGAAGCACATTGGGGCCCATCTTCTTCAACTGTGGGCCCCACCTCTTGACCTGTAAGTGTGTGCACTGATGACGCTGCGCACAG